>NC_090436.1:488145698-488448728 GCF_031143425.1 Pleurodeles waltl
AGATGGTCTGTTTGGCAGACCAGTGCATCTCGCAGGTAAATGCTATGTTCCCTGGCTCTGTGCATGATGCCTACATCCTGCGGAATAGCAGCATCCCTGATATGATGGCTCAACTCCAGAGGCACCGGGTATGGCTATTGGGGGACTCTGGTTACCCCAACCTTTCCTGGCTATTGACCCCAGTGAGGAATCCCAGGACCAGGGCAGAGGAACGCTACAATGAGGCACATGGGCGGACCAGGAGGGTTATCGAGTGCACCTTCGGCCTCCTGAAGGCCAGGTTCAGGTGCCTCCATATGACAGGTGGATCCCTATTCTACTCACCGAAGAAGGTGTGCGACATCATCATCGCCAGCTCCATGCTCCATAACTTGGCATTGCGACGCCAGGTGCCTTTTCTGCAGGAGGATGATCCAGATGACGGTGTTGTGGCAGCTGTGGAGCCTGTGGAGCCTGTGGACAGTGATGAGGATGAAGCGGAGGAAGACAAAAACGACAACAGGGAGTCAGTCATACAGCAATATTTCCAGTGAGACACAGGTGAGAACATTTTCATTTTTACCATTACATTAACTTTCACACATCTACCTCTATCCTGTACCGACATTTCACTCACTATTTGTTAACTGAGTTGTCCCCTTCCATTTCAGTTTCACAAATGTGGTAACCTACGTGTCAACTGTTTGCATCCTTGAAGGGCTTGTGATGTGTGACATAGGTATGTTAGCCTTCCAATGGGTAACCCATTATGAAACTGTAATTGATAATACAGATTTACAAATCATAGACTGACTCCATTTGTTTTTAGTGTTTCAAGGGTGTTTATTTAAGTGTAAAAAATTGAAGGGGGGTTGTAAAATGGTGATGGGTGATGGTGGAGGAATGTCCATGGCACAGTGCAGTCTATTAGTCTCACAGGTACATTGCACATCTGGGCATTGGAAGTGGAGCTAGGTCAGTTCCGATTTGGGCAGGGTAGCAAAGTGGGACAGTGGGGGGACAAACAGGGTGGTCTTATTTCCTGGCGGGGGTCTTGCCATATTGCTCTGTCCTGTTCCTGGATCTCAGGGCCCGCTTGCGTGGTGGTTGTCCGTCTGCAGGGGATGGGGTGCTGGTGTGGTGGTCCTGTGGTGGGGCGTCCTGTCCACTAGCGCCGGCGGAGGTGGTGGGCATTTCATCGTCGTGGCTAGTGTCAGGGGCCCCTTGGAGTGCCACGGTGTCCCTCAAGGTCTTTTGAATGTCCGTCAGCACCCTTACGATGGTGCCCAGGGCAGAGCCGATGGTCCTGAGCTCCTCCCTGAACCCCAAATATTGTTCCTCCTGCAGACGCAGGGTCTCCTGCAACTTGTCCAGGACCGTGGCCATCGTCTCCTGGGAGTGGTGGTATGCTCCCATGATGGAGGAGAGGGCCTCGTTGAGAGTTGGTTCCCTTGGCCTGTCCTCCCTCTGTCGCACAGCAGCCCTCCCAGTTCCCCTGTGTTCCTGTGCCTCCGTCCCCTGGACCGTGTGCCCTCTACCACTGACCCCAGGTCCCTGTTGTTGTTGGGGTGGTGGGTTAGCCTGGGTGCCCTGTAGTGGTGGACACACCGCTGATTGACCTGTCCTGGGTAGGGAGGTTTGGGCCCGCTGGGTGGGTGCTGTGCTGGTGTTACCAGAGGGTGTAAGCTCGGTGTTGGGCTGTGGCTGGGCAAGGGGAACCGAATGTCCTGAGGCCCACGATGGTCCGGGCTGGTCATCAAGATCCAGTGGGGCAGAGCTGCTGTCGTCACTGTGGGCCTCTTCTGGGGGTGGAGTGGTGTTGTCTGGACCCTCTGGTGTGGTGACGTTCCTTCAGGTTCCTGCGGGGGTATAAGTACATGATTATTGCATGTGTGTGTTTCATGGTGTGCAATGGTTGGGTGTTCGTGAACCCCAGTGCAGGAATTCCTGTGTGGGGGTTTGTGTGCTGATGGTTGAGGGGTGTTGTGGGTCTGTGCAGTGGGCATGCTTTGGTGATGGGTGTCCATGCTTAGTTATGTCATGCAGGTCTTGGGGTTGGGATCGGTGGTTGGTGTCATGGGTAGATAGGTGAGGATTTGGGGTGATAGGGGATGGTGTGATGGTGGGGGTGTGTAATATCATGCAGGTAGGGTGGGGGTTATGATGGTTAAGATTAGACTTACCAGTGTCCGTTCCTCCAACGACTCCTCCGAGGCCCTCAGGATGCAAGATGGACAAGACTTGCATCTCCCATGTTGTTAGTTGAGGGGGAGGAGGTGGAGGTCCGCCGCCAGTCCGCTGTACCGCGATGTGGTGCCTGGATACCGTGGAACGCACCTTCCCCCGTAGGTCGTTCCACCTCTTCCTGATGTCCTCCCTATTTCTTGGGTGCTGTCCCACAGCGTTGACCCTGTCCACTATTCTTTGCCATAGCTCCATCTTCCTGGCTATGGATGTGTGCTGTACCTGTGAGCCAAATAGCTGTGGCTCTACCCGGATGATTTCCTCCACCATGACCCTGAGCTCCTCCTCGGAGAAGCGGGGGTGTCTTTGGCGTGACATGGGGTGGTGTGTTTGATGTGTGGGGTGGTGTATGTGTTGATGAGTGTGGTGAGTGTAGTGGTATGTGGTGTTTTGTGCTTGGATGTTGCGTGGGTGATGGTGTTGTGTGCCTCTGTGTGATGGGGTTGTCTGTTCTGTGCTATCTCTCTGGCCTTCGTACGTGAATTTTGGTCATAGGGGTTTGTGGGTGATGTGGGTGTGTGTTTTATATAGTATTGGGTGTGTGGGAGTGGTGTGTGTATGTGTATCAGGTGTGTGTATTTGGAATTGTCCAATGTGGCGGTGTTTTGGAGATGTGTGTGTATTTTGAGCGCGGGGTGTGTACCGCCAATGGAATACCGCGGTTGAAAGACCGCTGCGTGGATTCGTGGGTCGTAATGGCATGGGCGTGTTTCTGTTGGCGTGGAGGTGGAGGATGTGTTTCCGCCAGTTTATCGCTGACCTTTGGTGTGGCGGTGTTGTGTGGGTGTCTGAATTTCGGCAGATTCCGTGATGTGTGTCATAATAGCTGTGGCGGTCTTCTGCACGACGGTAAGCGCCTTATACCGCCAATGTTGTAATGACCCACTTAATGCCAAACATTAACGTCTTTGAAAAGCAGGCGCAAAACAGAGGAATGTTAGTAATTTCTCCCTGCTTTTCTGACTTTGCATGCGTGCTGCACTGTACAGCTCACATACAAAGTGAAAAAATCATTTGCACTTGTGTAGGCATAGTCGTTTGCACAGGAATGATACCCCTCCTGTACAATACCTATGCTAGACTTACACACACCCTAGCACTACGGTGCTAATGATGTGTTCACAGCAGCTGAAAACAGCACTGGTGCTAGGGAAAGGAGAGGATAGTACCATTTCTATGAGAATATGGTGCTCTCCTGCTTTCTCCTTGTCATGCAACACAGCGCAGCAACTTTGGGTGCTGTGCTGCATTGCATATCACCTACCAGAATCTGGGCCCATGTCTTTGGAAAATCAATTGGCCACTGTGGAGGTACGCTCCCACAGCTTTGCCAATGTCCAGCTCAAGAAAAACAATGATTGACTAGCGGCAAGCTCAATCATTGCACCAAAATCTGTCACTCTTCTTGCCAACCCAAACCAGCACCTAAGAAGACGGTAAACACCCTCACGCCCCCTCAGCCTGAATCATACATGAAGTATGTGGACAAAGATAAAGAAGGTGAGAGTATCGTACACATGGTTAATGCCATTTATAACAATTATGCATAAATAGCCAGCCAATAACTGCTCTTATTGACATTGGAATTTCAATGACTGTCATTTCTAAGTCACACTTCAACCTCCTACAGCTGTCTCCGACACTGAAGCCCACCAAAATTTAGAATTTTTACATTTAGAAATACTTTGCCTTAACCGAAATGTGATTCATGCACCACAGAAGCATAAGAATCATTACATCACTGAGAATCCATGCTACTCAAAATGGAACTGGGAAAATAACAAAATAGGGCAAAATTCACAAACAACACATAGGAAAATGGAGAAAAAGTTATTTAAACCCAGACCTTCCAAAAATGTGCAAACTTTTTCCCTTAAAAATTATTTTAAAACATTCATGCAAAATATGCCCCTACTGGAAATCAACACCATCCACAAACCAATTTAAAAATGTAGGAAAAAATGAAAAAGGTAAAAAAATACTGGTGCATACCCTCCATCAAACAACACATTCAAGTTAAAGGTTTTTTAACTTGTATTTTACAAAAGAAATGGAAATCCAATGGTGTGTATATGCAGCAGGTATGGCAGACAAAGGAGTGAGCCTTTCCCTCGAAATCCAAATGAAAAGTGACCAACAGTGAACAAAGCAGTGCGAGGAGCCTTCTGCACAGGAAGAAGAAGTTGGAGCTTCTGTGGCACTCTTTCCTGTTAAACAAGTTAAGTAAACTGAAAAAAATGTATTTCAAGCTAAAAAGATCTGCCTGGACCATCCGTTCAGATAGAATATATACTCTTTTAAAGTTGATTTTGCTGCTGCTCCAGTAGAAAATATACTTGGGAAGTAACCCTCTTACCCCAACTGTTTGTGACCTCCCTTGTTTGTTAAAACTCATAAGTCCCCCTAGCAACTGGAAATCATGCAAGGAGAAGCCATAACTCGCTCATGTTCAACAGCTCACATTCTGAAGACTTGCAATGCTCCCATTCTCCTTGCGTTGCTCGAATGAGAAAAAACATTCTGCCACATGGCGATTGGCGGATTTTAGCGGGAACTCCATGATACAAGAGTAACACAGAATCAACAAAATTCTCCAGTTCTGCTCATGTTAATCAAATTCTGCCCAGTTCTAGTGATTCCTGTTGTCACTCACAAACTACGATAGACTGATGAAGCATGTGTATGTGTTGACATGCACCTTTCAAACACAATCATCGAAAGAGACCGTCAACTCTCACCAACAGTGTACAACCTAGTAGCTAAAATTTCCCAAGACTCTAATTTAACTGCGAAGGCGATTTCATTGGGTTTTGGAATTCCTACATAACCATCAATTAAGGCAAGTGCTGATTTTGGAAGTTTATCTGCTGGTTGTAACTCATGTCAATCTTCAGTAGAATATTGAAAATAAAAGAGATCCTATAATATAATCTGTAATCGCCTCCAAAATACAACAATTGTTCAAGATTCTTCGAAGCCCAGCTGTTAGTAGTGTTGAACCTTAGAAGCGTGAACGTTGTGCAATGTGACATCGCTTTGATTTTCAATATTCTACTGAATATTGACATGATTTACATATGAAAGCATATCTTATGATCAGGCCTTGAGAAAGTCTTGATGACCAAACATGTGTCAGCTGTAAATTACATACTGGAATCTTCGTTCTTGTCAAGAATAAACCATGAATTATCACTAATACGTGTTGGGGACTTTATGCACTCTCTATGCAAGTATAAGACTCTTTGGACTTCTGCAGTGTGCCCTGGTAACCTCTGAAAGATATCTCATATTTTATGGTTCTTTGCATGGACAACAACTCACACTGTAAACGCATTTTCCAGCCTAAGCACAGAGGTCTTTGCCACAGCTCCAATCATCCACAGGATATCCAGCAACCTGGGAACAGAACATTCAATTTTTTGCAGATACACAAGGAGTTCATTGACATTGAAAAAGACTTGGTTCTTAGGGCCCAGGATCTACCGGATTACCCACAGCTGGCCATTCCTTCAGATCTACTACAACAGTGGCTTAACAACCAACAGGAACAGGAAAGGTGCTCCTCATACTCCTCTCTATTGGGAAGGAGGGGGACCACACACTGTTAACTCAAAATCGCATCCAGGCATCACTGTATAAAGTTTGCATAAGCTTAGAAACCGGGGTCTGAATTTAATTCTGTACCAGATCTGGAACATGAAAGGCAGGTGAACCAAGTCAAATGCCTTTTTTGAAGTTGATCAACCCTTGAGTCGTCACCTGGTGTCCATCCACCACTTCTAAATAGTGAATGCAATCCCTGCTTCCAAGATTTGGCATGATGCCATTCCAATCGGCTTGAGCAAGAGATCGTATAACCTGAGGTAATCTTGTGTTCAGGATTTTTGCCAGGATTTTGCCCTCTCAAAGAGATTGAATGGTATGTGGTCCTTTCCCAGTCCTTTGTCAATGGTTTGGAAATAAGCACAATCATGGCTTCCCTAAGATCATGTATCATGCTAGAAGACTTCTATGAGAAACCCAGGTCTTTCCATTGTTCGTAGAGGAGCTAGCCTCCTGAACCTCCGTCAGGGACAAGGGTTGCCTAACTCCTGTTTCTGAGGTGGTCCCTATATGCTCACTATAATATCAAGTGCTATTGGGGTAGACTGTTCAGTCACTGTAGGAGTCTGAGCTCCATATAAATCAGAGTAGTATGGTCTATGGGCCCTTGGTGGCTTTTTCTGTATGGGGTGTCAGTGCACCAGCCCCTGGCTCGGCAAATTAGTTGATATTCCCCTGGGTGTATGCTGACCCCCTGCCACCCTTTGCCATTGTTTCTTGTTGGCTCTATCAGCTTCCTATGGATTAACTTATGACATCCTGGTTCACAGGGGCCAAGTCAAGCTTGAATTTGTCCCCACTCCTTAACAAGGATCGTTGCTACCTTTCTTCATCTAGAGGATATCAACACCCCATCTCTGAGCATATAACCAGTGGTCTATTTGCCACTTTCTCTGCTACCTCTCAGTTCCTCGGGTCTGGTCCTTTTCTGCCTTCTCTGTTGCAACAAACAGCACAGGTGGCAGGTCACTTACCATTACCATTAAATGACAACATAGCTCATCCATCTAGACTGAAAGAGCCAAGTTCCATCCTCCTATCTGGGACTCCGCATCCGGTCGCTTACTCCGCCACCTACCCCTAGATATATGATGTTGGGTACTCAAACTTTTCCCCAAGTTGTTGATCCTCTTATTTCATGGGGTTTCCTTCTATTTGTCCCTGGAGTGTTGTTAATATCTGTGAAATTTTAAGGGCGGCGCCAGTTTGTTTAGTGGGCCTCCATTCCTCCCATTCCACCAGATTACCTCTGCCAGCAATGCAGAAGAGCACCCCTACAACCAAGTGTGGCCTTCATCTGTACCCCAGACATGGGGTCACATCTCCCCCTACCTCACGGGTTGACTCCTAGAGCATCCAAAACAAGGGGAAAAAAAGAGCTTCCCAGCCTAGTTTGACCTGGCTGTGTTTCCCCCACTCCAAACTGGGTGGCAAAGGTGGGAGGAACCTGAATGGGCCCCACAAGGCCCAAGCCAAAGCCCCAGTAAGTCTACCTGCCTGCTGCTTGTTCCTGCGCAACATAGTGTATGTTACAGCTCTAGCCTCTCTGCCATCACCCTGCCTCCAGATCAGGCAATCTTGTCTTGCACACCATTTCAGTGGTGCAGTGGTGAGCCTTTACTGCTGTTCCCCTGGGAGATCTTCTACACAATGCATTACCCCTGGGCATTTCTCACCTCAGCTCATGGTCCAGTTCACAGAGATGTGCAGGTCTACCAGAGGACGTGGAGGGGCAGGAGGGTAGATGGGTTGGGGGGATTCATCAAGCCAGGCACCATTCTAGTGATGGTGTTTCTTTTCCCCGTCAGTCCACACTGATCACCCAGGCCTAGCGGTAGCCATCTTGCAGGCCCAGGGTCCACACAGCTTTTTCAGTCCCAGATCTTCATTCTCTCCCAATCCTCCAGCGATTCTGCCAGCAGCTAAATCATCAGTAGTACTTCTCCTTCACTCTCCTGGGCACATGGGGTCATCAGGGAACAATTGATTATTGATTCTTTGTAGGTTAGTTGTCAGATTAGAAGGGGTCAGACTAAGCTTCACTGAAACACGACCACCATCTTAGTTGGTCAAACCACATCTCCCTCTATTAAACCATTTGGGTTCAAGCATTTAGACTACATTTCTAGGTACTGTTTCAGAAGCTATTTTTAAGAACTTTGGACTTGTATTTTGCACAACTTGTCTTTTCCACAAGAGACAATGAAAGGATCCTCATCTCTTTGCTGACTTTGATCATATTTATTTTGAATCTCCTACTGTATGAAGGAATTAATTTAAGTTGGGAAAGTGTTCGCTTTCTGTGAAAATCTTAATGTGTGTTTAATATATTAGTTTATTAACCTGTCACTTTTATACGTATTATACAGAAGGTAGTAGTATATAATGAGAACATGTTGGGCATTTATCTCATTAAAATAACATTTCAGCACTAGTGAGACTCAGACTTTCATCACGATTTAGAGATGTTCTAAAGGTGTATCATTTACAATATTAGGAAATAGATATTTGTTGCAGAATTTATAAGTCACTAAAGAACTAAAGGATTAGCTAACAACGTCATCAGATTGAAATAAAGACTCATCTGAATGTGAATTCCGAGTGGCATAGATTACAGGGCCAGTTTCCAATCAATATATTCTGTGAAGGATTAAGCAGTGGACTTGGAGAGGTATGGAAGTAGGGATCACTCCCTTTGAATCCGTGCTACAAGGTTAGTGCTTTCTGACTGATTGTCTAATCCACATTATCATTTCCAGTTTTAGCAATGGATTCTGATACCACTTTGTCCCAAATCCTAGCTATAGTAGCAAAGTTGCAAATTTGTTTGGTAAGATATGATGATAGCACCTTAAAGTCAGAGTTATTTTTTAGTTAAAAAAGAGACAGGTGCCTAACAAAATTCAGAAAGGAAAGACACCAGTCAATTTCAATTTCCTAGAGAATCTAAAACCACTGATCTTTTGGCCCTACCTCTTCTAACACAATACTGTGAGGTCTGTGTGGATTCATTTTCACAAGTATATCTCATTACCGCTTTAACAACTCCCAAGACATTTCCATAGATCCAAAAAGGTCACAATTATTTCTCAAATCAGTTTCATTTTCATTTTGTTGGACTTGGCCCTTTCTGTAGCTTCATCCCCAAACCTTCACTCCCGGGGGGACCCTTGTGCTGCATGGGTCTCCTTTTGCACCTTCTTTGTCCCTGTGCTGTGGTACTCCTGTGCTCCCTGCCTGGTCATCTGAGGTCTCCTCTGGTTCTTGCAATATCTTCTTTCTCGTGTTCTTGTGTGTTCTAGGAACGTTACTATGATTTACTTCTGCTTTCCTGGGTTCTGGGGTGGGTTCTATTACTTATCTTTGGTGTTTTCTAATACTGCCAGCTTCCCTTTACATACTACTCTTGCCTAGTTGGGAAACCGACTTTTGCATTCCACTTTCTTAATATATGGTTTGTGTTCCCCCATTCCCAATTCTAACTATTGGGATTTTCTAACTGTTTTTACAGCTATTTCTGCATACTAGTGTATATAATTTGTGTATTACTGATCGCCTAAGGGAGCATAGTCTCTATGGTATTTTTGGCAATTGTGTCACCAAAATAAAGTACCTTTATTCTTGTAACACTGAGTATTTTCTTTCATGTGTGTGGGTACTCTGTGACTATATGTGGTATTCCATGAGCTTTTCATGTCTCCCAGTTAGGACCTGGCTGTTCATCCACACTACCCCTAGAGAGACAAGCTTCTAGACACTGCCTACATTTCACTTATAAGGGATAACAGGACCAGGTATAAGGTATAAGTACCTTAGGTACCCACTACAAACCAGGCCAGCCTCCGACATTCGTGGCAGCATGGGATAAGTACTTGCAATTTGCCTTAGCACTCTGTCACCGGTGCTTCCCACAGGAAAGAGTACTCTATACCTAGAGCTAAACACATGTACCTAGTACAGGGTTCTAGTCTCTTATTTTCCTTTTCAAGAGACTAGAGGTTAGGTACTTTAGGTTTCCTATACTACATCATGTCTACTGCTAGGCCTAGCTCTGAGGTCATGGGTACTCCCTATGAGGGCATGACCTTTAAGGAATTAAAAGGGCTTTGCACAGATAGGAAAGTAGATGTGGGGAAGAACCCTAACAAGAATTTACTTTTGAGCCTCCTTCTTCAGGATGATCAGGAGCATGCTGATAGCCAGGAGGAGGAGGTAGAGGCAGATTCTAACCCCTTAGAATCAGAAAATCATCCTTCAGGTTCAGCGGAGGGCTCTTCCAAAGACCTTATACCCAGTAGCCCCAGTAGTGTAGCTGGTAGTGGGAGGGGTAGTCATTCAGGTAGGGCCCCCTTCACACCCAGAGGTCAAGTCACTAGGGTCAGAAAAGTTAGGGAAAGGTCTACCTCTGCTCATTCCCATATCACCTCAGTTTCTGATGGATCCCATGGTTCAACTCCAGGCGATGACTCCATAGATAGGGAGCTCAGGAAACTGAGACTGGAGGAGGCCAGGCTGAAGCTGCAGCAGCAACAGCTAGCCCTAGATAGTAAGGCCTTGGCTATAGTGGCAGCAGCAGCAGTCTCGGGAGTAAAGGGGTCAGGGAGGACAACATTGATTCTAGAAACCTGCATAAAATTGTTCCCCCATACAAGGTGGGGGATGACATCTACAAGTGGTTTGTTGCACTGGAGAGGGCCTGCAAAGTTCAGAGGGTCCCTCATAGGCAGTGGGCTGCTATTCTGTGGTTGTACTTTTCTGACAAGGGGAGGGATAGACTTCTCACTGTCAGAGAAGAAGACTCAGACAACTATGGTATTCTTAAAACTGCACTCTTGGATGGATTTGGCGTAACCACAGAACAATACAGGATTAAGTTCAGAGAAACCAGAAAAGAGTCCTCACAGGATTGTTTTGACTCTGTGGACTGTTCTGTTAAGGCTTTAGAAGGCTGGTTACATGGCAGCAATGTGTCTGATTATGAGGGCTTGTACAATCTGATTTTGAGAGAGCGTTTTTTGAATAACTGTGTGTCTGACTTGTTGCACCAGTACTTGGTAGACTCAGATCTGACCTCTTCCCAAGAATGTGGAAAAAAGAAAGACAAATGGGTCAGAACAAGAGTGAGCAGAATAGCTCATAGAGGGGGTGACAAGGACAAGAAGAAGGATGGTAAGTCTCATGACAAGGGTGGGGACAAAGATAAAAACAAAGAGTCTTGATCAGGCCCACAAAAATCTTCTGGGAGTGGGTCTAAATCCTCTTCCAACCATCAGAATAAAAAGCCTTGGTGCTATATGTGTAAGAACAAAGGTCATTGGGCAAGTGATAGTACTTGTCAAAAGAAAGGTACCAAGCCTCCCACCACCACATCCCGCACTGCTTCAACTAGTGCCATAGCAATAGCAGTGGTGGTGGGAAAAATAACACTACCAATAGCCAATCCAAGGGTGTAGCAGAGCTCACTCTGGGAAGTGTAGTGGGGATTGGTTTAGTTAGGGAAACCACTGAGGCTGGTTTAGTCTCTGATGGTGGCATTGACCTTGCCACCCTTATTGTGTGTCCCCTTAATATGGATAAGTACAAGCAACAACCCCTAATAAATGGTGTTCAGGTTGAGGCCTACAGGGACACATGTGCCAGTGTCACACTGGTGACTGAAAAACTGGTGGCCCCTGAGCAACACCTACTTAGTCATCAGTACCAAGTGACAGACGCCCATAACAACACTGTAAGCCACCCCATGGCTGTTGTTGATCTGACCTGGGGAGGGGGAAGTTTACTGGTCCAAAGAAAGTTGAGGCATACGCAGACCTACCTGTAGAATGTCTACTAGGGAACGACTTGGAGACTTCAGCTTGGGCTGAAGTGGAGTTGGAGGCCCATGCTGCCAGGCTGGGCATTCCTGGGCATATCTTTGCTTTGATAAGGGCTCAAGCCAAGAAGCAAAGAGGACAGGGAAACTTGGATCCTGGAACAATGGACCAAGAGCACCCCAAAAGTGGGGGTAGAAAAAGTAAAATATTATCCTCTATCCCTCCCTCCACTGATGATTCCCCCTTTGAGGAGAAGGAGTCAACTCCCTGGACAGAACTACACATGAGGAGCTGCAAGATGACACAGTTGAGCTTTTAGGTGCAGGGGGGCCTGTGAAAGCTGACTTTTATGCCCTGTAGCATTTGCCTCCCCCCCCCGGAGAAATGAACAGGTATTCAGGAATAGAAAAAGCTATCACTCTATGAATGTGCAGATGCTGTATTTGGCTGACCAGTACAACTCCCATGTGAATGCCAAGTATCCTGGCTCTGTGCATGACACCTTTATCTTGAGGAATAGCAGCATCCCATATGTGATGGCTCAACTCCAGAGGCACCAGGTGTGGCTAATAGGTGAGCCCAAGCTCCCCACCCAGTATGTGTTGGTGTCTGTGTATGGGGTTGTCCCTAAGGATTAGTGTGTCTAACAGCTGTCCCTCGATATTTGCAGGTGACTCTGGTTGCCCCAACCTCTCATGGCTACTGACCCCAGTGAGGAATCCCAGGACAAGGGCAGAGGAACGTTACAATGAGGCATATGGGCGAACAAGGGGGATTATTGAGAGAACCTTCAGCCTCCTGAATGCCCAGTTCAGGTGCTTCCATCTGACAGGTGGATCCCTGTACTACTCACCCAAGAAGGTGTGCCAGATCATCATTGCATGTTGCATGTTGCACAACCTGGCCTTGAGACGCCAGGTGCCTTTTCTGCAGAAGGATGAGCCTTGAGATGGTCTTGTGGCAGCGGTGGAGCCTGTGGACAGTGAGGAAGAGGAGGCAGAGTGTGAGAAACTGGGGCTGATTGCAGAGGCCCCATAACTTTTTGCCCCCATTTTCCACTTTATGCTGGTGTTTTCCTGACTCTGATGGTGCCCTGGGTACTGCTAACCAGTCCCAGGGCCTGTGCTCTGTGTAAAATGGATATGCAAATTAGGCTAATTATAATTGGCTAAGTAAACCTACCTATAAGTCCCTAGTATATGGTAGGGCATGTAGGTTTAGGGACCACAGCATAGGTGGTGCACACCTAGGTGCATTGCTGAGGTGCCCAGTGTCATTTTAAAAGCAAGCCTGCCTTGCTGGCTGCTTTTAAATTAAAGTTATATGCAAATTCGACTTTGGAATTAAAGGTACTTCCAAAGTCTTAAACTACCTTATTTTTACATATAAGTCACCCCTAAGGTGTGCCCTATGTGCCCCTAGGGCTGGGTGCCATGTAACTATAAGCAGGGACTTTATAAAAATAGATTTATAAGCCCTGGTGAGGTAAAAACAGCCAAATTCGTTTTTCCCTCATTGAAGTAAATGGCCTTCATAGGCTAGAATGGGCAGACTTTATTTAAAATTTTAAAGTCTCCTTAAGTGTTACATACCAAGAATTTGGTATCAAATTGATTGTTATAATAAATCCCACAACTTCCAGTTGTTGGATTTAATATAACTAGTGCAGGTAAAAAGTTTAGACTTTACCTAAAAAGTTGCCAATTTCAGCTCTGCATTGTTTTTGCTGCTGTGCTCTGATTGGCCAGCCTGCAGCAGCTTCTGCCAGGCTACTTTAATGAGGTGTGAAGTGGCCTGACTTCACACAAAGGAATGTGCTTGGGGGAGAGAATCTCCCCTCAGCAGATGGTGAGGCAGGAAGGGGGAGGGCTGCCAAACTGGTCTTCAAAGGCAGAGAAGGACATCTGGAGCACCCAGCAACACCCCCACATCCTGCAACCCCAGACAGCTAGGTGCCCCCTTGATTAGATTAGGAGAGGGCAGGAGAGGGGTGTGTTTATGATTTTTAGCCACACCAGTGGGTGGGCTCAGCCAGATCTCTCCTCCAAATATCAGATTCATCCATTTTGGATTTTTGGAGACTGTTGCCTTCTGGGATGGATTTTTGCCACACTTCCCAGGAAGTGGTCATCACAGGGGGACGACCCTGTCCCTGATTGGAGAACCAGGGCCCCCCTGCTTTTCACCCAGGAGCAAGGATAAAACTGGCAGACCTGCACCCACGCCTCAGATCCCCTCCAGAATTCAACAAGAAAGGAACTAAAGAAGAAGAAGGACTGCCCTGCTGGACCCCTGGCCTGCACCTGGACCCTGCACTCAGAAGGACTGCACCAGCTGCACACTTGGGCTTCACCACAAGAAGGACTTTGCCTGGCTTCAACTGGTTCAAGGAGGGACTCCCTGTTTGCTACAGGTGAAAAATTGCTAAACCAGAGTCCCCTGCACCAACTCCTGAAGAAAGCGACCAGCTGACCACTGTCCAGTGGCCAAAAAGGAGTTTGCACCAGGTGCATTCTGGGAGTTGAAGTCCGCACCCCCCAAGGACCATCACAGAACTTCTGGACCCTTGGGGTGAGCTGTGGACCCCAAAAGAACCTTAAAAGAACATCTGGGTGAAGCCCCAGAAGTTTGGAAAAGATTGGAGAAATTTTGGAAAAAAGCTCCATAAAGTGACCGACCCGACGCGGAAATTCTAGCCGGCTTGCCTCAACCGCGACCCGGCCTGACTTCGTGGTTCGTCCCGGTAAAGAAAAACATCAAAAAAAGAGACTAAGTCCGAACGTAAAAAGTTGACCGGGACCTTCCAGCCATCGTATCCGAGAAGGGCTCCACGGACGTCGATCAAGATCCAGGTTTACCCCGGTCGAAGGATTTTCATCTCGAAAAAACGACTAAGTCCGAAGGTAAAAATCACCACCGAGGAAACCGACTTCGCGTATCCGGACAAGGGCTCCAGGAGGTCGGATCCAACTGGCAGGTTCGTCCCGGTGAAGAAAAACTTCAAAATAAAGACTAAGTCAGAAGGTAACTTTTTAACCGAGGCTTCCCGCGACCTGTAGCCGAGCAGGGCTCCATCGCGGTCGGCCTGAAAGTTTGACTTTGTCCCGGTCCTGGTGCAACCAGATGACCCGATTGGCGCTTTTTGTTTCTATGCGCTAGAAAATAATAATACTTTAAAAATTCATATCTCCGGTTCCCCTGAACCGATTTTAATCGTTTTTGTGTCATTTTAAAGATAAAAATATAAGCTATTTTTATAAATTGGTTTTGGATTTTTAAACTGTTTCCTGTGTTTTATTTAATTACTGTTGTGTGATATTTGAATGCTTTACACTTTGTCTCCTAAGTTAAGCCTTGACGCTCGATGCCAAGCTACCAAGGGTAGAGCTGGGATTAATTTACTGAGACCTAACTGTACTTTTGTGGAGGTTTGTGGCTTGTTGCTAGGTGTAGGTACCTACCTGCCCTACCAATAACCCATTTTCCAACATAATTGGAAGCAGCGACGGGATCCTGTACTTGTGTTCAATATCACGTTACAGTTTTAGATAAAACAAATTAAAAATCCTTTAAATTGACCTAGTGCAAAAATTGTTTTTAATTTTTAATTTTAATTTTTTTTTTAATTAATTTGGATTAATTTCAATTATTGAATTTTTGTAATTTTTCTAAATTCTTGTTACCAATTTTTGCAAAAAAATTTTCTTGACACAAAACTAGGGAACCATGGAGCTTGATCTGGCTAGCCTACTCACACTGACAGTAGTCCAGCTTAGGGGGTTGTGTATTGAGAGGGGGTTGCCTGCAACCCCTGATCTCAGGAAGCAAATCCTGATTAAATCCCTGACAGCATGGGCTGAGGCACAAGAGGTAGAGACAGAGGAAGCTCCAGAGGAGGAAGAAAAAGAGGAAGATGCTAACTCTAACCACTCAGGGGAGGGAAGGCATCAGACCCCAAGTGAGGAAGAGGAGGAACGGTCCTCACTGGATACAGTCACTAGGGGCAGACCCAAAGCTAGTGGTAGGAAGAGGGTCCTTTCAGGAGGAGAGAACCCATCCATCAGGGAAAGAGAGCTGGAAGCCCAGCTAGCCTACATAGCTTTGGAAGCAGAGAAGCTGGCCCTAGAGAAGAAAAAGTGGGCATACAAAGAAAAAAGAGATGGAAGCAGCGATAAAGAAGCTGAGGTGTCCATGGGTGGGGGAGTTTGCCCCAGATTACCCAAGGGGGTGGTCCCTGCTTATGTAGAGGGGGATGACATAGATAAGTGGCTGGAGGCCTTTGAGAGGGCACTCCAAATGAGAAGGGTTAGGCCTCAATACTGGGGTTCCCTTTTGTGGGAGTTGGTCCCCAACTCAGGGAGGGATAGGCTTCTGACCTTAAGGGGGGAGGAGGCAGATTCATACCCTAGTATGAAAAGGTGCTTAGCCAAGAAGTTTGGTCTGACCCCAGAGCAATATAGAATGAAGTTCAGGGACACCCAGAAGGTCAGTACCCAGTCTTGGGTTGACTTTGTGGACACCTCACTAAAGGCACTAGAGGGCTGGATTATTGGCAACAAAGTAAATACTTATGAGGGGTTATACAATCTGATCATGAGAGAGCACATCTTGACCAATTGTATCCAAGAAAGGTTACGCCAGCATCTAGTGGACTCTAAGCTGACCAACCCTAGAGAGCTAGGGGAGGCAGCTGATGAGTGGTTGAGAACCAGGGTGGTTGTCAAGTCCCAGGGGGGAGACTCCAAGAAGGGGGGGACAGGTCCCCAAAAACCTAAGGAGGGAGGTGGTAAGCCCACCACAGAGACTCCCTCTGTACCCCAGAACCCTAAGAAGGAGGAGAGTAAATCCCACTCCCAATCTGACATGCAGAGACAGGGAGACCCAGGGTTAAAAAAGCTCTTGGACAGTAGGGCTTGCTTTGACTGTCAGCAGACAGGTCACTTCAGAGGAGATGCAGCCTGTCCAAAGAAAGTGGTTAGCACTGGGCTGTCCAGTGTAGCCATAGAGGAGGATTCCTCAGATGATGAAGTCCTCCTAGCATTGTGCTGGGAGACAGGACCAGATGGTAAGCTGGTGATCCCTGAGGGTGGGAGTAGGCACTTCCACCACATTCAAGTGAATGGGATCCCTACCACTGGCCTGAGAGACACCTGTGCCAGTCACACTGTAGTGAGTGACCGGTTAGTGACCCCAGACATGTATGTCCCAGGAGAGACAAAGAAAGTCAGGATAGCCACAGGGGAGGTCACCTCTAAACCTGTAGCCATAGTGCCCCTAGAGAGGGAGGGTATCCTTGACTGGATTAGGGTGGTAGTCAGTGCTGACCTTCCCCTAGATTGTATCCTGGGCAATGACCTCCCAGAGGTGAGTCTGGTCACAGATGGGGTGGTCGCCCAGGGCGCCCCCCCAACCCAAAGTCCTGGGGAGTCAGTCCCTACAGTTAGGAGACAGGGGTCCCCAAGAAAAGGAAAGAAGAAAAGGAAGGGTAGGCCACTCTTAAAGAGAGTTCCAGGGAGCCAAAGGCCTTCTGCCCCAGTAGGGGGGGAGCCCAGAGTTGGCACTGGTGAGGCCTCACCTGACCCCAAGGAAGTCCTGAGTAGTCAGGCAGCTGTCCAGATGCAAGGTGTTGCCCCTGCACTGACAGAAGGGAGAGTGGAAGGAGGGTGTCTGCCACAGGAGGTGGTAGCCCCCCACTCTAGACAGCAAGAGGGGTGCCAGGACCCCAAAGATGCCCCTAAAGCAGCTCAGCCACCTGTCAGTGGAGAGCTTAGGGTGTGGTTCTGGGTACTGACAGCTGTCAGTAGCCTCTGCTGGGTGCTAGCCTTCCTGGCAGCACTGTACTTGGCCTGGGAGGCAGACCCCAGGGCCAATAGCAAAGTAGGCCCCCTGACCCTATTGGTCATGGTGGGGTTGCTCAAGTGTTGGGTGACCTCTTTGGGTAAGCTAGGTGTTGCCCTAGCAAAGTTTGGAGTAGGGGAGGTGGGCACCTCACTACCCAAGTTGGCAGAGAGAGAGGAGGAAAACCCCCCTAGAGGGAAGTTTCAGTTTGAGTTGGGTCCTTTTACTGTTGGGATGGCTTCACTACCCAGAGGGAGTGACCCTGACAGGGGGATGTAAGGCAGAGTAGGCCCTGCAAAGGGACAGCCAGTTTTCTTCACTGTCTTCCTCGCCTAACAAGCCAGGAAGACTCTCCCAGGGTTGGGCTGAGTCTCCTGGGCGTGTGGGCTGGGGGGGGGTTGTGTGAGAAACTGGGGCTGATTGCAGAGGCCCCATAACTTTTTGCCCCCATTTTCCACTTTATGCTGGTGTTTTCCTGACTCTGATGGTGCCCTGGGTACTGCTAACCAGTCCCAGGGCCTGTGCTCTGTGTAAAATGGATATGCAAATTAGGCTAATTATAATTGGCTAAGTAAACCTACCTATAAGTCCCTAGTATATGGTAGGGCATGTAGGTTTAGGGACCACAGCATAGGTGGTGCACACCTAGGTGCATTGCTGAGGTGCCCAGTGTCATTTTAAAAGCAAGCCTGCCTTGCTGGCTGCTTTTAAATTAAAGTTATATGCAAATTCGACTTTGGAATTAAAGGTACTTCCAAAGTCTTAAACTACCTTATTTTTACATATAAGTCACCCCTAAGGTGTGCCCTATGTGCCCCTAGGGCTGGGTGCTATGTAACTATAAGCAGGGACTTTATAAAAATAGATTTATAAGCCCTGGTGAGGTAAAAACAGCCAAATTCGTTTTTCCCTCATTGAAGTAAATGGCCTTCATAGGCTAGAATGGGCAGACTTTATTTAAAATTTTAAAGTCTCCTTAAGTGTTACATACCAAGAATTTGGTATCAAATTGATTGTTATAATAAATCCCACAACTTCCAGTTGTTGGATTTAATATAACTAGTGCAGGTAAAAAGTTTAGACTTTACCTAAAAAGTTGCCAATTTCAGCTCTGCATTGTTTTTGCTGCTGTGCTCTGATTGGCCAGCCTGCAGCAGCTTCTGCCAGGCTACTTTAATGAGGTGTGAAGTGGCCTGACTTCACACAAAGGAATGTGCTTGGGGGAGAGAATCTCCCCTCAGCAGATGGTGAGGCAGGAAGGGGGAGGGCTGCCAAACTGGTCTTCAAAGGCAGAGAAGGACATCTGGAGCACCCAGCAACACCCCCACATCCTGCAACCCCAGACAGCTAGGTGCCCCCTTGATTAGATTAGGAGAGGGCAGGAGAGGGGTGTGTTTATGATTTTTAGCCACACCAGTGGGTGGGCTCAGCCAGATCTCTCCTCCAAATATCAGATTCATCCATTTTGGATTTTTGGAGACTGTTGCCTTCTGGGATGGATTTTTGCCACACTTCCCAGGAAGTGGTCATCACAGGGGGACGACCCTGTCCCTGATTGGAGAACCAGGGCCCCCCTGCTTTTCACCCAGGAGCAAGGATAAAACTGGCAGACCTGCACCCACGCCTCAGATCCCCTCCAGAATTCAACAAGAAAGGAACTAAAGAAGAAGAAGGACTGCCCTGCTGGACCCCTGGCCTGCACCTGGACCCTGCACTCAGAAGGACTGCACCAGCTGCACACTTGGGCTTCACCACAAGAAGGACTTTGCCTGGCTTCAACTGGTTCAAGGAGGGACTCCCTGTTTGCTACAGGTGAAAAATTGCTAAACCAGAGTCCCCTGCACCAACTCCTGAAGAAAGCGACCAGCTGATCACTGTCCAGTGGCCAAAAAGGAGTTTGCACCAGGTGCATTCTGGGAGTTGAAGTCCGCACCCCCCAAGGACCATCACAGAACTTCTGGACCCTTGGGGTGAGCTGTGGACCCCAAAAGAACCTTAAAAGAACATCTGGGTGAAGCCCCAGAAGTTTGGAAAAGATTGGAGAAATTTTGGAAAAAAGCTCCATAAAGTGACCGACCCGACGCGGAAATTCTAGCCGGCTTGCCTCAACCGCGACCCGGCCTGACTTCGTGGTTCGTCCCGGTAAAGAAAAACATCCAAAAAAGAGACTAAGTCCGAACGTAAAAAGTTGACCGGGACCTTCCAGCCATCGTATCCGAGAAGGGCTCCACGGACGTCGGATCAAGATCCAGGTTTACCCCGGTCGAAGGATTTTCATCTCGAAAAAACGACTAAGTCCGAAGGTAAAAATCACCACCGAGGAAACCGACTTCGCGTATCCGGACAAGGGCTCCAGGAGGTCGGATCCAACTGGCAGGTTCGTCCCGGTGAAGAAAAACTTCAAAATAAAGACTAAGTCAGAAGGTAACTTTTTAACCGAGGCTTCCCGCGACCTGTAGCCGAGCAGGGCTCCATCGCGGTCGGCCTGAAAGTTTGACTTTGTCCCGGTCCTGGTGCAACCAGATGACCCGATTGGCGCTTTTTGTTTCTATGCGCTAGAAAATAATAATACTTTAAAAATTCATATCTCCGGTTCCCCTGAACCGATTTTAATCGTTTTTGTGTCATTTTAAAGATAAAAATATAAGCTATTTTTATAAATTGGTTTTGGATTTTTAAACTGTTTCCTGTGTTTTATTTAATTACTGTTGTGTGATATTTGAATGCTTTACACTTTGTCTCCTAAGTTAAGCCTTGACGCTCGATGCCAAGCTACCAAGGGTAGAGCTGGGATTAATTTACTGAGACCTAACTGTACTTTTGTGGAGGTTTGTGGCTTGTTGCTAGGTGTAGGTACCTACCTGCCCTACCAATAACCCATTTTCCAACACAGAGGAAGAAGATGTGGATTACAGAAGTAATATCATACAGCAATACTTCCAGTGACACACAGGTAAGACACTGTAACTTCACTTTTCTTTTCAGTTTTCTGTTGGACATTGTACATGGCAGCATGATTTCCCTATGTCTATGGCCACTTACTGTACCCTTTGGCATCTCTATTTTCAGATCTCTGTGCCCCACTCTGGCTCCTGGTATGTATACTGCTGCCCACTACAGGTCATACCAATGTATAAATTACTGTACATAAGATATGCAGTGTTTTCAGAATGTTGTACTAATACATATTTCAATCAATTGACAGACTCCAGAATTGTATTTGTTCCAAGGGTGTTTATTTAAGTGCTAAGAAGTAGAGGGGGGTGTGCAATGGGCTGGGGTGATAGTGGAGAAAAGTCCAGGGTAGAGTCCAGTCTCTTGGTCTCACAGGTGCATTGTCCAATGTGGCATAGGAAGGTGAGCAATGGCAGTTCAAGGTGGACAGGGTGACAGAGTGGGACAGAAGGGTGACAATAAGGAGAGTCCTATGTCCTGGCTGAGGTCTTGGCAATATTCTCTGGCTTCTGCCTGGATCGCAGAGACCCTTTGCGGTGTGGTTCTCCTTCTGCAGGGCGTGGGGTGCTGGTGGCCTGATGTTCCAGTGACTGGGCCTCCTGTCCAGTAGCGCCGGCGGAGGTGGAGGGCTGTTCATCAGTGTGGCTAGTGTCAGCCAGCACCCCTGCAATGGTGACCAAGATGGTGTGGATGTCTTTGAGGTCCTCCCTGATCCCCAGGTACTGTCACTCCTGCAGCCACTGGGTCTCCTGCAGCTTGGCCAGTGTCTGGCCCATGGTCTCCTGAGAATGGTGGTACACTCCCAGGATGTTGCTCGCTGGCTCGTGGAGAGTCAGGGCCTGTCCTCCCGCTGTCTCACAGCAGTCCTCCCAGCTTCCCTGTTGTCCTGTTCCTCTGTCCCCTGAACCCTGTGCTCACTGCCCCAGCCCCAGGTCCCTGATTTTCTTGGGTTTGTGGGGTTGCCTGGGGTCCCTGTAGTGGTGGACACACTGCTGATTGATGTGTCCTGGGGACAGTGGTATGGGCCCGCTGGGTGGGTGCTGTGATGGTGTTTCCTGAGGGGGGAGACTCTGTGGTGGTATGGGACTGTGGCAGGGTAACCGACTGTCCAGAGGTTCCTGATGGGCCAGGTTGGTCATCGTGATCCAGGTGTGCAGAGCAGCTGTCATCACTGTGGGCCTCTTCTGTAGGGGGACTGGATGTTGGTGGCACCTCCTCTCCGGTGACGTTGAGTGGGGGTCCTGTGAGGATGAAAATGCAGTGTTATTGTATCTGCGTGTGCCATCTTGTGCATGGGTGTGTTTCCCTGTATGGTTGTGATTGCCCTGTCAGCTCTGCCTTGTGTGTGTGGTGATTTTGTGGACTAGGTGATTCTCTGGAATGGGCATGCTTTAGTGATGGGTGTCCATGCAGGTCTGTGATGGGTGTCCATGCATAGGTGTTGCATGCAGGGCTTGGTATTGGGATGGGTGGGTTGTGATAGTGGGGTATTTGTGAGTTGGTGGAGTGATGGGGAGAGGGTAGGGGTAGGATTTTGTGATGGCATGCAGGTAGGGTGTGGGATATAGTAGTAAAGATTTGACTTACCAGAGTCCAGTCCTCCTGCTACTCCTGCGAGGCCCTCAGGATGCATTATTGCCAAGACTTGCTCCTCCTATGTTGTTAGTTGTGGGGGAGGAGGTGGGGTTCCACTGCCAGTCCTCTGTACGGCTACCTGGTGTCTTGCAACCACGGAATGCACCTTCCCCCGTAGGTCATTCCACCTCTTCCTGATGTCATCCCTAGTTATTGGGTGCTGTCCCATGGAGTTGACTGTGTCCACTATTCTCCACCATAGCTCCATCTTCCTTGCAATGGACGTCTGCTGCACCTGTGATCCGAATAGCTGTGGCTCTACCCGGATGATTTCCTCCACCATGACCCTTAGCTCCTCCTCTGAAAACCTGGGGTGTCTTTGAGGTGCCCTGGATGTGGTGTGAGTAGTATGTGTGAGGATGTGTGGTGTGATGTGTGGGGTGATGTGTTGTGGTGTGTGCTGTGAGGTGTGTGGATGGTGTATGGGTGATGGTGTTCTGTGGCTCAGATTGAGTGGGTGCTCCTGGCTCGTCTCTCTCTCTCTGTTTGCAATCTTTTTTTCATTGAAAGGGTTGTGGGTAATGTGGGTGGGTGTTGTATAGTGATCTGAGTGTGTGTGGTGTATGTATGTGTGTATGTTGAATTGTCCAATGTGATGTAGTTTTGTTAGTGTGTGTGTATTTTGAGCACAGCGGTGTGTACCACCAATGGTTTACCGTGGATGAAAGACTGCCGTGGTGATTTGTGGGTCCTGATACTCTGGGCGTATTCCTGTTGGCGTAATGGTGTGGGTTTTGGTACCGCATTTTATCACTGAACTTTGGTCTGGTGGACTTGTGTGGGTGTCTGTATAGTGGCGGATTTCTCTGTGTGGGTCATAATACCCGTAGCGGTATACCGCTGCGGTCACCGTATGTTGGCGGCCGTCAGCACGGCCGAAGGCGGCATTTACCGCCAAGGTTGTAATGAGGGCCTATGTCTTCTGTTTTGACATTTGCCAGCAAATCAAGGGCTTCAACATCAAACGCCCACCACAGACATCCCTCTTAGTGTCCAACAGGCCACTACAATGTGTGTACCTGGACCATTGTGGTCCGCTCCAACCTGATGGTGCATACAAATACATCTTAATCGCTGTAGATTCTTTTTCTAGATTCCTGTGGGTATGGCCTCAGCGGTCGGCTGACGCTTGATCTTTTATAAAAGACTTGCTGATCTTTATCAGTACATATGCGGTTGCAGCATTCCATTTGGACCAGTGCCCTGCCTTTGCGTCCAAGGTATTCAGGGACACCATGTGGACAATGAGTGTTGAACTCCCTTACTCCCTTACTCCCATACCGTCCCGAGCGAAATTCCATTGTGGAGAGGAAGAATCATGATCTAAAGCAGTCCTTAACAGCTAGAGAATTAGGTCTGGCCGCAGCTGGCTTCATCACCTATATGGTGTCCAGAGAGCACTGAATAATCTGCCAAGAAGGCCCTCGGGGGACGCACTCCCTATGAGGTTCTCTTTGGGATACCTATGTATGTCCCAGATCTTGATGGCCCTAGTTTGGTGGCAGCAGATACACCTTTTGACATAAATGAACTTCTCACTGTCCTTCAGGAGCTTCAGCAATTTCATGATGATAAATCATCCACCAGTGCTGCCGCCTTGGGAATAAGGTATTTGCCAACTACTTCTACTCGCTGGATTCCTAAAGTTGGGGATATGGTTCAGAAGAAGATTGCTGTGAAGAAGGAATCTGGTCCATCCTACAGAGCACCGGTCCCAGTTCTAGGAATACAAGGGACCAGAAGTGTCATCCTACCACCGCTGCCTGGTTCCAAAGCTAACAGATTAATTTCCATTGATGACGTCAAACTTCACCATGTCTGCACAGTAGACCTAAAGGTCCCTTTAGTAGTTCCCGTTCGCCTCTCACTACTCAACAGGACATACCTCTTCAAAGCAGAAATATCAACAGGACTTCTGACTACACAGGCATGTCCAATGATGCCACAAATACCTCCTCAACCATGGGTGGGTGGAAAATGAGCTCTTGCTGATTCCAGTTACCATTTCAACGAAAACACATGTTCAAGATTTGGCTGTTTTCCACACCAACACAACACAAATTGATGACATCGTCTACCATGAGCCTCGAGTTGAAGTGGATTCATCCACCGGTATTGCACCTGCTCCTGTATTTGCAGAGACTTCTTCTTGTTACTTCATCAACATTGATGACTTTTCTTCAGGCTCATCTACTGCTGCAATTGAAAATGTTTCAAAGACATGTAAGCTGTATCTATGGCTTAAAAATAACTATTTAATTCACCCATGGAGCTATTTATGGTTCTGCTTGACATTTTTTGCATTATTTCTATGGATTGGTTTCGTGACTGTTTTCTTTTTGCTTATAAATGGTCATTACCTTCCAGGACGCTCCTCTGTTGAGCTGTGGATGAAGTCTTAACTCCTTATCATTCCTCACATAAGGTCCGAAGAGACTTGACCCTTGTAAACATTTCAGCTGTACCAGTTCCTGATGGGATTGTGTAGGACAAAGTTCCATTTGATATATATGGGCCTACTGAGGTCATTCAAATTCTAAATAGGTTTAAAATATCTATGACTGATGTAATTACACCTGGTGTTGTATCTGATAATTGGGATGTCCAGACAGTTAATTCTATTTTAACTGAAATGAAGGACTATTCAGTATTTTAAAGTGATGATGTATACCTCAATAGAAAGAACTATGGGGAAATGTTCTGCTATAATAACTGGGGACATTACTACCTGCACCGTGCAACTAGACATAGACCAGTATTTAACTGTACACAGTGAGAACACTTTTCAACTCCACCGGTGGGCCGCCCAAAACATAATTCTGATAAATTCACTTATTTTTCTGGGCATGACACAAAACATCCAGAGTCATATTATTTCAAGTTACCCCTTTCAAAAATGAGGAAAACTTTGCTAACTGACACAAAACTGATTTATTCAGATTCCTTTGTTTCCTGTCTTGCAGTAGAAGGTTACGTGTACTGGAAGAACACTATTGATGTAAAGAGTGTATAGGGAACACAAGATTGGCAAATACAGGGTAGGGAAGCTTTATTTAGAGCATGTCTTATTCCTGTGCAAATGATCTTTTTACATGAGACCATTCAGCAGACTACCTGTTTGGGGTTAGCAAAAATGAAAGAAAGAAATGCACCCAGTATCCCCCCACCAGCAAACTTTAATAACTATCAATCCTTCCTGAATGTCACAGAGGAAGACCTAGATGCAAAGATACAGGCTGGTACCTATAACTCTTCACATTCTAGTCCCTTTGGGTGGTTCATTTGGGCAGTAGACACAAATGGGTGTCAGGCACGTTTTGCGAATTCCTCAGGGGGTTTTAAGATTAGCCGGCCAGACCCTCGCTTTGTCTCGGGTCAACACACGGGTGTAGTTACAACATACAGTGTGAGTAAACTGTGCCAACAGTGGGTACAGACTAACACTTTAGCAACAGTTAAGGAACATCTGAAGATATAGATTTATAGGACTTTTTGTTAGGTCCTAGAAAGCCATGCTCTAAAAGATTAATCAAAAAGAAGTTGTATTGACATCGGCTAGAGAGATGAATGTTGTCCAGATAGCAAGATCATCAGCTGAGATACAACCCCTATCACATACCAACTTCCCCAAGCACTTTGGAGAGCTGATATCCAGAATTGTCAACGCTTCGAGCACTACGGGGATTGTTCATTTCTTTAAAGCTGTTGGGTATGGATTCATGTCCATCTTCCAGACTGTCTTCAGAGTCATTCCTTCAGCTGTCCACTCACTCTTTTGAAGTGTGTTTGGCAGCTTTCCTATAACTTTGCTGTTGATAGGCAGAATATACTGCTATTCCTTCTAATTCACAGTAGTTGTGCCTTTCCAGCTAAGCAGAGTAATGGAGTCACTACCACCAGCTCAACTGTGCCGTGAACACATGGCTCAGTTCTTTAATGCTCCATTGCTGGAAGAGTTGGAGCGTGATTGGTCATTGTCCTTCCGACCAATCCTATGGTGCATGCAGCCAGTCTTTCGCTGCATATGGTGCCTCTTCGAACATTTGCGTACAGTGTGTCTTGTTCCGACAGTGACTCCTATGGACCAAGAACTGCTGATGTCCCCGATGAGGGTTCATTCACGATTGTGACCCTTGAGACTAAGGCTGGTTCGTGAGGTCCCTTATGAGCCGCCCCTTGTGAACGATCTGGCTCTTTTTGGCACTGTGGAGAGTACCACTCCTGCAGGTGGACCTGCACAAGAGACTGCTATGCACTACTGCTCTGTGGATCCATCTGCCTATCCTGTCATCCATATAACATCTGGCGATGTGGCCTCTTTCCTGAGTTTCCATTCAACGGCTTTGAAGCTGCTCTTCAAGATCATCACTGCTGTTAAATAGATTTGATGATTGGCTTATCTTACCATATTCAAAGTTTGCATTTTTTACCCGAACCTTGGCCTGCTGTGCTTGTCATGGTTGACATTATGGCCCTCATTATGACATTGGCGGTAAATCCCGCTTACCGCCATGCCAACTGCCGCCAACATAACACTGCTGCGGTGGATAACCGGCAACCATATTATGACACACACATACAAATCCGTCACTATGCATCCACACACACAAGTCCGCCAGCCCAAAGGTTAGCGATAAACAGGCCGTAGAAAAACCCACAACGTTACGCCAACAGAACTACGCCCACCGCATTATGACCCACAAATCTCCGCGCCGGACATTCAATGGCTGTAAACCAGTGGCGGTACATACCGCTGCGCTAAAAATACACACACACATATAAAACAACACTACATTGGTCAATTCAAACTACACACACCTGACACCATACACACACCACACCCACACACCCACACCACTATAAAACACACACCCACACTACCTACAACCGTTTACGACATGGTAAGAATTGCCACCAGAGAGAGACAGCAAGAGCACACACACAACCAGAGCAACATAACATTACCTATACACCATCCAAGCACCTTACATCACACACCCCAACATATCACCCCACACACCCTCACCCACACCACTCACACTACACCCATGGTACCACAACGACACCCCAGATTCTCTGAGGAGGAGCTGAGGGTCATGGTGGAGGAAATCATCCGGGTAGAGCCACAGCTATTTGTATCACAGGTGCAGCAGACATCCATTGCTAGGAAGATGGAGCTATGGCAGAAAATCGTGGACAGGGTCAACGCCATGGGACAGCACCCCAGAACAAGGTACGACATCAGGAAGAGGTGGAACGACCCACAGCAGCAGCAGCAACTAGCTGTACAGAGGACTGGCGGTGGGCCCCCACAACTAACAACATGGGAGGAGCAAGTCTTGGCAAGCATGCATCCTGAGGGCCTGGCAGGAGTAGGAAGAGGACTGGACTCTGGTAAGTCAAATATCTATTACTATCACCCCCCCTACCTGCATGCCATCACACACCCCCACCTGTACCCTCACTCCCATCACTTCACTACCTCCCACATACCCTACCATCACAACCCAATCATCCCAGTACCAAGCCCTGCATGTAACACCAATGCATGGCCGCCCCTCACAGACCTGCATGGACACCTATCATCCCTTCATGCACACTGAAGAGAATCACCTAGCCCACCAAATAGCTACTCACTCAAAGGCAAATCTGCCAGGGCAACAACAACCATAGAGGGCAACACACCCATGCACATGATGTCACAGGCAGAAACAATAACACTGCATTTACATCCCCACAGGTCCCCCAGCCAATGTCACTGGAGAAGAGGTGCCTGCAACATCCAGTCCCCCCCTAGAAGAGGTCCACAGTGATGACAGCAGCTCTGCTCGCCTGGATCTGGATGACCAACCTGGCCCATCAGGGATCTCTGGACAGTCGGTTACCCAGGCACACTCTCACACCACCACAGAGCCTCCCCCCTCAGGAAATACCACCACAGCATCCACCCAGCGGGCCCATGCCTCTGTTCCCAGGACACGTCAATCATCAGTGTTTCTACCACTGAAGGGACCCCAGGCCACCCCACAAACACGATCAGGGACCTGGTGTCAGTGGCAGTGGGCACACGGTTTAGGGGACATAGGAACAGGACAACAGAGAAGCTGGGAGGACTGCTGTGCGACAGGGGGAGGACAGGCCCAGGGAACCAACTGTCCAGGAGGCACTCACCGTGATCCTGGGAGCATACCACCATTCCCAGGAGACGATGGGCCAGATACTGGACAAGTTGCAGGAGAACATGCAGCTGCAGGAGGGACAGTATCTGGGGATCAGGGAGGACTTGAAGGACATCAACACCACCCTGGTCTCCATTGCAGGGGTGCTGGTAGACATGGCCAACACTATGAGAGAGGCAGTGGCACCCCACTAGGCCTCTACCACTTGGGAAACAGATGAACAGCCCTCCACCTCCGCTGCCGCTAGTGGACAGGAGGCCCCGCCACAGGACCAACAGGCCACCAGCAACCCTCCGCCTGCAGAAGGTGAATCATCCCGCAAACGTTTCCTGCAATCCAGGCAAAAGCCAGAGACTGTTGCCAAGACCCCCGCCAGGAAATAAGACTTTCCTGATTGTCACCCTTGGGTCCCACTCTGTCACCCTGTTCACCTTGAACTGCCATTGCTCCCCTTCCTATGCCCCCTTGGACAATGCACATGTGATACAAATAGACTCGACTCCAACCTGGACTTTCCTCCATCATCCCCCCAGCCCATTGCACATCCCCCTCCAGCACTGAAATAAACACCCTTTGAAAAAATACAAGTATGGAGTATGTCAAATGATTTAAGTATGTATTTGTTTAACAAGATTGAAACAATGAAAACCGACTGTACAGAAATGTAAACATAGGAATGACCTGTAGTTGGCTGCTGTCAACACACAAGGAGCGATAGTGGGACACAACTATTTGCAAATAGAGATGCCAAAGGCTACAGTGAGTGGCCATAGAAGTGGGAAAATCAGTCTGCCAGTGACAATGTCAAACACAAAACTGTCAATTAAATGTGAAGTTACACTGTCTTACCTGTGTGTCATTGGAAGTACTAACTATTGCACTTCTGTTGTCCTCATCCTCATCCTCTGCCTACTCATCTTCACTGTCCACAGGGTCCACTGCTGCCACACGGCCATCTCCAGCCTCATCCTCCTGCAAAAAAAGGCACCTGGCGACGTAAGGCAAGGTTGTGAAACATACAGCATGCCACGATGATCTGGCAGACCTTCTTGGGTGAGTAGTACAGGGTTCCACCTCGTAGATGGAGGCAACGAAACCTGGCCTTCAGGAGGCCAAAGTTCCTCTCTATAATCCTTCTTGTTCGCCCATGTGCCTCATTGTAACGTTCTTCTGCCCTTGTCCTGGGATTCCTCACAGGGGTCAGTAGCCATGAGAGGTTGGGGTAACCATAGTCACCTGTAAATATCGAGGGACAACTGTTAGCCACACACCAACCCTTAGGGCCCACACCATACCCATACACCAACATCCACTGGGTGGGAACGAGGGCTCACCTATTAGCCACACCCTGTGCATCTGGAGTTGAGCCATCACATATGGGATACTGCTATTCCTCAGGATAAAGGCATCATGCACAGACCCAGGATATTTTGCATTGACGTGGGAGATGTACTGGTCCGCCAGGCACACCATCTGCACATTCATGGAGTGAAAGCTCTTTCGATTTCTGAACACGTGTTCATTTCGCCGGGGGTGGACAAAACTATATGTGTACCATCAGTTGCCCCAATAATGTTGGGGATATGTCCCATTGCATAGAAATCAGCTTTCACTGTGGCCAAATCCTCCACCTGGGGGAAAACGATGTAGCTGCGCATGTGTTTAATCAGGGCCGACAACACTCTGGTCAGCACTATTGAGAACATTGGCTGAGACATTCCTGCTGCCAAGCCCACTGTCACTTGGAAGGAGCCAGTTGCCAGGAAATGGAACACTGATAGCACTTGCACAAGAGGGGGGATCCCGGTGGGGTGATGGATAGCAGAGATTAGGTCAGGCTCCAAATGGGCACACAGCTCTGTGATTGTGGCCCTGTCAAGTCTACAGGTGAGGATAATGTGCCTGTCCTCCATTGTTGCCAAGTCCACCAGGGGTCTGTACACGGGGGATGTCTCCATCTCCTATTCATCCGCAGCAGTTGCAATCTATGGGGCAAAATGGTGAGAAGCTGGTCAGTATCTCTTATTTCCAACCACCACACTTCAATGCATGTTGTGATTGTAACAGTATTGTTTTGGAGAGGTCCAAATGGTGCATATGTACTGTGACGCAGTTAGGAGCTATGGCCTGCACCCCGCCTGAAATGGCGTCCGCCTCTCCTGTGTGGAGGGGCAGGTGAAAATGAGGTAATTCCGCTGACATTGTGCGCCGTTGCAGGAGGTGGTCGAAAACAGCTGTGCACTCCTCATTGGTTAACATTGGGCCCTATGGGTTACAGTGGCCAATGGTGATGTACGCCGGCGGTGATGGTATCTACTGCCGCGAATGTCACCGATATTTTCTATCTGTTCACTCACTTGCTACCTGACCTTCAACAGGAGAGGACCTACACTGCAAGTGCTGCTGTGACCTGTGTCTGGTACTGACCATGGCTCGTGTCACTGGGGAAAGGGCCCCTGCCTTTACCTCGGCGGAGTTGGAGCGACCTGTGGATGGGGTCCTACCCCACTACCGAATGCTGTATGGGCCTTCAGACCAACAGGTGGGTACACCGTGAGTACGATGCATGGGGTGTGAATGCATGGAGTGCTGTGTGTGAAGGCCTCATGTGGGGGGGGTTGGTGGATGGGCCCTGGGCAGTGTGCTGCATGTATGGTGGGCCATGCCTATGCTAATGAGGGAAGGGGCATGGTGGGCAAGGACTGTAACAGGCAGGAGGGTCGGACTAATACCTTTCCCTGTGTCCATTTCCCTGCAGGTCAGCACTCATCAGAAAAAGGGAATATGGCGTGCCATCGCCAAGGACGTGCGGACCCTGGGGGTCTACGGCAGGCAGAGCACCCACTGTCGCAAATGGTGGGAGAACCTGAGACGCTGGGCACGGAAGATGGTGGAGGCCCAGCTGGGAATGGCCTCTCAATGAGGAAGGGGTACCCGTCGAACCCCGGCCCCCCTGATGGCCAGCATACTGGCAGTGGCCTATCCGGAGCTGGATAGGCACTTGGGGGCATCACAGCAGCAACAAGGGGGTGAATACAGTGCTCCAATATACAACTTGCGCCTGGTGGGGTGATATCCGGGTGGGTGCCCCTAGGCCAGGCCTGACATTGCAGAGTAGGTCCCATGTTGGGCAGGGTTCTGATGTAAAATACCTCCAACCAAGCTAGTAGGCATCCACTACTGGGCAAGGGTCTGTGGGTCTCAGGTATGCTGCAATTGGCGTTAGGTGTCCCTATCCATGGCCTGGTGACTAGCATTGTGACCTGGAGTGCATTGCCTAGTGCGTAGGGCTGTTCCCTGTGTGTGTCGTGTACGCCAATGGTGGTGGTATTTCCGCCATTGGCCAAGTGTATCTTTTGTCCCCCCCCCCCCTTTTTGTTTTGTCACCCTGCCCTTATGTGCATTAGCATCATCTGGCGGAGGAGCTGAGGCACCTGCGACGGAGGGAGCTGCATTCCACAGGGTCCAGGAGGCCGAATCCACCGACGGTGAGGGTACCAGTGGGACGGAGGGCGTGGGGAGCACCACAGTGGAAACAGGAGGGGACAGTTCGGACACAGATTCCTCCTCTGATGGAAGCTCCCTGGTGTTGGCGGACACCTCTGTGCCCACCCCAGCTACAGGTACAGCCGCCACCCCCATAACAGCACTGCCTTCCCAACAGCCACTCGGCATGTTTCCCGTGCCCGTTCAATCAGGAGGGTGAGCATCTCCTTCGCCCCAGGCATCTCATGCCCTGCCCCAGTGAGCCCTGCTGCCCTAAGTGAGGAGGCTATTGACCTCCTTCAGTCCATCTCTGTTGGGCAGTCAACCATTGTGAATGCTGCCAACCAGGGGCTGGCAGCCCAAATGCAACAGAAAAATGCATTCCTGGAGGGCATTCACACTGGCATTGCGGACCAACATAGGCCTCCTCTCTGATGGCAGCCATTGTCCCTGTTTCTAGCATCCCCCTCCTACTTCCTCTTCCCAATCCCATTCCCCCCAACCTATCCCAAGCACACAGGCAGATAAGCAGGCACCCAGGACAACACACGAGTGGACATGGCAAACACAGGCACCACACTTCATCCCACAGGCACTCACACAAACACCATCCAGATGCAGACCTATCAACATTCACTGCCTCCACTGTGGCCCCCTCCTCCTCGTCGTTCACATCCCTCCCAGTTTCGTCTAAACTCACACCTGCATGCACTACATCCTCATCCACTACCCCATCACCAGCACACCTATCAGCAAACGCCCCTCACTGGCAGTCACCACCCCCACTTCCATGCACAAGTCCCCTGTGTCCTCTCCCACTGTGTCTGTGCTCCTCCTCCCAAAGTATACAGATGCAAGCACTCAGACACCCAACAGCCATCCACCTCACAACAGCATCCCGCCCATGCACCTGCACCCAAACACAGCAGACAGACACCTCCTACAACCACTCCCTTTACCTCCACTCCCAAACCGTCTCCATCTTCCCGCACCAATGTCCCTAAGAAGCTTTTCCTCTCCACCTTTGACCTCTTCCCTAGCTCTCCCCCGTCCCTCACGTCAGGCCAGGGTGGTCAGAACCCAGCCAAGCACCTCAGCCACCCAGTCCAGGGGCACAGTAGTGTCCACAGCTACACCAGGTGGGAGAGGATCCCGGGTACCAGGCAGCCACACTGATAGGATGCCTGCACCAAGTGCTGTAAGGAACGGCAAGGAGGCACCTCCAGCTGCTGCAAAGAAGGGCAAGGAGGCATCCCCAGCTGCTGCAAAGAACGGCGAGGAGGCACACCCAGCTGGTAAAAGAGAGGGCAATGAGCAATCCCCGTCTGCTGCCAAAAGGAGCAAGGAGCCATCCCCAGCTGCTGGCAGGAAGGGCAAGGGGACAGTGTGTAGTCCTGCATCCATGGGCTTTTGTGCGGCCTGGCCCCTGCAAATCCTGTAGGGTCTGACACCCAGGTGAGAGACTGTGACCTTGCACTTCCCAAGATCTGCATCACAGGGCCCAATGCCCCCTCAGAACCAGTGGAGAAGCCATCCACTCACCCCATCTTTCCCAGGATGAGGCTCACTGGGCACAATACCCCCTCCAGAACCAGTGGAAGAAGCCATCCACTCACCCCATCCTCCACAGGATGAAGCTCCTCACTGGGCACAATGCCCCTTCCGGAACCAGTGGAAGGAGCCCTCCACTCACCCCATCCTTCCTAGGATGAAGCTCACTGGGCACAATGCCCCCTCCAGAACCAGTGGAAGACGCTATCCACTGACCCCATCCACCACAGGATGAAGCTCACTGGGCACAATGCCCCCTCCAGAACCAGTGGAGAAGGCATCCACTCACCCCATCCTTCCCAGGATGAAGCTCACTAGGCACAATGCCCCCTCCAGAACCAGTGGAAGAAGCCATCCACTCCCCCAATCCTCCGCAGTATGAAGCTCACTGGGCAAAATGCCCCCTCCAGAACCAGTGGAATAAACCATCCACTCACCCCATCCTTCCCAGGATGAAGCTCACTGGGCACAATGTCCCCTCTAGAACCAGTGGAAGAAGCCATCCACTCACCTCATCCTCCACAGGATGAAGCCCACGGGGCACAATGCCCCCTCCAGAACCAGTGAAGAAGCCATCCACTCACCCCATCCTTCCCAGGATGAAGCTCACTGGGCACAATGCCCCCTCCAGAACCAGTGGAAGAAGCCATCCACTCACCCCATCCTCCACAGGATGAAGCTCACTGGCCAAAATGGCCCCTCCAGAACCAGTGGAAGTAGTCACCCACCAAACAGACTGTGGCCTTGCATTCCCCAGGACAAGTCAGTTGGCAAATCACCCACTTGAGAGACTGGGGCCTTGCACTGCCCAGGACAAGTCAGTGGGCAAATCACCCACTAGAGAGACTGTGGCCTTGCACTCCCAGGACCAAGCATATGGCATGTTGCCCCCTCCAGGACCAGTGGTGTTCCATCTTCTAGCTGAGGTGCCCCCCCATTTGCCGTCCCCCTGAGGTGCCTGTCTATTTTTGACCTGATGCCCCTGCAGTGTTCTCTCCGTGTTGTTGCAGGAGTGAGGTTGGGCCTTGGACTTTGTGATGTGGCCCTGTGGCCCACTGACATTGAGGCCTGGGAAGTGTCCCTTGCATTGCAAATATGTATATACTTTTTGATTTGATGCACGAATTTCACCTATATTTATCTGATTACAGCCTTTTTACACTATAGTAGTTGTCCTTGCCTTATTCCTGAGGGTTACGAGGTGAATATGTAATGTTACTGCATCTGCTTGTGTGTATGGTGTTGGGGGTGGGGGTGTTGCGTGTGTGTGTCACTCTCTTTTTCCTCTCCCCCTCCCCTGTGTGCTAGGTGGCAGTACTCACTGTGGTCGTCTTCACGAGCGTTGGTGTTCATAGAGGAGCAGAAGGTAGAACAGCATGGGGAAGACATGCAACTCGGGCTCCATGGAGGCGTGGTTCTTCCTTGAGTGTCCAGAGGTGAGTAATTTCCCTTCTGTGCAGTGTTTCTGCCAGGCTTTTGATGTCGTTGGTACCTGCCTCGGAAACGGTGGCGGATTGCACTGCCATTATACGGTGGGCAGTCCATTGTCTTCCACCTGTCTGTTGGCGGTTACCGCTGTGGTGCCTGTTGATTTCGCCCTGGCGGTCGGTGTGTTAAAGTGGCTGTCTTTCTGAACGGTTTCTGCTGTGGTCATAATTTCATATTTATTACCGCCGGCCTGTTGGCGGTATTACCGCCGCTTTATCACCAACTGCCAGGGTTGTAATGAGGGCCTATATCTCTTTGTATTCTTTTAACAGTTTTTTTAACGTTTTTAAATGTAATTTTTAGCTAGTTTTTATGATTTTAGGTTATTTTAGTCCATAGCACCTTTGATTCCTTTGCCTTTGGTGGAGTCCTCCTATGGTGTCATACTTGTTACGGCAATGGGGAGGGTGTAGTAAATCCTATCTTGTTTTAATGAGGAACAGGAGTTAGCTTAGCCCTCTGGCTTGTGGACCTGTGCCCCATCACCTAGTGACTTTTACCATACTTAGCTTGCTCTGTTTTAGCGCAAATATTTAATTGTATGTTTCCAAGATGGCTGCATTGTTTCTAGTTAGGCCAATGTTTTGGTTTCATGTTATCAGTGCCACCGCGCTAAGGCGTCAATATCAAGCGACAAAGATAAACAAACTGTAGGTATTCACATTAGGTACTTTCCCTCTTCACGCCTTCGAGGTAATTGTTTACATAAATTGCCATCCCAAGCATGTCTTGTTATCTATTGTTTGGGAACATACCTACGTCAGGGGTCTGAGCAGATTGATGTAAATGCACCTCACTTAGACAGATAGTCAGAGGGATTCCACCAGATGCCATCGCTGATATTGATGCTGCACGTTGCCTTGACGCTGGCCCAGTCTTCGTGTCCCTACGGAGTCTGAGCTAGAGACCTCATTCCAAGGTACCGAGGGTTGGGGGGGCTCTTCTCATGGACATGGCATTGGCAGATTGGGTTTAACACACCTAGCTGTCTTTAGATTAGAAATTAGGTTCATCATGCTAGGCTATTAGGACATATTTCATATCTCATATCATTCTATGTTATTGCAAGATGGTGGGGGTCTTTGTACTAATGACTCTCGTTTTCACAATTCTGTTTCTTGCATTATTCATTATCCTACTCATTGCAGCTCATGCAACTTATAGTAGATTGCAGTTTTGTTAATAAAACCTATTGAAAGCTTACTGCATCTCCTTCATTGCCTGTGTTTGATTGAGACATGTTGTTCATGTGAGAAAGGGGTAATCTCTGTTTAACCACGACACTGCCTGAGATGTCGCACTTTTGAGTCCATGCATAAAGGCTGCCACAAATCAGGTTTTTGTGAGGTGCTGCTTGTGACCCCGGAGGATTGGGATGACAGTTAAGACTTGTTCTAGGACTGGCATAGTAGTCGCCTACAAACATAAGGACTGTCATGCTTAAACCAGCAGTCTTGCCTAGAGCAAGAGTCAAACTATGACAAGCTATAGGCCCTCATTATGACCAGGGCGATCTTCTGACCGCCCGGGTTAATGTGGCACTAATACCTCCAACAGGCTTGTGGTAATCCTGCCACATTATGAGATTGGTGGGTTGGCTGCAGCCAACCCGCCACTTCTCCACCCATACCGCAATGGCGGTATGAACCACCGGGTCTATCTCCAGCCTGGCGGACGATATAGTCCTGGCCATGGCATTATGAGCCGGCCTACCACCATGGTTTTTGTGATGTTAGCAACGCCACAAAAACCATGGTGGTAGGCCATCACGGTGACAGGGAATTACATGTTGGCAGCCGTCACCACAGCAGTAGGCAGTATTTACCGCCAATGTCATAATGAGGCCCATAGTGGATTATGTGCTAGGCCTAAGATCAAGAATGGCTGAGTACATGAAAAAGGCCACTAAAAACCTTCAGGCAAGCCTAGAGTTACAGAAACAATGGCATGACCAGAAGGCTGTCATGACAGCGTACCAACCAGGACAGAAGGTGTGGGTACTGGAGCCTGTGGCACCCAGAGCACTCCAAGACAAATGGAGTGGACCACACATCATTGTGGAAAAGAAGGGTGAGGTCACTTATTTAGTTGACCTAGGCACTCCTAAAAGTCCTCATAGAATACTTCATGTGAATCGCCTAAAGCCTACTATGATAGGGCTGACTTAACCCTGCTCATGGCCATTGATAAGGGACAGGAACATGAGAGTGACCTTCTCCCTGATCTCTTCTCCAGCACTGCAGCTGATGGCTCAGTGGAAGGAGTTATCCTTGCAGACTGCCTTACTGAGTCTCAGAATGAGGACTGCAGGAATCTTAGGTCAATTTTCTGAACTCATTTCTCTGACACCTGGTCAGACTACTTGGTGTGAACACACCACTGATACTGGAGACAGTTTATCTCTCACAAGTAAGATTTATAGGAAGCCTGACCATGTCAGAGATTGCATTCAATCTGAGGTTCAGAAAATGCTTGACTTAGGAGTGATTGAGCACTCTGATAGCCTCTGGGCCAGCCCAGTGGTGCTTGTACCCAAACCTCACTCTCAAAATGGGAAAAGGGGTTCTGTGTAGATTACAAAGGGCTCAAGACATGCACAAAGACTGATGGTCACCCTATACCCATGGCAGATGAGCTGATTGATGCACTGGCATCTGCCAAGTATCTCAGCACTTTTGATTTGACTGATGGGTACTGGCAGATCAAACTATCAGAAGATGCTAAACCTAAAACAGCTTTCTCTACCATTGAAGGGCATTGTCAGTTTACTGTTATGCCCTTTGGTTTGAAGAATGCACCTGACACTTTTCAGAGTTTGGTGACCACAGTCCTCCAAGGTCTAGAAGCTTTTAGTGCTTCATATCTTGATGATATTGCTGTCTTCAGCTCCACCAGGGTTGACCACCTGGTCCACTTATGGAAAGCTTTGGAGGCCCTGCAAAAGGCAGGCCTCACTATCAAGGCCTCAAAGTGCCAGATAGGGCAGGGGAAGGTGGTTTATCTGGGACACCTGGTAGGTGGAGAACAGATTGAACCACTGCAGGGGAAGATCCAGACTATATTAGACTGGGTTCCCCCTATAACACAGACCCAGGTCAGAGCCTTTGAACTAAGGCTCCATTGTTGCCCCTCTGAATGACCTCACCTCAAAGAAGATGCCCCAAAAGGCATTATGGACAGCTAGCTGTCAGAAAGCTTTTGAGGAGCTAAAGCAGGCTATGTACACTGCACCTGCCTCAAAAAGCCCAAACTACTCCAAGAAGTAGACTGATGCTTCAGAGGTAGGGGATGGGGCTGTTTTATCACAACTGGATACAGATCCAGAATCAACATGTAGCTTTTATCAGCAGAAGGTTGACCCCTAGAGAAAAGCGTTGGTCAGCCATAGAGAGGGAGGCCTTTGATGTGGTATGGGCTTTGAAGAAGTTGAGACCATACATCTTTGGAACGCACTTCATTGTTCAGACAGACCACAAACCTCTCTTATGGCTAAAGCAAATGAAAGGAGAGAACCGTAAATTGTTGAGGTGGTCCATTTCCCTACTGGGGATGGACTTTACAGTGGAACATAGACCTGGGCGTAACCACTCCAATGCAGATGGACTCTCCAGGTGGACTCTCCAGATATTTCCACTTAGACAATCAAGACTCATCTGGGCAAGGTTAGCTTTATTGTCCCTCGTTTGGGGGGAGGTTGAGTAGGAAAGTACCCTCTTTTTGCCATGGTTACCCCCTTTTTCTGCCTGCTGTCCGTATGCTTGACTGTGTTCAGTGAGATCCTGCTAACCAGGACCCCAATGATTATGCTCTCCTCTAAATGTTGTCACTGCATACTGGTCGCCCAGTATTTCACCCAAAATTGGCATACTGGTGCCCCCTTATAAGTCCCTAGGATATGGTAGCTAGGTACCCAGGGTATTGAGGTTCCAGGGGATCCCTATGGGCTGCAGCATTTCTTTTGTCACCCATAGGGAGCCCATGCAAAGGCTTCTGCAGGACTGCCATTGCAGCCTGCGTGAAAAGGTGCATGCACCCTTTCACTGCCATTTCACTGCCATTTACACTGTTTTGGGGTCACTTATAAGTCACCCCAATAGGAGGCCCTTCAGCCCTGAGGGCAGGGTGCAGAGTACCTGTGTGTGAGGGCACCTTTGCACTAGCAGAGGTGCCCCCACGACCTCCAGGACCATTTTCCCGGACTTCGTGAGTGCGGGGACGCCATTTCACGGTTACTACCTATGTCCAGCTACATAATGGTAACTTTAATAATAGGCATGTTTGGTACCAAACATGTTGGAATCATACCCCAATGCTTTTGCAAGCATTGGTTGTATGATTCCATGCACTCTGGGGGCTCCTTAGAGGACCCCCAGTATTGCTATTACAGCCTTCTGAGGTTTTCCAGGCAGCCCCAGCTGCTGCCACCTCTCAGACAGGTGTCTGCCCTCCTGTTACTTGAGCAGCTCAAGCCCAGGGAGGCAGATCAAAGGATTTCCTTTGGGAGAGGGGTGTTACACCGTCTCCCTTTGGAAATAGGTGTTACAGGCGTGGGAGGGGCAGCTTCCACAAGCCTCTGGAAATGCTTTGAAGGGCACAGATGGTGCCATCCTTGCATAACCCAGTCCACACTGGTTCAGGGACCCCCAGTCCCTGATCTGGCGCGAAACTGGACAAAGGAAAGGGGAATGACCACTCCCCTGTCCATCACCACCCCTAGGGCGGTGCTCAGAGCTCCTCCAGAGGGTCCCTGGGTTTTGCCATCTTGGATTCTAAGTTGGCAGGGCACTCTGGGAGCATCTGAGTGGCCATGGGCAGCAGGTGATGTCAGAGCCCTCCCCTGATAGGTGCTTACCTGTTTAGCTGACCAATTCCCCTTTCAGGGCTATTTAGGGTCTCTCTCTTGGGTGGTTCTTCAGATTCGGATTGCAAGACTCCAGCAGGGATCCTCTGCATCCTTTACATCACCTTCTTGCCGAAGAAACTGAATCTGGATCCTCCAGGAACTCTATGAACTGCAACAGAGAAGCAAAGATGACTTCTGCAACATTGTATCTTGAGCTCCTGCCAGCAACTGCAACTGTTTCCCAGTTGTGCATCCTCAGAGAACAGCCTGTCTTCAGCCTGCACCAGAAGAACGGAGGAATCTCCCTTGGGGTGAAGGAGTCACTCCCCTACTTCAGCAGGCACCTCTCTGCAATGACGAACGGTTGTGTGGGACCCCTCTCCTGATGAGCAGCGTGCATCCTGCATCACGGGTGGTAGACTAAAGTGGTCCCGACGGTCCTGACGTCCAACTGTTCAACTTTGGTGGAGGTAAGAGCTTGCCTCCCCACGCAAGACAGTACCCCAGTGTACTGTGTGTTTTGCAGTTGCCAAGGCTTGTTGGCATTCTTCCAAAAAGTTCTTTGTGCACTGTGCAGCTCTGGCCTTTAGCACTCCTTCCTGCGATGCACAGCTTCCTGCATGGTTCTCCGGCAGCATGGGGCCCTTAGTTGTAGTGCTGCATGGGCCTCCTTTTACATCTTCTTTGTCCCCATGCAGTGGCACTCCTGTGCGCGCTGCCTGGTGATCTGAGGGCTCTCTGAGTTGCTGAGAGCCCCCTCTGACTCCTCCTCCTGGGTAGAGTCCACCCGGTCCCTCCTGGTCCCGGGCAGTGCCATTTTCCGCTAACCGCGAGCTTTATGTGTGCCAAGGCTTGTTTGCAGAATCCATCAACACAAACCAGACTGTAATCATCCATCCAGCGTGGGTCATCTTCTGCATTAACCAGGAACCCGCATTTTTCTTCTTAGGTGCAGTACCAACTGTTTTTCTTCACCGGTGGTTCCTCTTTTGCACCTTCATCCTGTTCTCCCTGGACTCTTCTGTGCTTCTTGGACTTGGTCCGCTTCTTCCACAGGTCTTCAGGTTCAGGAATCCATTGCTGGTGTCTTGCAGTCTCATCTTTTTCTTGCAATATCTCCTTTCTCGTGTTCTTATGTGTTCTAGGAACGTTACTGTAATTCACTCCTGCCTTCCTGGGCTCTAGGGTGGGTTCTGTTACTTACTTTTGGTGTTATCTGATACTCCCAGCGCCCCTCTACACACTACACTTGCCTAGGTGGGAAACCAACTTTCGCATTCCACTTTTTTAGCATATGGTTTGTGTCCCCCCTAGGACCATTTCTGACTATTGTGATTTTCACTATTTGGACTATTTCCTAACTGTTGTTACAGCTATTCCTGCATACTAGGTTATAACATTTGTGTATTACTTACCTCCTAAGGGAGTATAGTCTCTGGTATTTTTGGCAATTGCGTCACCAAAATAAAGTACCTTTATTTTTGTAACACTGAGTATTTTCTTTCATGTGTGTGAGTACTGTGGGGGTCATTCCTAGATTGGCGGGCGGCGGTCGCCGCCCGCCAAGCGGGAACCGCCAGAAGACCGTACCGCGGTCAAAAGACCGCGGCGGTCATTCTGAGTTTCCCGCTGGGCTGGCGGGCGACCGCCAGAAGGCCGCCCGCCCGCCCAGCGGGAAACCCCCTTCCACGAGGATGCCGGCTCCGAATGGAGCCGGCGGAGTGGAAGGGGTGGGACGGGTGCAGTTGCACCCGTCGCGATTTTCAGTGTCTGCCACGCAGACACTGAAAATCTATGTGGGGCCCTGTTAGGGGGCCCCTGCAGTGCCCATGCCACTGGCATGGGCACTGCAGGGGCCCCCAGGGGCCCCACGACACCCGTTCCCGCCAGCGAGGTTCTGGCGGTGAAAACCGCCAGAACCAGGCTGGCGGGAAGGGGGTCGGAATCCCCATGGCGGCGCTGCTTGCAGCGCCGCCGTGGAGGATTCCCTGGGGCAGGGGGAAGCCGGCGGGAAACCGCCGGCTTCCCTTTTCTGACCGCGGCTTTACCGCCGCGGTCAGAATGCCCCCGGAAGCACCGCCAGCCTGTTGGCGGTGCTTCCTCCGTCATCTACCCTGGCGGTCATAGACCGCCAGGGTAGGAATGACCCCCTGTGTGACTACAGTGGTATTGCATGAGCTTTACATGTCTCCTAGTTAGGCCTTGGCTGCTCATCCACACTACCCCTAGAGAGCCTGGTCTCTAGACACGGCCTACATTTCACTAATAAGGGATAACTGGACTTGGTATAAGGTGTACGTACCTTAGGTAACCACTACAAACCAGGTCAGCCTCCTACACAGGCTGTGTCCTGCCTCCGGACAAAGAGCTGCATACCCCCGTAGTTAGTTTGGAGCCAGAGCAGAGAAGGCAGGATGATGGATGCCTGGGGACTTCAAAGGGAATTCTAGAAGCTTCTTCCACCTTCCAGATCACCAGGTATAAATATTGGACATCAGACACCACCTCTTCAGTGCACTTCTGGACCTGTGGATACTGTGCTAGGAAGAAGGACTACTATACTGCTGAAAGGACTGCCACGCTGCTGGACTGCTGCACTGTAGGACTACTGCCTTGCTGCCTTTCTGTGCTGGTGCAAAGCGACCTCAAGCCCAGTCTTGCTGCACAGCTTCTTTGAAACTGATGCCGGATGATGTCAAGTGTTGCAATGCAATGCCGTGCACCAGGATTAAAGTACTATGTTCAGCGTATCTAAGTAGGTCCCTGTAGCCAGTCGACACTCCATTGCAGTCGGCCTGAACTTATGACTTTGTCCTGATCCGGCGCAGCTAGATAAATACAGTTGGTGCTTTGTGCGTTTGGTGCTGTTTTTCCCTAAAACCTCTAAAACTGCATATCTCCAGTTCCACTGATTGTACTGTTGCTGTTTTTGTTTTAGTTATTAAAAATTACGTTATTTGTCTGAACCAGCGTAGGATCCTTTTGTGGTGTGTTTTCACTGTGCTGCTGTTTGAAGGGTTGCACAAATACTTTACACATTGCCTCTGAGTGAGGCCTGACTGATCAGTGCCGAGCTACCCGAGGGTTCAGCACAAGTCAATTTAGGGTTGTCTTGTGTGTTCACCGAGAGGAATTGTGATTGCTGCTTGAGAAGGGTCTCACTCCCTCAACCAGTAACCCAGTTTCTTGCAGAGTTCCTGTGCAAATCTTTGACCTTTTTAGATGTGAAGATGCACAGGACACACTTACCTCTGTTCGCTGAACCCACATAAAGATGTGCTACTCTAAGCTTTCCCAACATGTATCTCTTCAGGAGCAGAAGAGGGTGGCAGGGTGCACAGAGTATGGCAGATGATAGAAGGAGGCTTCACATCCTTGCTAGACATAGGGCCTCATTACGAGGCTGGTGGTCATCAGACCGCCAGCCTCGCCTGTGCGGTCTTACCGCCACGGACCCGGTGGTAAAGACTGTCACATCACGAGTTGTGGGGCTTGGCAGATACCAAACCTCCACAATGAAGCCTGGCCCGCCAGTACGGTCGCACCGCCGCGGCCACTGGTGAGCACCTCCAACCCAGCTGCAGGCCTCAGCCTACCAACCCGATTATAACTCTGAAGACCACCAGGCTGTCCGTGGCGGTCACTCTACCATGAAAACCCTGGCAGAAACCCCCATACCTGTCGCCAGCACACACACCCCCACACGTCCATACACATGCACCCCCCCACCCATCCACACACTTACAAACACTCTTTCATGCACACATACACACCCCTCGGCATATGCATGCATTCACTCAGACACCCCCACTCACCCGCATACATGCAGGCACACACCCCCACTTACTTGCATACATGCAGACACACACCCCCACTCACTTGCATCCATACAGACACCCCCATTCATGTGCACATACACGAACACATTCACATTCAATCACATACACATACGCATTCACCACCCCCTCCGCATACTCGCACTCATACTACACACCCTCCGCATACTCGCACTCATGCACTCACACATGCAGACACGCACACAGACACCCCTCCGCACTCACACATAAGCACCCACCACATCCGCACACTTGCACACAGACACCCCCTCTCACTCACTTACATACACGCACTCATACACCCCCATTTACACACTTACACGCACACACCACACACATGCACCCAACACTCACCAACCCCTTTCCGGCGATCACTTACCTTCTCCGTCAAAGAGGTCGTCCGGGAGGGGATGGGTCCTGGCGGTCTTGCATCGCCAGCACCACCATGCCAGCAAGACTCCGCCAAGCCATAATATGGCTTGTGATATGACGAGCGGAGTCTTGCTGCCATGGCAGTGCTGCCGATGCAACCACCTCTTCGGAGTCAGACCTCCACCCATAAATGAGTGGAAGTCCACCAAAGACTCCTAATATGGCGGTTAGCAGACTGCCATCACTGGCGGTCTGTTGGCTGCAGCGGCTTTGGCGGTCTTTCAAAAAGACGGCCAAAGTCAAAATGTGGGCCATAGTATGTTAAACACCTAAGTGAAGACAAGAAAGACTGAATGTTCCATAGAGCTAGAGGCCTCTCACAAGTCTTGCAAATGGTGTTGGCCTTCTTGAATGCTGACAGTACAGGCGTTTTGTGGTTCATAACAACCTTGCTAGACACTTGTGATACATAGTTGCTCCTGCCAGGACTTGAAGTTTAGAAGTTTGGAATCCTTATAACTGGTTATTATTGGAAGTCAGAGAAAGTCATATCTGGAGTCAGAGAAGTCGCCTAGTGCCACATTCACATAACTAAATATATTTGCACTTGACTTTTATTCCTGGACTTCTTCATTAAGGATCATTAGCTCGTTTTGTTTACAAAAACAGTCATCCATTAGGACTTCAAACTCTATATTGTACTTGCATTATTTCTTTTTGAAGAGTATGGAACATCATCATGCATAGACATTGTATCCTTCATTGAACATATTTGGTATTAGGATGTTGCTTTTATGAACCTGTGATTGTTGGTTGTTAGACAAACTGTTCGATATTAATGAATGCTTTTCATGTTACAGTATCAACTACTTACATTGAACATAATCGGAACCACAGAAGGTAGTTTTCTTTATCAAACAATGTATAATAATTGTTTCAGCTCCACGAGAATATCGTATATCCAGTGTATGTTTCTCTCTTGTCCCATTCCAGTTTTACTGGGCCTATTTATGTCTTACATGTTTTAATGTATAATTGGCACTTGGTTCAGATATGAGTTGAAGCACTACTTTTGGGTCTGGTTTGAGGTTATTACATCTTGACACCAGATCGACAAATTAAAGTAGCCTTTATCTTTTTTTCTTTTATTATTTAAGTGGGAGTGTACCCAATTGAAATATTGCAATAGGTGAAAAAAATGTTTGTTGTCATGTCATTTCTCTTCCTTCTGCGAACAAATGCAGCAGTTGTTTGATAGAAAGTCACATACTCTTTCTCTGAGTAATTAGTTGCTAAATTTGAAACCAGGCCATCAAGACCTGTTCAGTTATTTTACCACATGTAATTGGTTATTGGTTGAAACTGGTTGAACTGAAGAGAAAATATCAATATTATTCTAGCAAGAACTACAAAATTATTTGAAGGATGTATTAGCATAGGTGGCCAAGCCTCCTACAAAACGTGCTGAGCTCATAGATCTGGTGATATAGTTAGATCCTTGCGTATTTGAACTTTGTTCATAGAGTTTGCGACACAGAGATGTTCTAAAGGTAAATCACGTACAACATTAGGAACTAGTGCTTTAGCAAGATTGATCAGAAAATAAATGCTGTATCCTTAGATATCAACACTTCCACAGTTGAAGACAATGTGCAGCTGAATGTTAAACCAGTGTCTTTGTGTTCTTTCGCATCCCTCTTCACCTTTCCCCATGCCTCCACTTTGTCACATTCTCTAGCCCTCCCACCCCCAGAGTTGCACGTGTTAGATTTCTAACACCCTGACACAAGGACTCAATGTGCCAATACGTATTGGAAGTCCAGGTGGACTGAAATACATAGACAACCCACTATCCAAAACTGTGCAGGAAGTGTTTCCTTATAATCATCTGTCCCACAACAGTGGAACTCCTTACCCTTTTTTGTTAAGGAATAACAAACTCAAGAATGACACTAAAAAACTGAACATGTACTTTAAAATATTTATTTTAAAATCCTAATCTAATACATTCCAATACGCATTAGAAATCCAGTTGGACTGAAACACAGAGAACCCAATTGAGTAATACTGTGCAGAAAGTGTTTCCTTGTAAAGATGAGTTCAGGGACACAATGGAACTCCAAACCATATTTCGTTAATGAACAACAAACTCAAGGATGTCACTAAGAAACTGGACATGTACTATAAAATATGTATTTAAAAATCTTAAACTAGTGCATAAAATATGAATGGGAACAACACAGAATATGAAAGGTAATTCAGTGAAACACCTCATGGAAAACGAACATTTCTTATTGAATGATTGTTGTCCTAACACCATTAAGATATTTCTAAGCGTTATGCTAAGTTTTAGCTGAAGCAATAAATAGCCAGCCTGTTCTTGAGTTTCAGAGATGGATCGCACTGCATACCTGGGTTTTTGTTATGAAATAGTAAGCCAGCTATTTCCTATAGTAGCTTGTTTGAGGCTAGAGCAGAAACAGCGAACAGGTGAAAGGCGCTTCTCAATGTCACCTTCTTCTGAAGTTGATATTGCAAACTGTGTCGATAGCTCCGGTGCAATGTCCCTCTCTGAAATGTGTTTCAATCCCTGCATTTCTATTATATACCTGATTATTGATCTTGTTTTAGATTTTTAATATAATAATGGGACTGACAGAAACTAAATCAGCAATAAGACAAAACAATTGTGGGACAAATACGTCAACTAAATTTTCATAATGATAAAAGCAGGTGCCTAGCCTGCAGACATTTTTAGCATTTCTACAGATGTTAGAAACTTCACACTTTCAATGAAAGAAATAGTAGAGTTAAAATACAGCAAGGAATAAAAAATGTAGAGTCTGATAGCACAAAATAATGGTAATGAGGAGGTCTGTCTAGAACCTGTCACAGTGTTCACAATGTTCCTGGAATGATTAGGATGCTTAGAGGCCTAGCACTTCTGTCCTATTGAGGTTTGGACCGACTTAACCTCTTTAGAGTAAAATGAGAGAAAAGATTGAGTGTGTCCACCTGATGAATTAACACAGATTGGTCATTGTCTTGTTTGTATTCTTTGAATTTACCTTAGTGATAGTATTTGCCATTGTATTCTTTTCAGAATGTGCTGGGTATATGTGTGCTTTCCTGAAGTATAATACATGAAAGGTGAAGTGCAGCGCACATGGTAAGTGTGTGTGCTGAGAGTGTGTGTGTTTGTAAATAGCACACCCAAATATAAAAAAGCTTCAGTACTGAACAGTACACCAGGTTAAAAAAGATCTTGTGCATGTGTATGTGGACGGTCAGGATATTTTGGAACGGTTTGTAAGCCTTGAAGTCACTTGTGAAGTGCACGTCTTAAATGTGGTGCCTAAGGCAGCTACCTTAATGGGGTGCATGCCATTAGAAGGGACATCGGTCATTGGAAGGATGCCTGTGGCAGACCAGATGGTCTATCAGCGAATGAAGGAACCTCTCAGGCAGTTTGGACTGAAGCTAGCTCAATACCTGCAGAGATTCTGTGATTGCAAAGGCGGATAGTGTTCCGTTTGAGACTTGGATTCACAGTGTATTGTGTGACTGGAATGAGTGGATAAGAGAGGTGGAAGCCAAGGATTTTCAGTTCATTAATAAGCTGATTGTGACAAAGTGACTCAAGGAGGAATGCTGTATCTCACTTAGGCAAAACCTGTCTGATCTGACAGAAAGGGATACAAAAAAATACTTGGAGTGTTAGCTGATAAAAGGTTAGCTAACAGTGTTCACAAATGCTGGAGAAGCATGGTTCTAAACCAAAGGGGGAGAAGGACACACCAGAATGTAAGGGCCAGCGTAATTGTCTTGGGGCTCACGGAGGGCTCAGGAAATATGGGAATGATAAATAGTGTGTCCCTGAAGTAACCTCATGAGAAGGCACGCCAGGGAAGCCCTTCTAAGTCCACGATGGTGACTTGTTTTAAGTGCCACAAGGTGGGACATTACAAAAAAGACTCTCAAGTGAAGGCTGGTGACACCTCTGTTAGTAAGCATGTTACATGTGGGTGGAGGTACCCAAGAGAGACCGATTGCACTCAACCTAGTAGCTATAGATATTTGGGTGAGGGACCCAGATGCTCAGAAGCACATCCATCCTAATGAAATGGGATTTGTGCAAGAAGTTAGTATAAATGGGTGTAAAGTGCCTGACTTGAGGGATACTGGAGCCTTTCACACTGTGGTTGAGATGAAGTATCGTAAGCCTGAGGAGATACTCCCTTAAACCAGGATACAGTTTTGGCAGCAAATGGAGAAGGCATGGAGTATCCACTTGCCAGCATTGGAATTGAACTTAATGGCAAGGCAGTAATGATTGATGTTGGAGTAAGAGAAAAGCACAGAGCTGGGTGTCTCTTGGGAAATGATTTGATTGCCCCTAACTTGGTACCAGTACCAGAAGCCTGGTGCCTGGACCAGAAGCATTAATGGCTTGGAGGATTAATGGCTTGGACACTGTCAGCTGTATTGACTAGAGCACGGGTTGCACGTCAGCCCCAGGATAAGACTGGTATCTCCTCTGATTTGTACGGACCAGGAAAAGGTAGTTTGTAGGAAAGGTCAGACTCCAGGAAGGCAGTGGCTGTGGAGATCAAAGCTTCTGCTCTAGAGGGAGAGGAGCATTTGGGTTGCTTCCAGAGCTACATGGTTTGTTAGCTGTTGGAGGGCCTATCTGGGAAGATTTCTGCAAGTCAAAGGAACAATGCCCTCTGCTTGTGGGGCTTTGGAAAGAATCCTAGGCAGGATTAGGCCAGCAAAGTAGTAGTCAGGAATCATCACTATATTGGCTGGGATGATGGTCTACACTATAGTGAGCAGGTAAATCCTTAGCCAGGAGCTAGCAAGAAGCTAGTGGTTAAATTAGTGCAAAGGAACTTCCTGTTGTCACTGACCCAGGAAGTACCCTTGGCAGGACTCTAAAGGATTAGAAAATCCCAGGATAGGTTGAACCCTCTGTTCCACTGGCCAGGGTTGTGCAGAGAAATGGAGCGGTTCTGTAGAACCTGTCGAGTGAGATAAGTGGCAAGACAGAAGGGAAGGCAAAGGTACTGTTACTGCCTCTACCAATTGTAGGTGTTCTGTTTGAGGTGATGGGAATAGACATTGTTGGTCCATTTGACCCTCCTCACAGTCAGGCAACAAGTATATCTTGTTTCTGGTAAATCACACCACCAGGTAGCTTTACTTATGAGAAGCATGGCTGCAAAGTTGGTAACAAAAGGTCTCCTAGGGATTTTTTCTAGGGTTGCAATTCCAAGGACAGTAATTTCCATCCGGAGAACCAATTGTATCTCTTGTTATAGGAGAGAGATGTGCGAACAAGCTTGTTTGACACACCACTTCTCCACTGCATACCACCCAAAAACCAATGGTTTGGTGGGAACACTGGAGAACATGATGGGACCTCTGCCAGAGAACCTTAGGATGGAGTGGGATTTTCCACTACCATGTCTTTTGTTTGCCTGCATAGAGAATCCATAGAAAGATGTAGGGTTCAGTTTATTTGAACTTCTGTCAGTTAAGCAAAAGAAAAACCTCAGGTTAGCCAAGCGCTGATGAAAGAATGATATGAACAGAAAGATATGCTGACTAGGTATAAGGAAGGTCAGGAGGTGTTGGCACTGAAGCTTATTTGTCTCAGGACTTTGAAGGACAAATGGTATAGGCCATATAACATAGTTCACAAAGTGTCTGTGGTAAACTACATGGTGGGCATAGGTGCCACAAGGGAACCTAAGAAGGTATTCCATGTAAACAGGCCGAAGCCTTACTTCCAGAGAGACTATGCAGTGAATATCATAGTTATGGCAGAAGACACAGAGGAAGACAGTGAGCCTCTTCCTGGTTTGGTGCATAGTGACATGCATGAAGACACCAAGAAAGGGGTTCTGTTAGCCCCTGAGTTAATGACTCAGCAGCAGAGAGAGTATAGAGCGGTGTTGGGATGGTTTGACAACCTCTTCTTGCTGACCCCTGTGTTGACACCTGTCTGTGTTCATGATATGGACACTGGTGACATTCTGCCAGTGAAGGGCAGAACGTACAGAATGTCTGACTGGGTTCAGGGATCCATTAAGGAGGAAGCTGCCAAGATGTTGGAACTGGGAGTCATTGAGAGGTCTTGTAGTTCTTGGTCTAGCCCTGTGGTTTTAGGACCAAGCAGGGGTATACTGACTTGCTCTTTTGTGTGGACTACCGAGCCCTCAATGAGGTAAACAGAACCGGTGCCAATCCAAACCCCAGAGTGGATGAGCTTGTGGATCAGTTAAGTGCTGCGAAGAAGGGCATTTGAGGAACTGAAGAAGGCACTAAGCACTGTACCAGTACTGAAGGCACCTGACTAAAGTCAGCCTTTCATTGTTCAAATGGATGCCTCTGACAAAGCAGTTGGAGAGTTGAGCGATATATAAATATATATAATATATAAATATATATATATATATTTATATAGGGATGTTATAGTTAAGTTGATGTTTTACCTATACAAAACCATGGAAATTCAGCAGTTAGAGAGAGAGAGAGAGAGAGAGACAGAGACAGAGATATTACCTTATTATTACTGGCGGTTGCCAGTAGGTAGTTATAGTTAGGACCATGTTTCCATACAAAAAGTGTTTATTGACTTACCTTAAGTTGCGTTTCCCATGCTAATTCCCATAGGACCTTCAAATAAGGCTACAGCCTGAAATATTGGACATAATTACACCAAATGTGGGAGAAATCTAGTTTTCGGTGTGCAGATTGTGCTTTCACTTATTTGGTGTAAATCGTTCAGTTTTGAGATATAAAAGGTAAAACAAATTTGTATATCTCTGGCCGTAACGACTTTACGAAGATTAAGAGCTCGTACATGGCAAAGGCACAGCTCTGATTGGATGCCAACACTTCAAACCAGGAAGTGTTGGCCGCTATCTTGGGGCTTGGCTTCAGTCTAGTCCCAGAAAAAAAAGTAAAAAAAAAAAGAAAAGGGGCCAGGGTAGCGACACCCTGACCCCTTAACTCTGGTGGTGTGGTCCCAGAGGGACCACCCAGAGCTAAAAAGTATTTTTTTTAAATTTTGGATCTCCGGATTCAGTCAAAATAAAAATAAAAAACAAGTGCCGGCTCCTGTGCTTATTTTCTATAGAGCTTCCAGGAGGGCCAGGTCCTGGGGGCATTGATTTATTTCTGCCACCCCCATGCAGCCCTGGGGACCACCAACTCCCTGGGGCACAAACACTAAAGTGATGTGGGGAGGCACCCCCTGCAGCCCCAAGGACCAGTTCCTCCAGAGGCACAAACACTAAAGTAATGCTGGGGGCCGCCTAGCCCCTCTGCAGCCCCAGGGACCACCACCTCGACGGGGCACTTTTAAAATTGAGTAGGGGGACCATGCCTCCTCCCACAGCCCGGGGGACCGCTCCTCCCCAGGGCAGTTTTGTAATTGAGTACAGTGGGGCCACCAGATCCCAGCTTACAGCTGCTGCCAAATCACAGCAAACACTGTGCTTGCAGCGAGGGAAAGCTGCCAAACAGCTCTTCCTTGCTACGAGGAGAGATTTCTTCTGTCTCAGACAGCGAAAACAGTTGCTCTCACAGAAAGTGTGCTGCTCTAGCAGTCCCCTCTCTGTGACAGCATGTGGGGGCCTTCAGGTGCCCCCCCCAGTCACCAACATTGTGACTGGGTGCCCTGTAGGTTGAACAGAGCATAGTGGAGTGGTGTGGAGTGGAGCAGCGCAAAGTGGAGTGAAGTAGAATGGAGTAGCATAAATTGGAGGGGTGTAGATTCTAGTGGCATACAGTGTAATAGCGTACAGTGGAGTGCCGCACAGTGGAATGTCATAGAGTGTAATGGCATATAATGGAGTTGAGTAGAGTAGAGTGGCATAGCATGGAATAGCTGAGAGTGTAGTGGCAAAAGTGTTGTTGCATACAGAGGAATAGAGTAGATTGGAGTAGCGTTGAATGAAGTAGTGCAGAGTGCAGATGCATAGAGAGGAGTAGAGTAGAGTGGGGTAGAGAGCTGTGGCATACAGTGTAATGGTGTACAGTGGAATACTGTATATAAGAGTGGCATAGAGTGGAATAGCACACAGTGAGTACAGTGTAGAGTGGATTGGCTTATAGTGTAGTGGTGTACAGTACAGTGGCATAGACTAGAGTGCCATAGAGTTGAGCAGCATGAAATGGAATAGCATACAGTGCAGTGGGGTAGTGGAGTGTGTGAGAGTGGAGTGGCATACAGTGGAATAGTGTAGAGAGGGGTGGTGTACAGTGGAAGTATACAGTGGAGTGTTCTAGAGTGGGCTGGGTTAGAGCGAGATGGGGTACAGCCTAGTGATGTAGAATGGAGTGACATAGAGTGTAGTGGCATACACTAAAGTGGCATACATTGGAATAGTATACACCCCAGTGGGGTAGAGTGGAGTGGCGTACAGTAGAGTATTGTATAATAGAGTGGCATAGAATGGAGTGACGTACAGTGTAGTAGAATACAGTAGAATAGCGTTGAATTGATTGGAGTACAGTGTAGTGGCGAAAAGTGTAGATTATAATATACTAGTGTTGTAGAGTGGAGCAGGGTAAAGTGAATGTTGCTGAATGGAGAAGAACAACTGTTTCAAACTCAACATAGACAATACAGAACTCCTTATCTTTTTGGACAGGCCCTCACTATGGAACAACGCATGGTGGCCTGCTGAACTTGGCCCATCTCCCACCCTGACAGACCATGTCCTGACCCTCTACATAATCTTGGACAGCAAAATATCTATGAACAAGCAGGTAAATGCAATCTGATCTGCCTGCTTCCATACCCTACTCATGCTCTGCAAGATCTTCAGTTGGCTCCCAGTTAACACCAGAAGGACCATAACACAGGCCCTCGTCACCAGCAGGCTGGACTACAGGAACACACTCTACGAAGCAATAACCACATGCCTCCTGAAGAGACTACAGACAATACAAGACAATGGCAAGACTCAGCCTCTACCTCCCCAGATGGACCCACTTCACACCCCACCTCAAGAAGCTACACTGGCTCCCGAGCCAGAAGAGATGCCAGTTCAAGATGTTGACCCATTCATACAAAGCCCTGCACAAAGAAGGACCAGACTACACCATCAAACACATGACCTTCTACCAACCGACCAGACACCTACAATCCGCCTCCCTCTTCCTCACTGACACTGTCCGTCCCTGCTGAAGCAACAGCGAAGGATGCTCCTTCTCACACCTGGTGGCTAATGCTTGGAACAACCTTCCCCTGCACCTCAGGACTGCCTCATCACGCCAGCTGTTCAGGAAAGCACTCAATAACTTGCTGTTTGAATAACACATCACCACAAAGCAGTTTGCAACTCTAGCACCTGGACACCCTCGTGGGGGATTTGTTGTGCTTTATAAATCCTTGATTGATTGAATAATTTGTAGTAGGGTTGTTGTATAGCTAATTTAGCCATGTTTTAAATACGTTGTTTTGAGCTAACTTGGTCTGCCGCTGTGCACTTTAACCCTGTTACATTTTATTTAGCATTGCTTTATTTTTCTAGCAATAGCAACATTTGCGGTGCTATTTATTTTATTTATCTCATTGTACTTTCGCCTAGGAAAGCATCATGTTCTTAGTAGGACATTTATTTCATTTTGTGCTTTCTCCAAGGCTACAGTCAGATAGGGTTGCCAACAAACGTGGTATGCTTTGTCTCCAACATTCACAGAAAACACACACTCATACTAGTATTTCATAGAATGTCAGCTGTTTTATTATGAAAACACCCCTTTGTCCCAGACACACTAGCGGGAGATTCCAGCCAGATGACCACGACTGCATGTTGATTGCTGACAGCTACTTGCTTAGCCTGCCGGACCCCTGATCCACATGGAGATGGTGTCTCTCTAGACTAGAGGCTTCTTCCTCCAGGTATGAGGGATGATGTACCCCCAGGAGGGGAACCCGAAGTGCAGATTAGACTTATTACGCTGTGCTGAAACACAGTACAGATAGGAATTATATTTATATATATATATATATATATATATTTATATATATATATATATATATATATATATCCCTCCTACAGTGACAGTATGGTAGGATTATTCTTATGTTTTACTCTGTTAGTCACCTGCTTGATTTTATTGTGTTTTATCATCCTAGTTATTACAATACATGCCGTTTTATCTAAGATGCACTAATTTCAATAAATCCTTATTGAACTATATTCTGCCTCTGCTGTCTTTGCCTGTATGAGACCTTTGATAACTGAGAGAAAGGGAAGCAATCTGATCGACCACGATTCCCCTGAGCAGTCGTCCTTGTCATCTGCCCAGTTGCCGCAATCATATCGGCCAGAGATGAGATGCTGCTAGTTAGCAGGAGAACCTGGATTAGGCCGAGAGGCATCATGTGGTGTGGAATCATACTTAGTATCCAACATCCACGTGATCCTGTCTCCCAAATCCCGTAGCCTCATTACCATAATGACAACCTACTCGACAGGGTAGACTGTAGTAGTGTACTGTGTAATAGGATACAGTGGAGTGGCGCACAGTGGAATAGCATCGAGTGTAGTGGCAGAGAGTGGAGTGGTGTAGAGTGGAGTGGCATACAGTGGAGCAGTGTACAGTGGTATAATGTAGAGGCGAATAATGTTGAGTGTTACTGGTATACAGTGTAGTGACACAGAGTGGAGTGGCATATAGTGGAACAGCATACAGTGGAATAGAGTAAAGTGTAGTAGGGTAAAGTCGATTGGCATAGAGTAGAGTGGCATAGAATAGAGTGATGTACAGTGTAACAGCATATAGTAGATTGTCGTACAGCAGAATGGAGTATAGTAAAGTGGTGTACAGTGCAGTGCCATAGAACGGAGTGGCATAGAACAGAGTGGCATAGGGTGGGATAGTGTACGGTGAAGTGACATAGAGTGGAGTGGAGTAGAGTGGAGTGGCGTGGAGTAGGGTGGAGTGAAGTAGAGTAGAGTGGAGTACAGTAGAGTGGTGTAGAATGCTGTGGTCTGCAGTGGAATGCTGTACAGTGTAATACTATATATTAGAGTGGAGTGGTTCAGAGTGTAATAGCAGAGTGGAGTGAAGTGTAGAGTGGATTGGTGTATAGTGTAGTAGTGCACATTGCAGTGGCATAAACTAGAGTGTCATAGAGTTAAGCACCATGTAATAGATTAGCATACAGTCTAGTTGTGCGCAGTGCAGTGGCATAGTGGAGTCTGTTAGAGTGGAGTGGCATATAGTGTAATAGTGTAGAGAGGAGTGGTGTACAGTGGAGTTGCATAGAGTAGAGTGGCAGACAGTGGTGTGTTCTAAAGCGGGCTGGTGTAGAGTGGGAAAGGGTACAGCATAGTAGCATAAAGTGGAGTGGCACACAATGGAGTGGCCTACATTGGAATGGTGTACACTGGAATGAGGTGGAATCTAGTCCAGTAAAATGGAATAGCATTGAGTAGAGTGGTGTACAGTGGTGTATCATACAATAGAGTGGCACAGAATGGAGTGAGGTGCAATGTAGTGGCATATAGTAGAATAGCATAGAGTGGCATCTGTCTCATGCTCATCATGGACAAGATGGACGTCCTTATCTTTGGAAACAACACCTCCCCATGGAACGACGCATGGTGGATAGCTGAACTCAGCCCATCTACCGCCCTGACAAACCATGCCCTCAACCTCAGCATTATGTCATTTAACATATCATGAGTGGTGTTATATGCGTGGTCATAAGCAGTGCATGTAGGAGGCACAAGGTATACCTAATTCAGTGAACTGTTTTTTTTTTTTTAGATGTTAGTTTTTTGCTTATTTCAACACGTAACTATAACATAAATTTAATATTTGATTTTTTAAGTGAATTTCGAGTTTTTTTTAACATAAGCTCTTATTACCATACCTAACTAAAATACCAATTTAACCTTTGTTTACTTTCAGTGAATTTCTGTTTTTTAACATAATATAAGAATGTATTCCCATACCTACTGTAACATCAATCAAACCTTTGTTTTTTCATTAACTTTCTGGGTTCTTTTATCATATTCCTCCAACTCTATCTCTGCACGCGGCCTCTGACCATGTGCAATGGGGGGTTGGCCACATGGACTAGCCTCCCCTCGAGGTCTGTATTGGGGGATGCAACATTTTCTTCTGAGTTGCGGTCAGCCAATCTGATTGCTCAGTACCACTGGATCAATCCCTTGGTATCATAATTGCAGATGAGAGAAAAAGTTCCCTTGGCCAATCAGAAGGCAATATCTGTTAAATGTTTGTTACTGTCGGACTCATGCAGTACCAATTGTCCAGATATATTTAACTATTTAAACCTTTAAGCAAAACAGGAGAACCTCTTTAAGTAAAAATTTATCCAAAACAGCTGACCATATTTTACTCCTAATCCCCCAAAACACTCTCAGTAACATTCTAACGTTTTGCCAATTTAGGTGTAACTCTGTTCATCCTTTTTTACTGTATTGTAGAGCAAAGTTTCCTTTGTGAATTTGCATAGGAAATCAGTGTATTGGTACCCCTTCTCATTTTTCTTGGCACGCTTGTAATGGATAGGCACAAAACGTTCTATGAAAGAGCCCCGCCTTCTGGAAAGTTTCATGTAGATTAATCAAACTACGCCAAAGATACTAGCGAAGAAATGCTCTTCCTGTGTTAACTCTGACCTATCATTACACATTGTGGCGAGTTACGACAGCTAAGGTCCCGCATGGCAATTTTGGTGCAGGTGTCTGGGGGGACAATAAATAAGGGTGTGTGTGGAAAAATATGTTTTTTTTCTCATTTTAGCTTCCAAACAAACACTTGGTTGTGACTACATTCCAAAATACTGAACAGATTTGTACCAAACCTGTCATGAAAGTGAACATCTACTTGGAAAGCGTGCTTTCGTTGGCTTGGTATAACTCTGTCCTGAGGTTGCTGCAATATAAGCATTTACAACAGTTTCCTAGTGGGTTTTAAAGAGTTAACCGTTTTGTTTATCTATGCAGTTCAGGATTCGCAAATCCTTTGTGAATTTAGAATAGCACAAAAGACTGAAGTTGATTGGACTTAGGAGGCATTTTTGCTGTCATCTCTTTGAGATCTGTAGTTCCAGAGTTGGTACTATATACCTTAGTGATCTGATTAGCTCCTGCAAGAGAAAGATTTCTCTGGTGGCAACCATTTCAGGACACAGGACATCGCCACTGTGTTCTGAAAAAATAACCCTAAAAGGGGACAGGATGGGAGAGAGCCTTACCTTCAGACCATAGTTTGGGAAACCCTCAAAGGGTCCTCCCTTTAGAACGAAGTATTGTACCAGTTCGGGTTTTGTGGTTTCTTATGGGAGACAAGAGTTCAAAAGTTAAAAATTCAACAGTCAACCAATAGACGTAATGGTGCAGGCTAAGCTCAGTATTTCTCTGTTGGTTATTGATACTACAGCCCTCACAGCGGCAGCTTTTCACCTGTGGGTGCCATAATGGCAGCTTCACCTCAAGATAGTGTTTGTGGGATGACGTGTGAGTTGTTTCTGTGATGCAACCTGCATCCTCTGCAGCATTGGCCTTCTCAGGCAGTTACTGACATGGGTTCAGATTCAGCAGTTACAACCTCCAGGAGGAGTATTCTGTAGTGTCAGACTTTCTGAAGCAGTGGCCTCTGGACCAGGTTTTAATCTCCCTCCTGTTGGCAGCATAACACCAGCCTTTCGAGTACTCTGTGGGCTGTTATGCATCATGGTGATACTTGCATTCACACAGTCTTGGTGTGGCTGAGAGTGATTGAGGGAACCGCTTCATGGCACAGGTTGCTCCTGGCTTCTGCGCTGTCTGAAATAGTGGGCATTCTGTAAGTGCTCCTGATCAGTATAGGGAAAGGTGCGGAAGACATTGTGACGCGAAGGGTTAATTAGCTTGAACAGTGTAGATGAGCGTGATGCCTGCTGAAGCCAGAGCAACGTGGAAGAAATTCACGATGTTCGCTTTCAAGCTTGTTTTCTTTTGACATTCCGTAGATAAACTTATTCGCAGCTGCATGTGTGAGAAACAGGCTGTGAAGGAGATTCAGTCTCAACCTTGAGAACGAGACCACAGTAAAAGATGGAATGAAAACAATGGCCAGGGAATGGCAAGGCAGCCAAGAGACATGTACTGATAACATAGCTAGAAAATACTGGAAGGGGATAGAATCCAAGCTTCAGGTTACTTAAACACTGAAAGGCGGGTGAGGGAATTGAAGTTCGCAGATGGAGTTGTGAAAACTGTCATCTTCAGACCCAAAGCTGCCTCCCTGTTGTGCTGTTCAAAGACCGTAACACTCGAGGGGGAGAGAGGTCCAAGCGGGCGGTAGAGGGCTTCCCAGCATTTTGTGGACTAAGTTAAGTTCCACCCAGGGATGAAAGGCTTTTGTTTCTCTGCTCTATTATTATGATTGATTATTATGATTGCACTGTGTTTATAATCTGAAGAATTCAGCTCGTTTATAGTTTTTTTCTTACTGAACATCGTAGTGTGAGCCTGCTGCAGTAATTGAAACATGCATTTTAGTGTGCAGTAAATCAAAGCTTATCTGAAGTATTCAACTCGTTTATATTCTGCTTCCTGAACATCGTAGTGTATCACATTTTGGTATACAGTTATTCCAAGTTTATATCTGTCAATCAACTCTTTGCTCAGATGTGTACATAGATGCTCTTTGTAGTGTAATTATATATAAATATATGCTTTTTCATTGCTATTCTTATTCTTTCAATGAACTCTTTGCTCATACGTATACATAGATGCTCTTTGTAGTGTACTTATATATGAATAGATGCTTTTCATTGCTATTCTTATTCCACTATTGTTAATGTGCTAAATGCCTGCATTTACCTGAATTTCTAGTAAAGCTAAATTGTATTCATAATTGGCCTGTAGTCCTTCATTGAGCGTCCTTATTGACTTATACCGAACAGGTGTCAATCAGTCACCTGGATAAGACAGCTCCACATGCTGGGCTTCTCTTCCTGGGCAGTCTCTCCTTCTGCTGAACAAGCACACTTCTTTATTCTCTCAGCAAGCAGACAGACAGGTAGGCTTCTAGGCACTTCAGGCAAACACCCAGCTCCTCCAGTAGAATTGCAGATTTCAGGTGATGTACATTCATCTATTGAAGACTGACTGTCAGCCACGCTCCAGTCCTGGTAGCACAGCTGCTCTTCTGTGGAGAAATCCCTTCCTTGGCCAAGAAGAACTAAGGACTGGAACAAAATTAAGTGGTTTCAAACCCACTTTTCAACTCATTTTCCACACAGGGGCTATTGATCCACTGTTTGAGGCTTCGGAATGAGTTTGGGTCAGTTCTATTTTAAATCTCAGTTTCAATATTCAGGCTCCTCTTCAGACACAATGTTTGTATAAAGTGATAGTTCTCACAGCAGGTAGCACTGGAGTTGGCTGCAGGAAGGAGTATCCAAAATATGGGCACCACAATAAAGTGTGAGACCTTTGCATGTGGTTGTTGCAAGCCTTTGTGAAGCAATTATTAGGGACAGACAAAGGGAGAGACCCAGCCTAGAATTGTCATCACCTTAAGCAAATGTGTCTGAAATCCCAGTCCTCAATTCTATCATCTATGAAATGGCAGTGCTCTGGAACAACTAATTAGCTGCTCTTTTCTAACAAGGCCCCCATTGAATTCCTAAGGCTAGCCCTGTCTCCAGTTTCCCTCATTTCATTGTCTGAGTCTCCACCCCACAGCTAGAGGAAAGCAGGCAATACACTTCCACTGTCTGGAGAAGTTCTCCCCACCCTCCAACTGGTGCCATTTTACACTTGGGGCATCTAAAAATGGATCCTTCTGGCCTTAATAGTCAGACTCACAAAACACATTGAGTCCTATTACCACACTTGTGCTGAACATTCACTGCACCTGCATGCATTTAACATGCACTTGGGATGTCAATGCAAAGTTCTGGGTTTCACATAATAGAGGTACCTTATATGAGAGGTGACAGTAGACTCGCCTCTCCCTGACACAAAGAAAAAGGTTTGGTCACACTGTTCACAAAACACAGTAATCTGCTTTACGTGACACCTCTGAGCATGGACAACAGTTTATTGCCTACTATGGAACTATGTGTTCCATTGCCTACTATATGGGCGTGCGTTATGCACTACTCCATGTCACAGAACGAGTTCTGGGCCTTGCATTACCAAGAGCAAACCTAGGGCTCCATGCAGATGCTAGATCAGCATAATGCCATGGCCAAAATAAAAGTCAACACAGCAGCTTTATCTGTTTTGGGGCACTCAGGGCAGAGGAACATGCCTATTTACAATGCGGGGACAATCCCATACCAACAGCAGACCACTAATAACCAGGCATAAACAACATGTCATCCACAGAACTGCACCTGTTGTTCATTTAAAAAATGAACGAGATTATTCAGAGATTGACTGCAACTGATGAACAAACAGTTCTTGGCCTTGTTTTTTCCCACAATCAGTTGGGAAATACTTCCTACATATAAAGCCTTTCACCACTCTTGAGGTTGATGACATCCTGAGTTTGCTGACATTTACATACTCACCCAAAGACCTCATGCTTTGTGCCACTTTGCCTTGTCTTTCCAGTCAACCAGGAGGACTGCTGGAAGAACAACATGTAGACCATTGCCTTTGTTTCAGGTATGGAGTCGAGGCTCCTACCGTAAGACCAGGATGGGCACAAGAGCTAACACTGCAATGCTCTCATGTTAAACATTAGGGTGTAGGTTGGAATTCTTAGGCTCATGATTATGTCAGGATGTTGGGACTGTTTATGTGTTTTACTCTAATGGTCACAATCATCACTGTATTATGCTTCATCCTCCTAATAATCGCATCTCATGACTTTTATCGTAGCTTCTTCAATAAATGCATTGAAACCTATCCTGCATTTCTTTGTCTGCCTTGGCATGTGTGAGACTTTATGCAACTGAACGAAAGGGATATGATCAGTTCCATCTCGACTTCCCTGAGGAGTCAGAATGTCATGGTTCTAGGCTGCCACAAATCATCTTTATTTTCCAGGTGTGGGTGAGGTGCTACTAGCTAGCCGGTGAAGTGAGGCCGACAGCTTCCAGTTGGTGTGGGACTGACTCAGTCACCCACACACGGGGGTGCTGCCACCCTAAACTTAGCAGTCTTACTTGCATGGTAAGAGTCCTATGACATGGTGCCACCAAAGTTTGGTCATGTACAAATATACATGGGCAGTTTGGTTGTTAAGCTGTAGGAGTGGCTGATTCAGCCACATTTGATGCATTAAAGAATTATCTGTTCTTAATTTACCATCAATAATATTCAATGAATTTCACACGAGAGTACGTTTTGTAGCATTCTGTGTGTACATCGTGATGCTGTAGCTCAGCACAAGTCTGTCTGGGTGAACTTGGCACTTGGGGGGATGGAACTGCCCCTTCATGGCTCTCAGAACCATACTGTCCTGACCCTTGTTGAATTGCTGCTAAACTCACAGTATATTTCTGAAGGTTTTTGTTTTTTAATATAACAGCCATTCATGCCCTGTTAGGCCCTGTCCAGTATAGGACTGAGACTATAGGGTTTGGCTCTCAGGTCAAGAGGGGCACCCAAGATGCACCATTTGGGAGTAACCACTTTTCTTTCGCCAGACTGACAGGGTCTGGATCTGGGACAGCAATATTTCTAGTAGAATGATATGCGCATTTTCCTGCCACCTTCAGGGAGATGTGTATACAGGCCTTTTCAGTGAAAATATCTGCTTGTCTCACTCAGCTGGGTTCTCTGTTCCATCAAATGGGACATGGTTCGAGAGTGCATGTTCTGTATGTTTGTACGAGGAAGGGCAGGCTTGGACTCTGTGTTTTGTTCCTTATTGTGTGGGTACAGGAATTCAGCTTGGGACTACAGTGTGAGTGGATCGCTATACAGACTGGAGGGATTAGAAAACATTGCTTTGGTCCATTTGTTTGACCTGTAGATAGGCCTGGAAGTTTATTGACCTTTTCATAGAGATGTTTACAGTGGCTTGGCTTTTGCGTCTGGAAGGCAGGGGATAAATATTCATCCTTTTGTCTCTTTCTGGTGTGAGCACTGAAAGATCTCTTCCCTCCAGAATGTCACTGTGGTTATATTACTGCATAGAGTGAGTGAGGATGCCTCTTTCTTTTCTTTGTAGTTTAACATCATGTCCCATGTTAGGGCACTTTCCCCTCTCCCTGCTGCATTTGTATGGCAAAGGGTGTATCTGAACCACCTAGGGCTAATATATAAAATATGGAAACTTCCTGGTTCCAGATTTGGGTGAGCTGCTCTGGAAGACACCACTGGCATGTCCTGACTGTACACTAATCATGCAGGGTGGAGTGGGCATGCAGGATTTGCTTGGATAAGTTTCCTAAAACTGAACATAGTAGGGATCTGATTGGTAAAGGGGAGAATGAATACTGAACACTTGCTATGCTCAGTGTTAACAGCTCTCTTAGACCAGTGTCAAAACCAACATTGGAAGTATGTGGAGATGATTTGTCCGTACTATGGCAGGAATCTTTGATTGACAGTTTCTTGTTACAGATTGGGGACGAACCCAAGACAGGGTCCAATAAAGAGAGCTCAAGGCTGCTGTATAAACAAGAAATGTTTGCTAGACGCAGGGGGTGACAGACGGCTGCATGCTGAATGTAGTCATCAGCCCTGCTGTATGATGAGTAGGAGCGGTGTATAGGACAGAAGTGACTACATCTGTCCCAAGGATAGAGGATCGATCTACTTACAGTGCAGATAGGTGCTTGAGGTTTAACACTCCAGGAGGGCACTACATAGAAACGTAGAGCACAGCTTTGCAGGCAGAACTGAGATAAAGACTGCAGGAGTCCTGGGGAGCCATCATTACAATATCCTTATGGCGAGCTCCTTCTCTCTCTAGCTCTGGTAACTGACATCTGGACTTGAAGTATGTTCATACCTCCTTTCTAGTGTAGAGGATGTTGGTACGTTATGTGGGCAAGCCAAAAGGAACAGAACTGCAGGGCTGAACTGGTGAACTAAAAGCAACCATGGCCAAAATGCTCACACCTGCCCTGCTCCTCGTGCTCTCTCTCTCTCTTTCTATCTATCCATTCTGTTTTCCTCCTCTTCTCTACCTCTCTGGTCGCTTTTTCTCTACCACATCCCTTCCTCACTCTCTCTTTTGAAACTTCCCTGCGCCTGCTGCAACTAATATTGAGGAGCTAAGGAAAGAGACAGAGGCACCCGGAGTGCCTATGGGCTTTCAAAACCAGTATCCAACCAACTGGGGAAATGCCTCATGTAAAAACACAGGCCTATCGGGCCCTGCGGATCCATTCAAACCATTAAAAAATATATGCAGTAGTTTGTCAGAGGTATTTTGAAGTTAAAGCCCTGCTTCGTAGAGTCTTTCTGTGTCTGTCCAATTACTGCTGTAGTTGGTCGGATCATGAGAACAGCTGCCTGGATTCAGCTGGGTGTTTGTCCTTTTTTTTCAGTGCCGCACCAACCTGTAACCTTCATGCCAGCTAGCGTAACTGCTCTGTGTTACCTTCATCCTTGCTCTGAAGGGTGATTATGTGCACATACTCACATAGCAAAGCATGGACCATGGAACACGTGGGTCCCGTGCTTCCCATGCCACTGGATTCAAGCTAGCCTGGCTGATGAGGGGTGAAACCCCGAAACCGGTCCCAGGATGCTTGTTTCCAGTCCAGGGAAGACCTGGCCTAGCAGTTCGGGCTGGACTGTTCCCATGGGGAACAGGCTCAAGACTGATTTGCATATGGCTGGGTCCAAACTGGAACGGCATGGGCAGCAAAAAAACGATGGATTAAACCCAGATCTGTGACTGGGGGTGAATGTTTGACAATGTTCAGCATTCCGTCCATCACTTGTTGTTTTTGCATTTTTCGCCCTAAGTGGGAAGGGTATGCCCAGACGTGAGTCCCGTGCTTCCCATGCCACTGGATTCAAGCTAGCCTGGCTGATGAGGGGTGAAACCCCGAAACCGGTCCCAGGATGCTTGTTTCCAGTCCAGGGAAGACCTGGCCTAGCAGTTCGGGCTGGACTGTTCCCATGGGGAACAGGCTCAAGACTGATTTGCATATGGCTGGGTCCAAACTGGAACGGCATGGGCAGCAAAAAAACGATGGATTAAACCCAGATCTGTGACTGGGGGTGAATGTTTGACAATGTTCAGCATTCCGTCCATCACTTGTTGTTTTTGCATTTTTCGCCCTAAGTGGGAAGGGTATGCCCAGACGTGGGTCCCGTGCTTCCCATGCCACTGGATTCATGCTAGCCTGGCTGATGAGGGGTGAAACCCCGAAACCGGTCCCAGGATGCTTGTTTCCAGTCCAGGGAAGACCTGGCCTAGCAGTTCGGGCTGGACTGTTCCCATGGGGAACAGGCTCAAGACTGATTTGCATATGGCTGGGTCCAAACTGGAACGGCATGGGCAGCAAAAAAACGATGGATTAAACCCAGATCTGTGACTGGGGGTGAATGTTTGACAATGTTCAGCATTCCAGACGTGGGTCCCGTGCTTCCCATGCCACTGGATTCAAGCTAGCCTGGCTGATGAGGGGTGAAACCCCGAAACCGGTCCCAGGATGCTTGTTTCCAGTCCAGGGAAGACCTGGCCTAGCAGTTCGGGCTGGACTGTTCCCATGGGGAACAGGCTCAAGACTGATTTGCATATGGCTGGGTCCAAACTGGAACGGCATGGGCAGCAAAAAAACGATGGATTAAACCCAGATCTGTGACTGGGGGTGAATGTTTGACAATGTTCAGCATTCCGTCCATCACTTGTTGTTTTTGCATTTTTCGCCCTTAGTGGGAAGGGTATGCCCAGACGTGGGTCCCGTGCTTCCCATGCCACTGGATTCAAGCTAGCCTGGCTGATGAGGGGTGAAACCCCGAAACCGGTCCCAGGATGCTTGTTTCCAGTCCAGGGAAGACCTGGCCTAGCAGTTCGGGCTGGACTGTTCCCATGGGGAACAGGCTCAAGACTGATTTGCATATGGCTGGGTCCAAACTGGAACGGCATGGGCAGCAAAAAAACGATGGATTAAACCCAGATCTGTGACTGGGGGTGAATGTTTGACAATGTTCAGCATTCCGTCCATCACTTGTTGTTTTTGCATTTTTCGCCCTAAGTGGGAAGGGTATGCCCAGACGTGGGTCCCGTGCTTCCCATGCCACTGGATTCAAGCTAGCCTGGCTGATGAGGGGTGAAACCCCGAAACCGGTCCCAGGATGCTTGTTTCCAGTCCAGGGAAGACCTGGCCTAGCAGTTCGGGCTGGACTGTTCCCATGGGGAACAGGCTCAAGACTGATTTGCATATGGCTGGGTCCAAACTGGAACGGCATGGGCAGCAAAAAAACGATGGATTAAACCCAGATCTGTGACTGGGGGTGAATGTTTGACAATGTTCAGCATTCCGTCCATCACTTGTTGTTTTTGCATTTTTCGCCCTAAGTGGGAAGGGTATGCCCAGACGTGGGTCCCGTGCTTCCCATGCCACTGGATTCAAGCTAGCCTGGCTGATGAGGGGTGAAACCCCGAAACCGGTCCCAGGATGCTTGTTTCCAGTCCAGGGAAGACCTGGCCTAGCAGTTCGGGCTGGACTGTTCCCATGGGGAACAGGCTCAAGACTGATTTGCATATGGCTGGGTCCAAACTGGAACGGCATGGGCAGCAAAAAAACGATGGATTAAACCCAGATCTGTGACTGGGGGTGAATGTTTGACAATGTTCAGCATTCCGTCCATCACTTGTTGTTTTTGCATTTTTCGCCCTAAGTGGGAAGGGTATGCCCAGACGTGGGTCCCGTGCTTCCCATGCCACTGGATTCATGCTAGCCTGGCTGATGAGGGGTGAAACCCCGAAACCGGTCCCAGGATGCTTGTTTCCAGTCCAGGGAAGACCTGGCCTAGCAGTTCGGGCTGGACTGTTCCCATGGGGAACAGGCTCAAGACTGATTTGCATATGGCTGGGTCCAAACTGGAACGGCATGGGCAGCAAAAAAACGATGGATTAAACCCAGATCTGTGACTGGGGGTGAATGTTTGACAATGTTCAGCATTCCGTCCATCACTTGTTGTTTTTGCATTTTTCGCCCTAAGTGGGAAGGGTATGCCCAGACGTGGGTCCCGTGCTTCCCATGCCACTGGATTCAAGCTAGCCTGGCTGATGAGGGGTGAAACCCCGAAACCGGTCCCAGGATGCTTGTTTCCAGTCCAGGGAAGACCTGGCCTAGCAGTTCGGGCTGGACTGTTCCCATGGGGAACAGGCTCAAGACTGATTTGCATATGGCTGGGTCCAAACTGGAACGGCATGGGCAGCAAAAAAACGATGGATTAAACCCAGATCTGTGACTGGGGGTGAATGTTTGACAATGTTCAGCATTCCGTCCATCACTTGTTGTTTTTGCATTTTTCACCCTTAGTGGGAAGGGTATGCCCAGACGTGGGTCCCGTGCTTCCCATGCCACTGGATTCAAGCTAGCCTGGCTGATGAGGGGTGAAACCCCGAAACCGGTCCCAGGATGCTTGTTTCCAGTCCAGGGAAGACCTGGCCTAGCAGTTCGGGCTGGACTGTTCCCATGGGGAACAGGCTCAAGACTGATTTGCATATGGCTGGGTCCAAACTGGAACGGCATGGGCAGCAAAAAAACGATGGATTAAACCCAGATCTGTGACTGGGGGTGAATGTTTGACAATGTTCAGCATTCCGTCCATCACTTGTTGTTTTTGCATTTTTCGCCCTAAGTGGGAAGGGTATGCCCAGACGTGGGTCCCGTGCTTCCCATGCCACTGGATTCAAGCTAGCCTGGCTGATGAGGGGTGAAACCCCGAAACCGGTCCCAGGATGCTTGTTTCCAGTCCAGGGAAGACCTGGCCTAGCAGTTCGGGCTGGACTGTTCCCATGGGGAACAGGCTCAAGACTGATTTGCATATGGCTGGGTCCAAACTGGAACGGCATGGGCAGCAAAAAAACGATGGATTAAACCCAGATCTGTGACTGGGGGTGAATGTTTGACAATGTTCAGCATTCCGTCCATCACTTGTTGTTTTTGCATTTTTCACCCTTAGTGGGAAGGGTATGCCCAGACGTGGGTCCCGTGCTTCCCATGCCACTGGATTCAAGCTAGCCTGGCTGATGAGGGGTGAAACCCCGAAACCGGTCCCAGGATGCTTGTTTCCAGTCCAGGGAAGACCTGGCCTAGCAGTTCGGGCTGGACTGTTCCCATGGGGAACAGGCTCAAGACTGATTTGCATATGGCTGGGTCCAAACTGGAACGGCATGGGCAGCAAAAAAACGATGGATTAAACCCAGATCTGTGACTGGGGGTGAATGTTTGACAATGTTCAGCATTCCGTCCATCACTTGTTGTTTTTGCATTTTTCGCCCTAAGTGGGAAGGGTATGCCCAGACGTGGGTCCCGTGCTTCCCATGCCACTGGATTCAAGCTAGCCTGGCTGATGAGGGGTGAAACCCCGAAACCGGTCCCAGGATGCTTGTTTCCAGTCCAGGGAAGACCTGGCCTAGCAGTTCGCGCTGGACTGTTCCCATGGGGAACAGGCTCAAGACTGATTTGCATATGGCTGGGTCCAAACTGGAACGGCATGGGCAGCAAAAAAACGATGGATTAAACCCAGATCTGTGACTGGGGGTGAATGTTTGACAATGTTCAGCATTCCGTCCATCACTTGTTGTTTTTGCATTTTTCGCCCTAAGTGGGAAGGGTATGCCCAGACGTGGGTCCCGTGCTTCCCATGCCACTGGATTCAAGCTAGCCTGGCTGATGAGGGGTGAAACCCCGAAACCGGTCCCAGGATGCTTGTTTCCAGTCCAGGGAAGACCTGGCCTAGCAGTTCGGGCTGGACTGTTCCCATGGGGAACAGGCTCAAGACTGATTTGCATATGGCTGGGTCCAAACTGGAACGGCATGGGCAGCAAAAAAACGATGGATTAAACCCAGATCTGTGACTGGGGGTGAATGTTTGACAATGTTCAGCATTCCGTCCATCACTTGTTGTTTTTGCATTTTTCGCCCTAGTGGGAAGGGTATGCCCAGACGTGGGTCCCGTGCTTCCCATGCCACTGGATTCAAGCTAGCCTGGCTGATGAGGGGTGAAACCCCGAAACCGGTCCCAGGATGCTTGTTTCCAGTCCAGGGAAGACCTGGCCTAGCAGTTCGGGCTGGACTGTTCCCATGGGGAACAGGCTCAAGACTGATTTGCATATGGCTGGGTCCAAACTGGAACGGCATGGGCAGCAAAAAAACGATGGATTAAACCCAGATCTGTGACTGGGGGTGAATGTTTGACAATGTTCAGCATTCCGTCCATCACTTGTTGTTTTTGCATTTTTCGCCCTAAGTGGGAAGGGTATGCCCAGACGTGGGTCCCGTGCTTCCCATGCCACTGGATTCAAGCTAGCCTGGCTGATGAGGGGTGAAACCCCGAAACCGGTCCCAGGATGCTTGTTTCCAGTCCAGGGAAGACCTGGCCTAGCAGTTCGGGCTGGACTGTTCCCATGGGGAACAGGCTCAAGACTGATTTGCATATGGCTGGGTCCAAACTGGAACGGCATGGGCAGCAAAAAAACGATGGATTAAACCCAGATCTGTGACTGGGGGTGAATGTTTGACAATGTTCAGCATTCCGTCCATCACTTGTTGTTTTTGCATTTTTCGCCCTAGTGGGAAGGGTATGCCCAGACGTGGGTCCCGTGCTTCCCATGCCACTGGATTCAAGCTAGCCTGGCTGATGAGGGGTGAAACCCCGAAACCGGTCCCAGGATGCTTGTTTCCAGTCCAGGGAAGACCTGGCCTAGCAGTTCGGGCTGGACTGTTCCCATGGGGAACAGGCTCAAGACTGATTTGCATATGGCTGGGTCCAAACTGGAACGGCATGGGCAGCAAAAAAACGATGGATTAAACCCAGATCTGTGACTGGGGGTGAATGTTTGACAATGTTCAGCATTCCGTCCATCACTTGTTGTTTTTGCAATCAGGTAAACATAACACATCCCCCTTACCCACAATCAAACACTTAAAGAAAGGATAATGAACATATAAGAAGAAAAAAGGTAATAAATACATACTAGGAAGAAAAACAACTTACTTCATATTATTATACAGATTTACACTATGATACAATCATATGCAATGCACCAAGTTGTGTTAAGCACAGTATCAAGAGATATTAATGTACAAAGTCTTTCAACCATTGCGGTTTGGAGCGTAACCTGGAGGAAACTTTGGTTTGAACCCTGGCTTTGGACTCATGGCAATTTTCCCTTCCCCGGTTCTCTGGAGAAGTGAGATCTTTCACAATTCTAAACATACTCCATACATCTCCATTGTCCAAAACAACGACATTCCTTTTTACTTCCTTAATACAGAAAGGGCCCTTGAAACTTGCCCTTCCCTTTGTTACAAAGCTAGGATTCTTTACCAGCACCATGTCACCAACCTTCCATTTAACACTGGAGACACCCCATTTAAAATCATAACACAATTTGTATTTACATTGATAGTTTCTCTTACGGTCATACAACTCGTTAAATTTCTTATGGTCAAGATGATCAAAATCTTCCAGCCCCAGTCTGTTTTTTATCCAAGCTGGAAACATTTTGGTGCACCCTGACTTGCCTCTCATATACTCGAAAGGAGCAAACTTGGTGATACTATTAGGGGTATTCCGATGTGCCCACCACAAGTCTCTGAGTAGTCCAGCCAGTGGAGCTCTGGTCACGACAGCCTCCTGTATACATGATTTAACCATCCTATTCATACGCTCTGCAAGACCATTAGCCTGAGGTAAATATAGAGCTGTCCTTAAATGTACCACAGCCAAGGATTCCAAGAAGAGTTTCATTTCTTGAGACGTTAACTGCACCCCATTATCCGTGACCAAATGACTAGGCACACCTTCCCGAGAGAATTCATCCTTCAGGAACTCTATAACCATTCTGGTGTCTACTGAACTCACACACTTCGTTACCACCCATTTCGACGCATAAACTACCATCAGCAAGACATACCGTTCATTGGCAGGCAAAAGATGGAATGGACCCATGAAATCAAGACCTAATTTCATCTAAGGCCTCTCAGGAGTTTCTACAGGGAAAAGTGGAGCTTTCACTGTGACCTTACTTTTATCGCTGCGTGCGCAGGATACACAATCCTTCACAACAGCCTCTGCATCACGGTCTAGCCCAGGCCACCAGTACACAGCTCTCAGTCTAGATTTGGTCAAATTTCTGCCCAGGTGTCCTTCATGAGCTACGTTAATTGTTTTGCTTCTCAAAGCAACTGGAGGTATGCACTTTAGTACCTCTAAATAATTCACCTTCATTCAAACTCAGCTCATCTCTTACATTCCAATATTTCCTCAAAGAATCAGAGATGTCCTTATACTCTGGCCAACCTTTCACAATGAATTCCACAAGAGATTTCCTGTTAGAATCCTGTTCAACTGCCAACTTCCACTCATCCTTAGTTATAGCCATTTCTCTCACCCAATTGATCTTTATCAATCCATCAAAAGAATCATCAATGGAATCATCATTACAGTCAACAGAGGCTCGGGACAAAAAATCTGCCACTACATTCTTTGGTCATGGTATATATTCCACCGAAAAATTATATTCCATCAGCCCATCTACCCATCTCCTTATTCTAGGCGTAAGGTCATCTCCCTTTTTTGCTGAAAAAATTTGGACAAGGGGTCTATGGTTTGACCTGACAACAAAAGGTAAACTCCATAAGTAAAATTTAAAATGTTTGACTGCCCACATACACGCTAGTGCCTCTCTCTCTATAACTGAATAGTGTTGTTCAGCTTCTTTAAGAGAGCGAGATGCAAAGGCAATAACCTTTTCTTCCTGGTCTATTCTTTGAATCAAAACGGCTCCTAAACCCTTGACACTTGCATCCGTGTACAATAAGGTTTTGGCGAAGGCATTAAAATGTCCCAGAGTGGGCATTTTACTGATACTATCTTTGACAAATGTGAAAGCAGATGTACAATCAGCAGTCCAAGTAAACTCACTTCCTTTCTTCAGGAGAGACCTTAAGGGTTAAGTTACACTTGAAAAATTAGCAATGAACTTGGAGTAATATTCTGCTAACCCCAAAAAAGATCTAATGCCATCTTTATCCTTGGGCTCAGGTGCTCGGATGATAGAATCAACTAATTCTAACTTGGGCTTTATTCCTTCACCCGATATAGTGTGACCAAGGTAAGTTACTGAAGTGACCCTGAACTTGCACTTCTCTTTTTTAACAGTAAGACCTGACTGGCAAGCTTTCTTAACACATTTCTGAGGATCTCATCATGATCACTTACAGTCTTACCATGGATCAAAATGTCATCCTGAAAAAATAAAATCCCAGAAATCCCTTCAAGGGTGTTCTTCATAACCCTCTGAAAACATGCAGCCGCTGAAGCCAACCCAAATGGCATTCTTAAGAATTGATATGCTCCCACTGGAGTCACAAAGGAGGTGAGATGCCTAGATTCAGGATGTAAGACAATCTGGTGGTAGGCGGAGGATAAGTCTAACACGCTGAAGATTTTTGACCCTCCCAACCACGACAATTCTTCCGATATGTTTGGGAGAGGTTGACGATCTACCCAAATGTATCTGTTTAGATCTCTAAGATCCACGCACATGCGGATCTGTTTCCCATTATTCTTGGGAGCCAAAACTACAGGGGCAAGCCATTCAGAAGATTCTATCTCCTCAATTACACCAGCGTCCAACAACTTATTTAATTCAGCCTTGAGAGGCTCCATCATCAGTCTTGGAACCCTCCTTACCCTGTGCACTGAAGGAACTGCACCCTTCTTGAGTATTATTCTGTGCTTGAGGTCAAACACCCTAACGTGTCACTGAATACCCCAGGAAATTCTTTAAAAATTTCCAGGTCCGTACTATCATCACTCACTACTGAAACTTGATAATCAGAGTTGGGGTCTAATCCAATTCCCATGTCTAGCTGGTGGCGCCAACCTAGAAGATTATTCCCTTGCTTGGCTACATAAACTTTACCTATTGTGGATTTATTCTGAAACTGGATTTTCATTACTCTGTAGCCAATTACATCTATTTTGGTACCACCATAACTGACAGGGTTAATGTCTGGTTCAATTAAAGAATTACAGTTTTCACCAAATACCGCTTGCCAATACTTGACGCCTACCATAGTGTACGGGGAACCTGAGTCTGCTAAGACTTTAATAACTTTGTCATCGAGTTGAATGGTGCATTCAGGTAAAATGATGGGCCCATCATCAACAACATCAGCGTTGATTCTTACATGATTAATATCAGGCTTGACACACAGAATCATTTTGTTGAAATTTTCAGCAACAGAATCCACAACACATTGTTTGTCACTATTACAAATTCTCGCGTAGTGGCCCTTCTTCCCACATTTCCTGCACGTTGAGTTGCGTGCAAACCAGCTTGAGCTATTCGCTGTGTGCCCAGCATTTCCACATCGATATCAACGTAATGCTGAATGTTTCTTCTTCTCATGCGACAGTACAGGGACTTTGTCATCAAAGCCAACTCTCGAAATCTCCTCCTGAACTTGCGTCGTTTGTGCCATGCACAAATTGTCTCCTTCATGGTTATTCATTTCTTTGATCCAGCTATTGGTGCTCTCCATACCCTCCACAATCGCAATAGCTTCTCTCAAATTGGGATTCTTTGTCAAAAGCTTCTCTTGAACCCGTTTGCTGTTTGTACAGCGCACTAATTGATCACGAAGAAGTGAATCAGTGATGTCTCCAAAGTCACAAGTACGTGCTAGAGTGCGTAAAGCAGCAACAAAATTTCCAACACTCTCCGATTTACCTTAAGATCTCGCAAAAAAATTGTGTTTCTCTAACACAACATTCAGTTTGGACTCAAAATGGGCTGCCAACATAGTTATAGACATATCATAAATATCTCTTGGTTCACCCTCTGCCACTCCAATGGGTAATGTTTCAAGACTGTCATAGATGTTCCTACCTTCAATGCCCAAATTGTGTAAAAGAAAAGCTTGTTTCCTAGCTGGGGAAAATGTTTCCCCACCTATTGCTATTAAATAAGAGTCAAAAAGATTCTTCCAACGCTTCCAAGGTAAAATGGGCTCACCTTTGTCAGAGAGAAAAGGAGGAGGTTGGGACATCGTGGTTGTGGTCATCATGTAAAAGACACTAAAATCCCCAACAAATTTCAACAGGAAAGCAAATCATCCATTTATAGAGGTGAGTAGTCTAGTTTCTTCTTACAGTTCCCATGGTAACGAGGAAACAGAGAGAAATTTAAAACAGTTGAACGTGGGACTTAGGCACCCCGGTGCTTCATGAAGGTTGCTAGGCAACGAGCATGACCGGGTCACGAGAATGCGTTCACAGCGGAGCCGTGAGGCAGGGCTGCGTGCAGCTGCTTCACGCGCAGCGATCAACCAAGGCCAGGGAAATGTCTTAAAAATATTTGGAAAACGTTGCGAGGTGTTGCGGTAATGTTACCGTGAGTGAATAGACAGAGGCGGTCATCCAGTCAGGATCGTTGCGATCTGCGGCGATCGTCCAGCCAAGATCACCTTGCCTCTCGGTCATGGAATCAGTGTCAGCAGGGAAACAGAAACAGAAATGACAGGTCCAGCAGAGAAGGTCTCGGACAGCACGACGGTCCAACTGGAATCGCCAAAAGCGGCAGCAGTCGCAGGAACCAAGGGAGGTATACTTCAACGATGGGTCCAGGGTTGGTGGCGGCGCCTGCGAAGACCAGGCCCCTCGTCGCCAGTGTTAAGATGCGGAGACAGGTAGGTGATTACAACGACTTTATTCCTTTGCCACCAACCCAGGACAGAGCAGCTACACTCGACGCTCACCATGTCCAACTGCCACTGAACCTTCCTTTGCTCATCGCTGACACATGGAACCCTGATGATATGAAGGTTCTCCGTTGTGCCTTCACATTCACAGATAACTACATAACAGGTAATCAGGTAAACATAACAGTGTCTTATTGCTAATAAGCTTCCTTTGTTAACATCAGTAGACTGCAGTTTAATGGTCTAGAACATCCTTTGTGAAAGCCACCAAGCAGTGTCTTATTGATTATGTAAACCCTACGCCAAAGCCAATAGGCAGTAATTGTTTATTATGAAAAGCATGTTTTATCTGTAGTGTATCCGTGTTTATTTATATTTTGTGCAGTATGTAGTTGCGGGTAAACTAGATGGATTGATAGCATTATTATTTTTTAAACCTTTACTTACGGAATTTTGATTATGAACAAGTACCCAACAAACCACCGTCCCCTGGATCCAGGGCACTGAGGCACACCAGGCAGAAACAGCAGTAATGCAGAGACAATTATATATTTGTGACTCCCCCAACACGGCAGTCCACTACTCACTTGACCCAAATATACCCTGGTGGACCTTGTGGCACGCCCAGGTCACCCTCAAATTCCCAGAGCCATCCGTTGTGGTGTAAGTTACAGGGTGAAGTTTAAGGCCTCTGATATCCGGCTACCCACAACTCTCTAGAAACCCTGAATCCTGGGGCAGCTGCACAGCGTGTGGACATGGGAACCCCTCTGCTGGCAGCCTCTTTGCTGAGGGCATCGGCAGCTCTCCCCATGCAGTACAGCTATATCCATGTAAGGTACACCCTGCGGAGTAATTTTAGCTGAATGAGTTGGAAACACGCCCATATAGCCACCTCCAGGGAGTAGAGACATACCACTCTCATCATCATCTCCTAGTCGACCAGGGTCCCTTTCTCAGTTGCCCCTGAGATTATCCAGAGGGGGAGACTGTTGTGGAGAAGTGTTTAGTATATTTTGGACATTACATGGTGGGTCATTGGGGATCCCAGCACCCTATACTCCAGTGGTGACTCATCTAGGACCTCTGTGAGAAGGTTCACGTTTATCAGTAGCAAGTATAATGGTTGTTGGTATCTGAGGTACTGCCCCCGTTAGTTTGTAGTCCCTTTGCAGTTCAGTAAACGGAATCATTCCGTCTCGCCCACGCACGTCCTCTCGTCCCCCAGCTTGGAAATGCCAAGGAGGTCCCATTTTTATGGCCCTCTATTCCCCGTAGCCCTTTCATGGCGTCCAATTCTGAAAGAGGGATTTGCAGAGCCAATCTCCTCTCCCAGCCCATCTTCTGGGTCTCTCGATGTAATATACTGACTACAGTTGCCATTGGAGCGGGTAGCGGCATCACCCACTTTAGTCTATAGAAGCGTCTAACATAGCACTCTGTGTCCACTGCTCACGGTCAGCCAACATGGAGGGTTCTTGCTGCACTGAGAAGGCTCAATCATGTATCACTTGCGTTTGTGCTGCTCAGTGGTAGAGCTGCAAATACGGGAGGGTGATACCTCTCTTGAGGGGCTTCCCTGTCAGGGTAGTTGTGGCTATTATCAGTACTCCTCCCTACCACAGCAGCTCCCTCAGCACCTCATTAACAGAGCAGAAAAACCCTGTGGGACCGGGAAGGGAGTATTGTGCAGCACTTTGAGAAATTTTGGGAGGAAGATCATTTTAGAGAGGGCTGCTCTACCCGTTAGGAGGAGCGGGAGTCCTCTCCAATGTCGCTACCCGATGCGCTTCAAGGATTTTGTACAGGTTTTCCCTCAGAAAATGATTGCAGTCTTTTGTTATGAAGATTCCCAGGTAATTGCAACCCCCTGGCTCCCACCATAATGGGTATTGTTAGGCACTCCATGGGGCCTGTCTGGAGGTCAGGAATGCCACTGACTTGTGCCAGTTGATGCAGAGCCCAGAATAGGATCCAAATGCCTCAAGGATCTTCAACACCCTGGGAATAGAGTGAACTGAGTGTGCTAAATATAGCAGGACATCATTTGCGTAAAGTGATATGGCGTCCCATCTGACACCAATCAGCAATGCATCTTTTCTGAACAATTTTGTGAGGGGTTCTATTTATCAAGAAAAGCATGTTTTATCTGTAGTGTATCCGTGTTTATTTATATTTTTGTGCAGTGTTGAGTTGCATGTAAACTAGATGGATTGATTGCATTATTATTTTTTAAAACCTTTACTTACGGAATTTTGATCATGAACAAGTACCCAACAAACCACCGTCCCCTGGATCCAGGGCACTGAGGCACACCAGGCAGAAACAGCAGTAATGTAGAGACAATTAGATATTTGTGACTCCTCCAACACGGCAGTCCACTACTCACTTGACCCAAATATACCCTGGTGGACCTTCAGGCACGCCCAGGTCACCCTCAAATTCCCAGAGCCATCCGTTGTGGTGTTTTGTGAGGGATTCTATTGCCAGTACAAGAAGTAAGGGGGACAGTGGGCATTACTGACGGGTGCCAGTGCCTAACCCAACTGGTCTGGAAACACCCCGTCCACTTTGACCCTTGCTGTCAGGGGAGTGTATAGCAATGTCACTCACACCAAAATCATCGGGCCGAACCCCATCTTGCCCAGAATTGCCATCAAGTAGGACCACTCCATAGAGTTAAATGCCTTCTCGGCATTGAGTTACAAGAGGACTGCCAGCTCATCTCTCCGGTCACTCAGCGCTAGGCATTCTGCAAGTCTACATAGGTCGTGCCTTGTTTCCCTGTAGTACATGAAGCCCGATTGGTCGGGATTACCACTGTGTCTACTATGTGCATTAGGTGATTGGTGAGAACTTTTGCTAAGACCTTGGTTTCCACATTTAGCAATGACATTGGTCTATAAGAGGCACAGTCCTCTACCAGTTTGCCCCTCTTGTGAATCATCACTACCGTCATTCACCGCAGGTCCCATTTGAGACGACTGTCCCTCCTCAACAAGTAGTACAACACTCAGAGTGGGCCCGTGACCCAGGACTTAACCCATTTAAAAAATGCCGCTCCTTGTTGTCAGGCACCAGGTCCCCACCAGACCATGCCAACCTCAGGGCCCCAGAGAGTCAGGTCGGTGGCAATCCTCCTCCAGGGGCCCAAATCACTTACACACAGTGGCAGTCCCCATCTTGCTCTGTGTGCAAGCCACCACCCTTATCACTATGCTGGCATCATGCTCTGGGGCCCCCCAGAGACCGTGTTTGCCATGAGTCTCCATGGGTCCCAGCGGCAGCTGTCACCTCTCTGGGCAAGGCTGCCTCAGCTGGTCTCTCCCAGGTAGGCCTCTAAGTTTCCTCCCACCCGGCAGCTGCTGCCATCTTGCCTGGGCCACGAGCCACCGCTGTCACATCGTTGCAGGCTCTGCAGCCCCGCTCATGGACTCAGTCACCCTACAGTCTCCTCTCAGAGATGTGGGACCCCTGTGGCTGGTTTACCGCCATCGATTGTTGGCCAGGCTGCAGGAGAAAGAAGTCCTCAGCAGGTAGGGCTCTGGAGCTATAGGCTCATGCATCCCACTCCACTGTCATCAAGTCATGCCTCCCTCTAGCATTATTGACTATTTCTTATTTTCAGCCAAGTTCTGAATTTCAAAGCCACTCAACCTGCACCAGAAAGCCTTGGACTACTATGCTTCACTATCCGAGGGTCAAGTGATTAAAGGGCGTATTTGATGCTCAGTTTTGAGTTCAACAAGAAGGTGTGCCCAGGACAGTAGATGTAAAAATCTCCAATTGACACAATTGAGGCTCCGTAGAGGTGATTACCCTAAGGACTCCAAACTTTCAACTATATCTATGGGGCCACGCAAAGCCGTTTTGCATGGCTTTTAATGCCCTCATAGGAATGGAGTAAGACGAGGAAGTGCAAATCTCTGCATTGCCTTACTCTGCATTAGGGAGGCGTTCCATGGGCCCTGTAGTGGGTGTTTCCATGCAACACCCTTGGATTTTAATGCATCCCCAGATTTACAAGAGCCTGGAAACTAGGTGATGTGCCAAAACCTTACATCTCCCCAGGGGAGACACAACAAGCAGAATATCTTTATTTCTCCTAGTTGTTTTCCTCTTTCTATGTGTGTTGCATTCTGCAGCACACATAGGACGAGGAAAAAGCCATCCAGGATTGTTTTTGTGCAGGAAGGTGCACCTTTTACATATCCTCTACAAGGGAGAATTGCCTACTGGCCTATCCTGTTTATATCAGTCTGGCATTCCCCTGCATGTAGATCCTTCACTCCATCCATGTTGGACATGGATAGTGCATGTATGATTACCATCTATATGTGCAATAGGGTGTGTGCATAGAGCAAGTATGCTGTGCAGGGCTGTGATAACCTAAAGATTCATGTTGCTTTCCTTCATGAGTGATACAAAAGATGGAGAATGAAAAGTCTCTGTCAAACACCAATTGGAATTACAGGACTTCTCCATAGCCTTTCTCCGGCCCTTCCAATGGGACAGGCTTTAGGTTGTAAATGATTAGTAGCCAGAGGATCCATTTGTAGTGCAGGGACAGTCTTTGCCCACTTTCTGATTTTTTTATTTTCCATGAGCATTACCCCCATCTGGTTGAACAGTAGACAAGTGAGAAAGCCTCTACCCCTTTTGTGCCTTTGGCATGGGTCACCCTTGACAGGAAACACCCAGTTCTACCCCACATACCTGTTAATGTTATAGGACAAAGACTGTGGCTAGACCAGATTGGAGCAATACACAAAAGTGAAGATTTGCCAGAACCCAATCCTGGAGTCAGACTTGGGGAATACAAAAAATCTTTATCAGCAAACCTGTTATTAGCATGGGGCAGAAACTACTAATACTTGTGAAATGCTTTCTCTTTACCCAAAACCCATGGCACCAAACAAGTTGAGACTGAGAAAGTCCTTTATGCTGTAGGGATGGGGGTCACTGAATGCCAACTCGCTTTACCCAGTTCAAGAACAGAAACCTGAAATGCTTTCATCCTGCTAGAGAGAGAGGCCTTGCAACTGGCTTGAAGAAAGGAACCCACTAACTAATGGGAATGAGTACTGTACGAATCCAGACATAAAGAAAGGGCAGCAGTTCATTATTGCCCAGGGAGGGATCTGCACTGGCAGGCTATGCGGTGAGGCTTTGTTCCCTAATCTGTCTGCAGCATGTCTCAGGAGAACAGTAACTATAAATATCACCACTGCACTTAGTAGTTGCATCAGAAGAGCCAGAAGCCTCCATGTTGACCCAGTGTGTTTGATTGTTGCACTGAGTGCAAATAAGCATGCCTTCTGAACGTCTTGATTTGCACAGTCCTGTATCTTCAGTTGGAAGACATATGTCTGTGCCTTACTCTGGAGCCAGGGGATGCGACAGAAGCCAGCAAGTCTGAGTCAGCACCTCTGATCTGAGTGTGCAAATGTGCATATGGCTGGAAGTGGCACACAATGAAGCTGGTCGTGAAGAGCAGAGGACCACTAGACTAATTGTAGGTACTGTCCACAACTAATGTTGTTAGAGGCAGAATAACCTATGTAAGGCGCCGTAGCAGCTTCAAAAACGTGATACCTCTAACAACCTCAGCAATGGCCTAGTAGTGTTCCTTGGGAGAGGTAGAGAATATTGTGCTCTATAGCTTTTTTGGGATGGTCTAAATCTGAGATTACTCTGAATGAAACAATGATAAAAACCTGATAATAGGTTCCAGTGTGGGCTGCATGACACTATATTGAGAAAAACAATATCAACATCCACAAATACCACCCAATAAAATTGACAACATAAATATCGTGACCCTATACTTTAACAGTAAGCACAAAAATATTGATTACAAAAATATCACAAAAAGTTTTAAAAAAACCTAAATAAATATTGCCTACACATTAAAACTAAGGAAACATAGAGCCTGATTTAGAGTTTGGCGGACAGGTTACTCTGTCATAAATGTGATGGATATCCCGTCCACTGTATTACGATGTGCATAGGATATAATAGCATTGTAATACAGCGGTCAGGATATCCATCACATTTGTGACGGAGTAACCGTATCCACCAAACTCTAAATCAGGTCCATAATCTTACAAAATACTTAGAACACCGGAAAATCAATAAGATAAAAAAAAAAAACATGATAACACATTCAGGGCATATTTGTAGTCCCCTAGCGCCACCTTGCGCCACATTAACGTCATTATTTTTTATATTAAGGTGGCCCAACAAGGCTGAAATTCCCACGCCGTATTTATGCAGCGACGCAATGCATGCATTGAGCCATCCTGTAATCCTCTGCGCTGCATTATGCCTGCGCGCATAATGTATGCAAAGGGGGCGTTTACCCGTGAGGGCGGCTGAAAAAATGGCGCAAGGAAATCTATGAGATTTCCTTGGGCCATTTTTTATGGCACTTTTAATGCCTGCTCAGAGCAAGCATTAAAAGGGGGCTTCCATTCTTTAGAATTGGCCCCTATGTACTCTGCAGGAGTAGCACCAACAGTTTGGCGCTACTCCTGCAGAGTACATTAATAGCGTCACAGTGAATGACGCTCATGCCCCCTACCCTGCGCCATGGTGAGCTGTATTTTAAATATGGTGCACACATGGTGGCAGTAGGGGGGCACTAAGGGACGCAGGGAAAGTGGCGCTGCACCATAAATCTGCCCCTCAGTTTATAAGTACTTATACAAAATGACAAAATATATACTTTAAGGGCAGATTACAAGGCTCTTGATCCAAGGAACGCCAGCCTCTTGGTGACGATCGGACCACTGTACCTGTGGTGGTCTGACAGCCACATTACGACCCTGGTGGGCGGACCTGCCACGGGACTGCCGTCTCCACCAGGAATGGGTTCTTGATCAATCAACCGCTGCCGGAGTTGTAACCAGCCACGACGGCGCTGAACTCAGCACTGCCTGGCTGATTACAACCCACTTTTCGCCAGCCTTTCCATGACAATGACCACGCCATGGAAAGGCTGGGGGAAAGCCAGTGCAGGGGTGTAGAAAGTTGGCTCTGGATATACTATCTCAAAGTGAGAGACAGTGTGCACAGAGTCCAAGGGTTCCCCTTAGAGGTTGATAGTGGCAAAAATTAGATCATTCTAATGCTCTATTTTGTGGTAGTGTGGTCGAGGAGTAGGCTTATCAGAGGGTAGTGTTAAGCATTTGTGGTACACACACAGGCAATAAATGAGGAACACACACTCAAAGACTTACTCCAGGCCAATAGTTTTTATATAGAAAAATATATTTTCTTAATTTATTTTAGAACCACAAAATTCAAGATTTGAGGTAAGTACATAAAATGCAAGGTACTTCACACAGGTAAGTATAGAACTTTGATTCAAAGCAGTAGTACACACAGTTATAGTTAAAATGGCAATAAGCTATTTTAAAAGTGGACACTGCAAAAATCAACAGTTCCTGGGGGAGGTAAGTTTGGTTAGGTATCTCAGGTAAGTAAAGCACTTACACAGTCAGTCTCCTGGGCATAGGCAGCCCACCGTTGGGGGTTCAAGGCAATCCCAAAGTCACTGCACCAGCAACACAGGGCTGGTCAGGTGCAGAGTTCAAAGGAGGGCCCAAAACACATAGGTGCCTATGAAGAACAGGGGTGCTCCATTCCAATCTGCTAGCAGGTAAGTACCTGCGTCCTCGGGGCGCAGACCCGGGGGATTTTGTAGAGCACTTGGAGGGGACACAAACAGGCACACAAAACACACCCTCAGCAGCACAGGGGTGGCCGGGTGCCGTGTGCTAAGTAGGCATCGGGTTTGCTATTGAAAGCAAAGGACCACTTCGGCGATGCAGGCAGGGCACAGGGGGGCTTCTCGGGCCAGCCACCGACTGGGCTAGGAAGAGGGCCGTCTGCTGGTCACTCCTGCACTGGAAGGTGGTTCCTCTCAGTCCTGGGGCTGCAGGTACAGTCCTTGGTCCAGGCGTCGGGTTCCTTATTATCAGGTAGTCTCAGTCAGGGGGAGCCTCTGGATCCTCTCTGCAGGTGTCGCTGTGAGGGTGCAGGGGGGTTGACTCAGGTTCCTCACGCTGTCGTAGTCACCTGGGAGTCCTCTCTGCGGAGTTAGTTCTCTGCAGCTCGAGCCGGGGGCGTTGGGTGCAGAGTGAGAAGTCTCATGCATCCGGCAGGAAGAGAGAGTTCTTTGGAAGTTGCTAAAAAGTGACAAAGTTGTTGCTGTTTTTGAACAGTGCCACTGTTCTCAAGAGTTTCTTGGTCCTTCGGGTTCAGGGCAGTCCTCTGAGTCCTCAGAGGTCGCTGGTCTCCGTTGGATGCATCGCTGGGCAGGTTCTTTGAGTCTGGAGACAGGCCGGTAGGGTCTCCGTCATCTCTGCTGGGCTTTCAGGTCAGCAGTCCTTCTTTCTTCAGGTTGCAGGAATCTGATTTCCTGAGTTCAGGGTCACCCCTAAATACTAAATTTAGGGGTGTGTTTAGGTATGGGGGCAGTAGCCAATGGCTACTGTCTTGGGGAGTGGCTACACCCTCTTTGTGCCTCCTCCCTGAGGGGAGGGGGGCACATCCCTATTCCTATTGGGGGAATCCTCCAATCTCAAGATAGATGATTTCTAAAGGCAGGAGCCACCTCAGCTAAGGGCACCTTAGGGGTTGTCCTGACTGGTGGGTGTCTCCTCCTTATTTTCCTCATCATCTCCTCCAGCCTTGCTGCCAAAAGTGGGGGCAGTGGCCGGAGGTCGGAGGGACGGGCATCTCCACTAGCTGGGATGCCCTGGGGTGCTGTAACAAAAGTCATAACCCTTTCAGGCTCACCGCCAGGTGTTACAGTTCCTGCAGGGGGAGGTGAGAAGCACCTCCGCCCAGTACAGGCTTTGTTCCTGGCCACAGAGTGACAAAGGCACTCACCCCATGTGGTCAGAAACTCATCTGGTTGTGGCAGGCTGGCAGAAACTGGTCAGCCTAGCACTAAGAGTTGGACTGATATCCAGGAGGCATCTCTAAGATGGCCTCTGGGTGTATTTTACAATAAATACCACACTGGCATCAGTGTGGATTTATTGTGCTGAGAAGTTTGATACCAAGCTTCCTAGATTTCAGTGTAGCCATTATGGAACTGTAGAGTTCGTAATTGACAGACTCCCAGACCATATACTCTTTATGGCTACCCTGCACTTACAATGTCTAAGGTTTTGCTTACACACTGTATGGGCATAGTGCTCATGCACTTATGCCCTCACCTGTGCACCTTCCCCTGCCCAGCACCATCAAAATGTCCACTGTCTGCTTTGCAGAGTGTGCGCATTCTGATGGTTCTGTGGTGCTATGTTATTGGCCTCAGCTTCCTTAAGGGAATGCAGCGGGCGGTAGGATGAGCACTGCATTGGGGGTTTGCGTGGCTTTAGCAGCGCAATCAGCATCGCCTCACGGATCGAGGTCGGCATAATACCGACCTCTGCCATCTCTGTGTACACTGCCCTCAGGTGTGGGAACAGTATGTCCTTAAAAGCCTTGTAGAACTTTACTGTCAGCTGTCAGGTCCTGGAGCCTTCCCCTCCACCATACCCCCCAGGGCCTTGCTCATCTCCTGAAGGGTCAGAGGTGCCATAAGAGACTCCCTGTCTGCTGCCGTCAGCCATGGCAATTCTATGTGAATCAGGTAATCCAACCTCTAGGCCTGGGGCAATCTTGGAAGTATAGAGAGCCTCCTGGAACCTGTTTGCTATTTGTTCTGGATCTGTGAGCTCGCTGCCATCCTCGGCCTGCACCGCCATAATCGTGTCTTTCTCTCTGTTGGGATGTATCATGTTCGCCAACACCGACCCTGGTCTCTCACCCTCCCCATATATGCAGGATGTTGCGTATTTCCCCATATGTTGGACCTCAGTGAGTGCTGTGTCCTGAAATTCCACCAGTTTGGCACGCATGCACCCCAAGATCTGGCTGTCAGACGTGTGTAGGTGCTCCTGCTCTAACTGGGCAAGCTCTTTTCCCAGAGTGTCCAGACGACCTCAAATCGATCACAGAACCCCAGCATGCTTTGCTATAGTTCTGTCTCATATGTACACTTTAAATGCCTCCCACACAGTGCATATAATATCTACTGAACCAAAATGAATCTGAAAAAAATCTTTTATGGCAGTAGCCAGCTCATCCCGAAATACCGAATCCAGGAACGAGTATGGGGGGAATCCCCATGTAAACGGGGAAACCAGCCTGGTCCTCAAGGCCATCCCCATTGGGACCAGGGAATCATCTGAGTATGTTCTGGGCCGGGGGCCTCCACCTGAAAGTCACCTAGCATGCTTTTAGAGACCAGCCAAAGATCGATTCGTGTATATAAGTTATGTGCTGCCGAGTAGTGGGTATACCCATCCTCAGTAAGGTGTCTGCATCTCCATATGTCGACCAGCCCCAGCTCCGCTGCCATCCTGGTCACCGCTTTGGCCACTAAAGCCAGTTTTCTATATGTACCTCCCGATCTGTCTAGTGAAGGGTCCAATGTGCAATTCAAGTATCCTCCCCAAATCTGTGGGAGTCCCCCCAGGTGCTTGCCCTCGCTGCTAGATCATAATAAAAGTGGGGGTTGTCGAAATTAGGTGCATAGATCCTAACTAGGAGAAACGGGACAGCTCCATTACTACAGCGTGCCACAATATACCTGCCGCTAGGGTCTGTTTTGTTCTCCCGGAGTCAGAGACCGGAGGACCTCGAAGCCCAAATCAGCACCCCCCAAGAATAGGATGTGAACCTTGAGGTCAGTATTTGCCCATACATCCTCCTAGGAGTAAGCATAGCGCTGCCTGGAACCAAGTGAGTTTCTTGTAAGAAGGCCAGGTCCATTCTGTGTCGCTGTAAGTAGGCCACTGCCTTACGTACCTTTCTAGCATCGTTTAAGCCTCGCACATTCCACATGACCATGCGTATCATATTCGGGACCTTGTTTGTATCTAGTGCTGAACTACTATTCACCATTAGCTGCGAAATGCGTATAATCCTGTGTCTGCCATTCTGCGCATGTGGGTCTGCAATCGCTTTACTGAAAAAACTAACCTTTAGAACACATAACTCCCTTTGGATCCACCCCCCACCCACTGAGGGCATTACCTCAACCTGCCTGCCTGTAGCAATACATCCCACCCCACCTTTCCATAGGTCGAAGTGACCCTTTCTTAGATCGACAAGTGTTCCACACACTCGTGTGGATGTTGCCCAGCTATGCTTATCAACTCTATAGTGCCAGCCACCCACTATATTGTAACAGTCAAATGACTGAGTACATAGAGCTTATACCAGAAAATCCCTTAACATCTGTTTTACAGCATACTATTTGACCCCACTGCCGATCGCCAGTGCTCCACTAAAACATTTCACTTCCCACCTGTGTTCATCTCTGGTGCCTTGTCTCCAGCCCCTTGCCTCACTTATCTAGCATTCAGGACCTCTCTCCCATTCACATCTGCGGGTGTGCACATTTCAGTCACAGCCATACTGTGAGTTGGTGTCCACCATGTCGCGCCCTCTCCCCTCAGCCATCCTTCGCTTCAGGAATTGGGCAAAGTTTTAATGGTCTGTGAAGAGGAGCAGCTTGCCATCAATCAATCAATCAGGGATTTGTAAAGCGCACTACTCACCTGGTAAGGTCTCAAGGGGCTGGGGGGGGGGAGCTACTGGTCGAAAAGCCAAGTCTTGAGGTGTTTCCTGAAAGATAGAAGGTCTTGGGTCAGGCGGAGGTGGAGCGGTAGGGAGTTCCAGGTCTTTGCGGCAAGGTGAGAGAATGATCTTCCTCTGGCGGTCGTGCGGCGGATGCAAGGAACGTAGGCGAGGGCGTGGTTGGCAGAGCGAAGGTTGCGGGTGGGGGTGTGAAAGGTGAGTCTGTCGTAGAGGTAGGCGGGACCTGTGTTGTGGAGGGCCTTGTGTGCATGGATGAGGATTTTGAAGGTGATCCTCTTTGATACTGGTTGCCAGTGTAGGTCTCTGAGGTGAGGTGACATGTGGTCGCAGCGTGGGATGTCCAGAATGAGGCGGGCGGATGCGTTCTGGATTCTTTGCAGTTTTGTTTGGAGTTTGTTTGTTATTCCTGCATATAGGGTGTTTCCGTAATCCAATCGGCTACTAACCAAGGCGTGGGTGATGGTTTTCCTGGTTCCGATGGGAATCCATTTGATCCACCATCACTCGTAGCCTTGCCGGGTGTAACATAAGGTATTCCCTGCGTAGATCTCGCAACTGCCTTTTCCGGCGATAAATTGCCGTCTAGCCTCTTGTACTTGTTGCATGAAGTCCGGGTAAAGTGAGACCATCGTTCCCTCATGCTACAGGGTTTTCAGTTCTCTGGCTTGTCGAAGGGCAGCATCGCAGTCTCTGTAGTTTAGTAATTTGGCTATGACGGGCGTCGCGGGGCACCCGGAGGCGGCTGTGCCGCCAGTGTGCAGTGCGCTCTCTCAACTACAAATGGACTGGAAAACGTGTCACTCCCCAGCAGCTGCACGAGCAGGCATTCTATATAGCCCTCCATATTATCTACAGCAGTGGATTTGGCAATACCCACTACATGTAGATTATTCCTGCAGGATCTAGCCTCTAAGTCATCTACTTTCGCTTTCAGAGCCACCAGCTCTTTGCCCATTTTAGCATGACCAGAGGACATAGTTGACTGGCCGTCCTCCACCTCCGAAATGCGCGTCTCCGACTGGTCCAGCCGTTCCGCATGTTTATCAAGGCGCTCCGTCATTCTGTCCATTCTGATGGAGAGGGAGTCTATTTTACTGTCTGCCTGGGTCAGGCTTTGTCGCTAACCCGAGTGCCCCAATCAGTCTTTCCGAACAGCCTCCACCTCTCTCCTGTTGTGGCGCTACTCTGGTCAGGATGCCCTGTTCAGGTTTCTGATTCGTGAGCTGACGTCGCGCCCGTTCCGCATTAGTCAGGTGCTGTGTTCTTCTCCGGCCGCGGCAGTCCAACAGCAGGCCGTACAGACCTCTGATGGTCTCCCCACAGGCCATTCTTTTCCCGGGCCTCAGCAATCTTTATCCCCGGCCGTCGTCCTTTCTGCCCGGCCGAGGTGCCACCCGGCCGGCCGTCACAGTTTTTATGTAGCTCCCTGGTCAGGAGAACCACCAGCCCAGGCCGCCTTTCACATCGCATCGGCGACTGGGCCTTCCCAGACACACACCGGGCTCCTCACCTCCAGTTAAGTCCTGCTGCGCCAGTCGACTGGGGTTTCTGCCCCCGAGGCACAACCCCCGGTAGCAGTCTGGGTAGGTAGGGGTCGTTTTTCAGTATGACCGCAGGATTTATGAACGGATTTATAGGTGGCTGGCGGAGCTCCGCTAAGACGCAGCCATCTTGTAGCGGGGCAAGCTGCGCCCCCAAAAGACACATTTTTATTATACCTTCCATATTATTAACGATTAATCATTTAAAAAAACATGTTTAAAACAGTCATTTAAAAACTATTAATATTTAGAAAGAAAATCTAATGGTAAAAATGGCAATGTTAACAAATATACAAATTACAGAAACACCATGAAAACAATAAGAGTATATATATATATATATATAAATATATATATATGTATATGTATATGTATATATAAGTATATGTATGTGTATATATATATATATATATATACATATATGTATATGTATATATAAGTATATGTATGTGTATATATATATATATATATATATATATATATATATGCCTTTTATAGGCCCCTGCGAGACCCCATCCCCTGGGCTGATTGTTTTTTTTGGGGGAGGGAAACATGCAGGCACCTCTCCCCTAGACTCATGGAGGCCCCAAGGACTCCTGTCCCCTCAAGGCAGAGATTTCAATTTTGGGTATGTCATGTGCCTCCCTCTCTGAACCATAGGTTAGCCTAGGGGACTGCCTTCCCAGAGACCAATGAGTACAGTGTCCCAAGGAACCCATCCCTTGGAACACTGCTGTGTTCCATGCCTAGGAGAGTGCAGGCAGGGAATATAAACTGTATTCACTGCCTGTACTCTCCAGGGCAGGAAAAACAACTTTGCCGCTGCCCTGGTGGGAGCAGAGAACAAAGTGGTGCCTGCTAGGACTGGAGCAAAAGAACAGAGCTGGCTCCCACCAACTACCACTATGGATGCTGGCTGGGGAGCTTGCTAGGACCGCGGGGTCTTGAGGCTCCCCCAGAAGCCACCAATGAGTTGAGCAGTTGTGGGTGCTCTTAATGGGCACTGGAACTCCAACTTATATAAAATAACCAGCTCCCACCATCACCCAGTATGGCAACCCCAACTTAAAAAAAGATGTGGGTGTGCACCAAGGCACCAATGGAAACAATGCAATGGCCGGTTCCTGCTGGCACCACAATGGGTGCTGGTTGAGGGTCCATGGGGGCCTTAAAGCTGCCACCTCAGCCCCTAACACATTCCATGTTGTGGGTGCCCCAGGCCGGCACCAGGGTACCCATAAAAAGAAAATAAATATGAGTGTCATGAGATATTCATTATTTATTCATTGCTTCAGAATTCCCTGTGAGGTTTTTTTTTTATTATATTTTTTCTTCCTCGTGGTGCTCCTTGAAGAGAAAAAAGGCAATAAGTCTGCCACACTTAAAATTGCACTGTTTATAGACTTTGGGGGTCATTACAACCCTGGCGGACGGTGTTAAAGCTGCGGTAAGACCGCAAACAGGCCGGTGGACAAAAAAAGGGAATAATGACCCTGGCGGTAACCGCCAACAAAGACAGCCACTTTAACACACCGCCCGCCACGGCGGTACAGACAAACAGCGTGGCGGTCACCGCCAACAGACAGGCGGAAGACAATGTACCGCCCACCCTATCACAACAGGCCTATCCGCCACCTTTTCCGGGGCGGATTTATGAGTACTGCATCTACGACACGGGGAGGGGTGAGGCAAAAGTTAGGGGGACACCCACTAAACACCGCCACCCCCACCCTCGCATATCACAACATACACACCAATGCAGTCAAAAATATCACATGAACAACCCACAATTCCCCCGGAAGAATGCAAAGACAAAGCAAATTGCGGGCAAACATTGTAATGTGCCAATATACATGTCATATAAAAATATACTGAATTCATCTCGAAATCTGTCATAATGATATATACAATACAAGAAGTAGTGCAGATATGTACATAACAATGTCCGTGCACCAACAGTCCAAAAATGCATGGGCGAGGCCCACAATAGATACCTGACCAAAATCCAAGAGAACACTGCCGGGGCATCAGATAGAAACACTACAGGCACCTCAGGGGGAAGGGAAGGGGGGGCACCTCAGCCGGATGAATGCAAAGCCAGATCCACGACGGGGCTCCATGCCCATTGATGTATCCTGGGGAGTGCAAAGCCACAGTCTCACAAGTCTATACAGTGGGTGGTTTGCCCACTGTACCATCCTGGGGAGTGCAAAGCCACAGTCTCACAAGTCTTTACAGTGGGTGTTTTGCCCACTGTACCATCCTAGGGAGTGCAAAGCCACAGTCTCACAAGTCAATACAGTGGGTGGTTTGCCCACTGTACCATCCTGGGGAGTGCAAAGCCACAGTCTCACAAGTCTTTACAGTGGGTGTTTTGCCCACTGTACCATCCTGGGGAGTGCAAAGCCACAGTCTCACAAGTCAATACAGTGGGTGGTTTGCCCACTGTACCATCCTGGGGAGTGCAAAGCCACAGTCTCACAAGTCTTTACAGTGGGTGGTTTGCCCACTGTACCATCCTGGGGAGTGCAAAGCCACATTATCGCAAGTAGATGCAGTTCTCAACTGGTACTGGGTGGGACTGGTGCCCAGACTGGATGAGTCTCCCCGTGAAAGTTCCTGTCCTGTCACTGTCCCAGCTGCACATGGGATAAGGATGCCTGATGTGGCCGCCTATTCATACCCACACGGTCTTTGCCCTGTTTAGTGGTGCTTTGACATGGCAGTCTTTGCACTGTTCAGCGGTGCTCTGACATGGCGGTCTATGGACTGTTCAGCGGTCTTCACCATGGCGGTCTTGGCCTTGTTCAGCGGTGCTTTGCCATGGCGGTCTTTGCTCTGTTCAGCGGTGCTTTGACATGGCAGTCTTTGCCCTGTTCAGCGGTGCTCTGACATGGCGGTCTATGGACTGTTCAGCGGTCTTCACCATGGCGGTCTTTGCCCTGTTCAGCGGTGCTTTGCCATGGCGGTCTATGGACTGTTCAGCGGTGCTCTGACATGGCGGTTCGGATACTGACATTGGTGTGTGGCATGACGAACTCCACACTGGACATTGGTGTGTGGCATGACGAACTCCACACTGGACATTGGTGTGTGGCATGACGAACTCCACACTGGACATTGGTGTGTGGCTTGACGTTCCATCATCGCCCAGCGGGGCTGTGGGATCCTGGTCCCTCCTGGGCACTGACTCCGGCGGTGGTCTCCTGACCAGTAACGATACTTGGGCCCTCCTGGGCACTGACTCTGGCGGTGGTCTCCTGACCAGTAACGATACTTGGGCCCTCCTGGGCACTGACTCTGGCGGTGGTCTCCTGACCAGTAACGATACTTGGGCCCTCCTGGGCACTGACTCTGGCGGTGGTCTCTGGACCAGTGACGATACTTGGGCCCTCCTGGGCACTGACGATACTTGCGCCCTCCTGGGCACTGACTCTGGCGGTGGTCTCCTGACCAGTGACGATACTTGGGCCCTCCTGGGCACTGACTCTGGCGGTGGTCTCTTGACCAGTAACGATACTTGGGCCCTCCTGGGCACTGACTCTGGCGGTGGTCTCCTGACCAGTAATGATACTTGGGCCCTCCTGGGCACTGACTCTGGCGGTGGTCTCCTGACCAGTAACGATACTTGGGCCCTCCTGGGCACTGACTCTGGCGGTGGTGGTCTCCTGACCAGTAACGATACTTGGGCCCTCCTGGGCGCTGACTCCGGCGGTGGTCTCCTGACCAGTAACGACGGTGCTGGCGGTTGTGTCTCGACCGCCGGAAATTATGGCGCACTTCTCCGCCGTGACACTCACAACAGGCTGGGTAGACTTCCTCGGAACCTTCCCCACCTTCTTTGGAGTTACAGCTGACTCACCAATCGCCTTCGATCCCATTTCAGTTGTTGTCCCACCAGGAGTCTTGACACGGTCCCGTCGTCCACTCTCCAATTTCGGAGCCTTTACAGGGGGTGGGCTGCCAGTGCTTTGGCTCCGGGTCCTACTGCCTGCCCTGGTGGATGGTGCACTCCAAAAACCTGTAACACGCACCACTGGCACTGGAGGGTTTTTGGCTGAGGCGCTACGATGGGACTGATGAACTGGAGGGGGGGGGCAAACAGGTGAATTTGACAGAGGGACAGTTTCTGACGGACACTGGGATGGGTAGCTGGAGGGGGTCTGGGAGTGGAGGTAGAGGAGGTGGTTGTAGGAGGTGTCACTTTAGCTGTTTTGGGTGCAGGTGCAGGTACTGGAGGCTGTCGTGAGGTGGATGAATGTTGGGTGAGTGATTGCCGGCGTTTGTGTACTTTGGGAGGGGGCGTCACAGACACACTGGGAGAGGACACAGGGGACGTGTAAAGGGCAGTGGAGGTGGTGAGTGCAGGTGAGCGGCTTATGGAGCTGGGTGTCCTGGTGCGAGTCCTAGTGCCTGTAGATGTGGTGCATGCAGGTGTGTGTGTAGACGACACTGGGAGGGAGGAGGGAGAAGAGGAGGAGGGGGACACAGTGGAGACAGTGGATGTTGCTGTGTCTGTATGGGTGTGATGCTTGTGTGAGTGCCTGTGGTGTGTGTGGTGCCTATGTTTGCTTGAGCTACTTTTGGGTGTTGACTTGTGTGCCTGCTGGTCTGTAGGTGTGCTTGGGATGGGCTGGGGTACAGGGGACTGAGTCTGGGTGGAGGAAGTTGGAGGGGGGAGGCTGGACACAGGGACAATGGCTGCCATCAGTGCTGAGGCCAGAGATTGCAGGGTTCGCTGAAGGACAGCCTGACCAGAATGAATGCCTTCCAGGAATGCATTACCGTGTTTCAACTCTCGTTCTACACCCTGGATGGATGCCCAACAGTGAGTGACCTCAGGAGGACAATGGCCTCCTCACTGAGGGCAGCAGGGGTGACTGGGGCAAGGACCTGAGGTGCCTGGGGCGAAGGTGATGCCCACCCTCCTGGGTGAGAGGGCACGGGACACACGCTGAGGGGCTGCTGGGAGGGCGGTGCTGGTAGGGGAGGTGGCGGCTGTACCTGTAGAAGTGGGGCGCACAGATGGTGCCGCCACCACAGGGGAGCTCACATCGGCGGACGAGTCCGTGTCGCTGGTTGGTGATCCTGTGGCCGACGTGAAGCTCCCCTCGCCCTCCGTCCCACTGGTGTATTCCGAGTCTGTGGTGTGGCCCTCCATGGCCATGTGGGATGCAGCTCCCTCGTGCTCCGGTGCCACTGTACCTCCGCCTGATGATGCTGATGTACAAAAGGACAGGGAGAGCAGGAAAAGGGGGAGAGACAGAAGAAAGAGAGTTTTAGTGCATGGCATACCGCTACAGTTGGCGGACATGACAGACGCAGCAGCCCCATGCATTACGCCGTGCTCCTGCCCTCTGCACATGCAATTTCTGGGATATGGCCTACATGGCAATGGTAGAAATCTGCGCACATGGATGGCAAAGGGGCACCTATACATCAACTTGCTTCTGTTCTGAGCTGGAGTAGAGTGCCACATGGCCTACATTACGGAGGGGCCTTGCCTACGTAACTCGCCCTGGCCTAGGGACACCCACAGCCCACCTCCCCCACCCAGGCAACTCCACTGCACGCAAAGTCCCCAGAATGAAGTTGTACTCACCCCTTTGTGTCTGCTGTGATGTCCTTAAGCGCCCATCCAACTCCGGGTAGGCCACCGCCAGGATCCGGAACATCAGGGGGGTCATGGTGCGACGGGCACCCCTCCCACGTTGGGAGGCCATCCCCAGCTGAGCCTCTGCCGTCTTCTTGCTGCAGCGGCGAATGTCCTACCATCTCTTACGGCAGTGGGTGCCCCGTCTCTGGTGGGCCCCCAGGGTCCGGACCTCCTTGGAGATGGCACGCCAAATGTCCCTCTTCTGGTGGGCGCTGACCTACATGACATGCACAAGGAAAGAGGAACAGTCATTACCTACTGCACCGTCAATGTGAGTGGCCCCCTTCCAACTCTGTCCATGTGGCCCATTCATCCCCATGCATAACTGTTCTATGTACTCTGCCCCCTTCCCTCTTCCACCCAGCCCTCTCCACCCAGCATAGCCCATACAACGTGCTCCCTGTGTACTAACCTGTTGGTCTGGAGGACCGTAGAGTAGCGCGTAGGGGGGGAGGACCCCATCCACAAGTTTCTCCAACTCCTGTGCAGTGAAGGCAGGGGCCCTTTCCCCAGACGCAGCAGCCATCGTCGCTTCCAGACCGAGGTCACAGCAGCACTGGCAGTGTAGGTCCTCTCCTGTCGAAGGTCAGGTATCTAGTGATTTAACAGATAGAAAATGGTGGTGACGTCCGCGGCGGGGCGCATCATCACCGCCAGCGCACCTGTTCATTGGCTCCTGGGACCCATAGGGTCCAATGTTAACCAATGCAGCATTGCGCCGTGCTCTACGACCGCCTACCGCGAAGGTGTCCAACGCCAGCGCAGTTACCCCACAATTCCATTGTCCCAGTTTAGAGGTCAGGCAGCCGCCATTTCAGGGGCCCACATGGCTTCATTTACTACTGCGTCACACATACCGAGGCCTACACTCAAAACATTTCCCGGATGGGTTAATTGTCTGTTGTAGTCTTGTGTGTGACTGTGGGTACATACCTGGAGGAATGGTGACAGTTTCTTCGCTGTTGTCCTTCTTAGGCACCGTCAGTTGGGACATATTGGAAGATGGCGGAATCCGCCGGTGTACCGACCGCTGGTGGACCTGTTGACAATGGAAGAGAGACATTTGATCGTGACCTACCGGTTCGACCGTGCCACAATCCAGGAACTATGTACCCAGTTGGAGACAGACCTGATGTCACCAATCCGCCATCCGACGAGAATCCCCCCTGACGTGCAGGTGCTGTCAGTGCTCCATTTCCTTGCAAGTGGCTCTTTTCAGACAACAGTAGCCATGGCATCAGGGATGTCCCAGCCTATGTTTTCAAACGTGTTGTCCAGAGTGTTGTCTGCCCTGCTGAAACACGTAAGGAGATACATCATTTTCCCTCAGGTGGAGGATTTGCCTACAATGAAAGGTGACTTCTATGCCCTTGGACATATCCCCAATGTCATAGGTGCCATTGATGGGACCCATGTAGCTCTGGTCCCCCCGCAGGAGTGAACAGGTGTACAGGAACAGGAAGAGTTATCATTCTATGAATGTCCAGATGGTCTGTTTGGCAGACCAGTACATCTCGCAGGTAAATGCTATGTTCCCTGGCTCAGTGCATGACGCCTACATCCTGCGGAATAGCAGCATCCCTGATATGATGGTTCAACTCCAGAGGCACCGTGCATGGCTATTGGGGGACTCTGGTTACCCCAACCTGTCCTGGCTATTGACCCCAGTGAGGAACATGGGTGGACTAGGAGGGTGATCGAACGCACCTTCGGCCTCCTGAAGGCCAGGTTCAGGTGCCTCCATATGACAGGTGGGTCCCTATTCTACTCACCGAAGAAGGTGTGCGACATCATCATCGCCTGCTCCATGCTCCATGATTTGGCATTGCGACGCCAGGTGCCTTTTCTGCAGGAGGATGATCCAGATGACGGTGTTGTAGCAGCGGTGGAGCCTGTGGACAGTGATGAGGATGAATCTGAGGAAGAAGAAAACGACAACAGGGAGTCAGTCATACAGCAATATTTTCAGTGAGACACAGGTGAGTACATTTTCAGGTTTAAAATAACATTAACTTTCACACGTCTACCTCTATCCTGTACCTACATTTCACTCACTATTTGTTAACTGAGTTGTCCCCTTCCATTTCAGTTTCACTAATGTGGTAACCTACGTGTCAACAGCTTGCACCCTTGAAAGGCTTGTGATGTGTGACATTGATATGTTGGCCTTCCAATGGGTAACCATTTTTTACACTGTAATTGACAATACAAAGTTCAAAATCATTGACTGACTCAAGTTTTATTAGTGTTTCAAGGGTGTTTATTTAAGTGCATAACAATGAAGGGGGGTTGTGAAATGGGGATGGGTTATGGTGGAAGAATGTCCATGGCAGAGTCCAGTCTATTAGTCTCACAGGTACATTGCACATCTGGCCATTGGAAGTGGAGCTGGGGCAGTTCAAATTTGGACAGGGTAACAAAGTGGTACAGTGGGGGGACAATCAGGGTGGTTTTATTTCCTGGCAGGGGTTTTACCATCTTGCTCTGTCCTGTTCCTGGATCTCAGGGACCGCTTTCGCGGTGGTTGTCCGTCTGCAGGGGGTGGGGTGCTGGTGTGTTGGTCCTGTGGCGGGGCGTCCTGTCCACTAGCGCCGGCAGAGGTGGTGGGCATTTCATCGTCCTGGCTAGTGTCAGGGGCCCCTTGGAGTGCCACGGTGTCCCTCAAGGTCTTTTGAATGTCCGTCAGCACCCCTACAATAGTGCCCAGGGCGGAGCCGATGGTCCTGAGCTCCTCCCTGAACCCCAAATACTGCTCCTCCTGCAGACGCAGGGTGTCCTGCAACTTGCCCAGTACCGTTGCCATCATCTCCTGGGAGTGGTGATATGCTCCCATGATGGAGGAGAGGGCCTCGTTGAGAGTTGGTTCCCTTGGCCTGTCCTCCCTCTGTCGCACAGCAGCCCTCCCAGTTCCCCTGTGTTCCTGTGCCTCCGTCCCCTGGACCGTGTGCCCACTACCACTGCCCCCAGGTCCCTGTTGTTGTTGGGGTGTTGGGTTAGCCTGGGTGCCCTGTAGTGGTGGACACACCGCTGATTGACCTGTCCTGGGTAGGGAGGTTTGGGCCCGCTGGGTGGGTGCTGTGCTGGTGTTCCCAGAGGGTGGGAGGTCGGTGTTGGGCTGTGGCTGGGCAAGGGGAACTGACTGTCCGGAGGCCCATGATGGTCCGGGCTGGTCATCAGGATCCAGTAGGGCAGGGCTGCTGTCGTCACTGTGGGCCTCTTCTGGGGGTGGAGTGGTGTTGTCTGGACCCTCTGGTGTGGTGACGTTCCTTCGGGTTCCTGCGGGGGTATGAGTACATGATTATTGCATGTGTGTGTTTCATGGTGTGCAATGGTTGGTTGTGCGTGTACACCAGTGCAGGCATTCCTGTGTTGGGGCTTGTGTGGTGATGGTTGGGGGGTGTTGTGGGTCTGTGCAGTGGGCATGCTTTAGTGATGGGTATCCATGCTTAGTTATGTCATGCAGGTCTTGGGGTTGGGATGGGTGGTTGGTGTCATGGGTAGATTAGTGAGGATTTGGGGTGATAGGGGAGGGTGTGAGGGTGTGGGTGTGTGAAAGCATGCAGGGTGGGGGATAGTTAAGATTTGACTTACCAGTGTCCGTTCCTCCAACGACTCCTGCGAGGCCCTCAGGATGCAAGATGGACAAGACTTGCTCCTCCCATGTTGTTAGTTGTGGGGGAGGAGGTGGGGGTCCGCCGCCAGTCCGCTGTACCGCGATGTGGTGCCTGGATACCGTGGAACGCACCTTCGCCCGTAGGTCGTTCCACCTCCTCCTGATGTCCTCCCTATTTCTTGGGTGCTGTCCCACAGCGTTGACCCTGTCGACTATTCTTTGCCATAACTCCATCTTCCTGGCTATGGATGTGTGCTGTACCTGTGAGCCAAATAGCTGTGGCTCTACCCGGATGATTTCCTCCACCATGACCCTCAGCTCCTCCTCGGAGAAGCGGGGGTGTCTTTGGCGTGACATGGGGTGGTGTGTGTGAGGTGTTGGGTGGTGTATGTGTTGATGAGTGTGGTGAGTGTAGTGGTATGTGGTGTTTTGTGCGTGGGTGTTGTGTGGGTGATGGTGTAGTGTGCCTCTGTGTGATGGGGTTCTCTATTCTGTGCTGTCTCTCTCTGGCCTTCTCTCAGAAATTCTGGTCGTAGGGGTTTGTGTGTGATGTGGGTGTGTGTTTTATATTGTGTTGGGTGTGTGGGAGTGTTGTTTGTATGTGTATCAGGTGTGTGTATTTGTAATTGTCCAATGTGGTGGTGTTTTGTAGAAGTGTGTGTATTTTGAGCGCGGCGGTGTGTACCGCCAATGGAATACCGGGGTTGAAAGACCGCCGCGTGGATTCGTGGGTCGTAATGGCATGGGCGTGTTTCTGTTGGCGTGGAGGTGGAGGATTTGTTTCCGCATGTTTATCGCTGACCTTTGGTGTGGCGGTATTGTGTGGGTGTCTGAATTTCGGCGGATTCCGTGATGTGTGTCATAATAGCTGTGGCGGAATTCCGCGGCCGCGGCGGTGTGTTGGCGGTCTTCTGCACAGCGGTAAGCGCCTTATACCGCCAATGTTGTAATGACCCCCATAGTCAGCAGTGTGCTGCAGCTCATTTTGAGTGAAGGGCTTGGCCACAGGCCATGCTCTTTGCCCAATTTCACTCTGCACAAAACCAAAGACTGTTCGTGCCAGTGGGTTGGGCGACTAAGGGGTGATATAAATCTGCTTTTACTTAAAAAAAAACATAGACATTTCACTGTAAAAACAAAGGGTAAAGTGATGTTAAATATAGGAATTGTAATAATATGTTACTTTACATTTTTTTTTAAACTAAGAAATTCACTGAAAAAAACAAAGGTTAAAGGAATGTTATTGTTAGGTGAAAAGTTCAGTTAAAGCACACTGTTTCAAACAAGCAAAACTACTGCAATTTACCAGTTAGTTTTCTCATGTAACTATAACTTTACCCTAAAGTAACTATAACTCACGCCATCTACATGCACTGCTGGGCCATAGCGTGGAGTCTCATTGGAGCAGTACAAAGCTTGCAGTCAGTCAGTGGAGGCAGTAAAGAATATGCAAGTAAATCTCCCAGCACACAATAAACAATAGCAATAGATATTTTATAATACAGAATCTCCGAGCACAAAATAAACAATAACAATAGATATTTTATGATTAATTAAATTCTATTATTGAACAAATTAACAAATTAAAACATTTAAAAAGTTTAACTTATCAAGGAACCAAATTCTTTTTTTTTTCAATCAAAAAATAAATAACAATTCAAATTTTAACTTAAATATTTTAAAAAATAAATATATTACATTACATTAGATTACATAACTCACAGCTGGATTTGTGTTTTGGCGGACAGAGTTTACTCCATCAGGATGGAGCAATAAATAGCTCAGTTGCTCTGATGGAGTACCCGCCTGCCACATTTAGAAATCATGCAAAGCTGGCGGTCATTTTTTAAGCATTCGTAGGAACTCCCTTCACTGCAGTTCCTGTCAATGCTTTTTTTAAGTTTGATGAAAAAAAACACAGAGGAATCCCATCAAGCCAGTTGAGACCCATGTACAAAGGAGATTCTTCAACAATGCCTCAACAGGTATTATTTGCAATCACAATTTGATATATTATGAATAAAAATGCCACAGGAGAGCACTCATGATATTGTTCACATCTATATTATTACATTTCAAAACAAAAATAGATATAGCAGCATCGACTTTTCTCAAAAGTAAGTGACGTGAGTCATACAATGTGAACACCTAATGTTTGTGAATCAGTGTTCGTGAATGGAGCATGTGAAACGTATCTTTTCTTTTGGTTTGAATTGCCTAGGTGCTTGATTTGTCATATAACCACCTCTTATCAGATGCCCTGAGGAACAAATTGTTGATTGATTTTGGAGGTTGATTGATTAATTGGCCCTCAAGACAACCTTTTTTGGATTATCCTCCAGGTTGGTGGACTTTAGAGACATCCCATTTGCTCTTTTCGCCCAATTCTATTCTTTTAGCTAACTCTTTTCTCTCTTTCTCTTCGACAGCACTGCATTCTCTTTGTTTTACTGTCCTAATGATGACCCTAAAATAAACTAGTGTTATAACTCTGATATGAAACATGGCTAAATTTGGCCTCTCTTGATCTATTACATTTGGTTAATTAATCAGTTTTTAAACCATGCGGCCCTTGTATTAGAATTGGATATGTATATATTTTTCTAGCCCATGAGCTGTTCTATTCTACTTCTTGTTGTGCTTCACATGCGCTGATCACAAACACTAATTCATGAGCACTTTGTGTTTATGTTGTATGAATCAGGTCACTTACTTTTGAGAAATGTTGATACTGCTATTTCTCTTTTTGTCTTTAAATTTAAGAATATAGACACAAACAATATCATGAGTGCTCGCCAATGGTATTTTTTATTCATTATGTATCAGATTGTGGTTGTAAATAATACCTGTTGAGACATTGTTGTAGATACTTCTTTTTAGGTTTGATTGCATGGCTCCATCAACATGAAGAAGCAGTTTGTCAAACTTACTTTTTTTATTTCAAAAGCAGAATTTTCTTTTTGAAAATACAAAAATGCCTCACTTGCCCAACTGGTGTGGTGTGGCAGGCAAAAACACAATGGATTAAACTCAGATCTTTGTGACCGGGGGTGAATGTTTGCATTGTTCAGCATTCCGTCCATCACCTGTTCTTTTTGTTCATGTCACTTTAGGTGTGAAGGGTCTTCTCAGACATGGGTCTCGTGCTCACTGTGCCACTGGATTCAAGCTAGCCTAGTTGATGAGGGGTGACACCCTGAAACCAGTCCCATGATGCTTGTTTTTGGGCCAGGGAGGACCTGGCTTGGCAGTTCGAGCTGGACTGTTCCTATGGGGAACAGGGTCAAGACTGATTTACATATGACTGGCTCCAAAGTGGGGTGGCATGTTGGGCAAAAAAGACAATGGATTAAACCCAGATCTTTGTGACTGGGAGTGAATGTTTGCATTGTTCATCATTCCGTCCATCATCTTTTGTTTTTGCTTTTGTTGCCCCAAGTGAGAAGGGTATGCCCAGGCGTGGGTCCCATGCTCACTGCACCACTGGAATCAAGCTAGCCTGACTGATGAGGGGTGATACCCTGAAACTGGTCCCAAGATGCTTGTTTCTGGTCCAGGGAGGACATGGCTTGGCAGTTCGGGATGGACTGTTCCTAGGGGGAGAAGGGTCAAGACTGATTTGGATATGGCTGGGTCCAAACTAGGGTTTGTTGTAGATAGCCCTTTCTAAGTTTGATTGCATGGCTCCATAAACATGCAGGGGCAGTGTTTCAAACTTTTTTTTATTTTAAAAGCAGGATTTTCTTTTGAAAGTAAAAAAAATGCCTCCCTTGCGAAACTGGGGTGGCGTGGTGGGCAACATAACAATGGATTAACCCAGATCTTTGTGACTGGGGGTGAATATTTGCATTGTTCAGCATTTCATCCATCATCTGTTCTTTTTGCTTTCCCCTTGCCATGTAAGTCATCTCCCATGGCAAGAGGGGTGTTTTTAGTTTTTTACAGCCCCTCACGCTAGGCTTTGCTTCGCGATGAGGAGGAGTTAAAAAACGGCTATATGTCCCTCCTTTTTGATTGGAGGGTGTGGAGGGGCTCCAGGTAACCAGCTTTTAAGCTGGATGCTATAGCACATTTCCCTCTTCGGGCCTTGGTTGCCCTGCAGCTGGAACTGAACCCCTGGCATCCAGTCCCCATTTTTTGATTGTCCTGTTTCTTTATTTGTTTTGACGCAGGACGCTGTCTGCCCTTCCAAGTGCTCCGAACCTCCCAGGTGCAGGAGGAGTGGCGACTCCCAGAGAAGAGGTATTTGTTTCCCCTAGTGCTGCACCAGCGATGAGATTAGGGAGGCACGTGTTACAAGTAAAGAGACTGGGATGGGTGAGAGGCGTGCAACAACCCCAGGCCTCCAGTTTGAGTAGTGTTGCCCCGGCAACATTATAGGCCTGCTTTCACAAGCAGGGGGAGGTGTGGCTTCGAAAGGTTGTAAAGAAGTCTGTTGTTTTTAGCTTCATTATTGCCATTCGGTGCGTCATATTTTGAGCTAAGCCTGTTTAGCATAATAGGCAGCTCTTCACTCAGACGCAGAGGGCCCAGGTATGACTCCTGTCAGTGCTTTACTACGTGCAGTTCAATTTATGGTGCCATTATTCGTGATTTGAGAATTGGCGAGTATTTCTAGCAGTATGTTGCCGACCAGTGTATTTTGAGTCTGTTACTATTAATTATAGGACCTGTGTATTTTTGAAGAGGCAGTTTAGCTATAAAAGTCATTCATTCTGCCACCTTTTTTATTTTATAAATTTCTCTTTGGTTAGAGGTACTTTGTAAACATCACGCCTCCCCCACAACTTAAGAGGAAGGCTGATGAGAATGGTGCAGACATGGCCCTCGTTGTAGTCTGCTTTGATTCCGTACAGGAGTTGCTGACCTTATTGCAGCCTACACTATGGGGCAGCTCTAGGGGAAACCCGTGCACTTACACAGCCATCTACCACTCTCTTCCTTCAAGAGGAATGGCCACGAAGGGCATGGGTTTCCCCCAAAAGATGTATTACCTTCCCTATCCAAATGACCAAGGAAAGTCGAGTAAGCAGGGAATGAAAGGATGCCTCAATAGCCCATTGGAACAGCAGCTGCAACTGCCTCGCCTGCCAACATGAGGGGAGGACAACTTACCCAGGTCCAGTAATCATAACTGGGGAACAGGCAGGTGAACCTGCTCAAAGCATGTGGGACAAAGTGGCCCAAATTGAGAACTAAGGATGGGGACCTAATGGCACATTTTGCCCAGGTTTTACCATGCCTTTCAAGAGTAGGAGTCAAGGGGGTTATCCTCACGGATAACGAAGGGGAGTCTCTAGCTGCCTCAAAGAGCTTAACTGACTTGGCATCTGCAAAGAAGCAATATATCTAGGTTATCGTCAGGGCCACTCGAATTACCTGCCAGGAGAGGACCAAATTATGAAGCCGCGTTCAGCTAATTATGCGGCAAGAAAAGCCAAATTATGCTGCATGAGCCACAATTTGTAATAATACTACTTTATTTCATCATTTTTAAGCTTGGTAATACTGCCTGGGCATTGGTTGCACCTCATTAGTACCAGCTTAATACCAAAATATTACAATAAGGGACAGGGAGGTGACCAGTCTAGCTGGGATTTCAGTTTGTGGGTAATAATTCAGTGTCCATTGCATTTCCATGGAGTACTCAGTGTCTTGTCCCTATTTTGAGGAATTCAGCTACTTCTTAGAATGAGTTTTTAGACAAATTGCAGTGACAAATGTGGTCATACCCTTAGTCGTGACTCGCGGGGAGCAGAAGGGGCGGTGCGGCGCACGGGAGGGGCAGGGGAATAAAAATTAATTTTTAAATAAAAAAACCACTTACTTCCATTGCCGCCACTGCCACACCGTTCCATCCACTCCTCTGCTGCAGGCACAGGCTCCCAACCTGCCCTGTGGCTAATCCTAACGCTGCTCAAAGCAGCATCAGGATTGGCTGAGAGCGCCCAGCCATTTTTATCTGCATTTTTAACGCATGCTAAGAGAAGGCATTAAAGGGAGGCTGTCATTGTTTTCAATGGGCCTCTGGGTGCTCTGCAGGATTAGTATAAAAGATTTTAATGCTAATCCTGCAAAGCGCCGGACTAGCGTAAAAAACTATGACGCTAGTACCTCTGACTGCCTTCATGGTTTTAATACGGCACACACATTGTGGCGTTAGGGGGTGCTAGGAGGCTCAAGAAAAGTGGCACTGCACTAAGTGCAGTGCCACTTTTCATAAATCTGCCCCGGGAGCCTCCGTTTAACACCTACTCTAAGCAGGCTTTAAAAATGCCGATTAAAATGAAGCAAAGAAATCAGTTAAATTTCTTTGTGCCATTTTTTCGGCCCCTCTAGGGCCAGAACACCCCTCTTGCATACATTATGCCTGACGCAGGTAAATGTGGTGCAAGGGGTTACAAAGTGGCGCAAGGTCAAAGGCGTGTTTGACCTTCCAACGCCACATTACTGAAAAACAAAATGATACTAATGTGGTGCTGGAATGGCGCTAGGCCCTTTTAAATCTGGGCCTCAGTCTCTCATACTTTTCTGAGATATGAGATTGCCTTTCTGATTAATTTCACGATTTTTAAACGTGCATATGTGTTTGTTAACATGACGGGTCTCTCCAGAGTTAGGTTGTTTTTAGTCATTTTTCACCAGTAGCTAGGAATGAAAGCATGGGCCCTGGTGCAAGCACTTTGCGGTTGTGTAGTAATTTACTGCAAGTATGGGGGTTCAATGGCCCCCTCAGGGTCTGGGCCCCAGTGCAACTGCACATGCACCACCAATGGTAGCTACAACCCTGTATCCTATAATGAAATTTGTTTCTGTTCTTCATGGCCTTGTAACCTTGCCAGTCTGCAGCACTCTTCCTGGTGAAAATGAACACTTTCCCTCCCGTTGAACATGTGTCACCAAATCGTGAACATGGGCGGAGCTTCAAGGGGGTAGTTGAGGTGTTACACCCCTCACCCCTAATAGGGCTTTGGGGGCAGGTGCCACCAGGCACTCTGTCCCCCAGGGGCATTGGGGGGGAGGGAGCACAGTGGACAACTGGGCTGTGTTTGGGCTACATCCGTTGTAGGATGTAGCCCAAAGGGGATAAACATATCTGCCATTTTGCAGGGCTGGTCACCCTTTTGTGAGTAGCACATGATGGCAGCCCTGCACTGAAGTAGTGAGGGAAGCCTTGGTAGCTAGCATTACGATAACGTTGAACTTACTTATTGCAGCAGGTTTCTTCGTTCCGTGGTTGCAGAAAGCAGCATGGCGTCAGCGGAAGAAGTGGGGGTGGCCATGCGGCTCCTGGCAGAAGCCGCCCGCATGGACCCGATACTGGGGGAAGTTGAGCAGCGTTGTCCGACGATGCGCGCGTCAAGCGGGGTGTCGTCTGCGGTCATTGTGTGCTCGCCATCCTGGGCGCGGTGGCAGGATGCCCAGGAGAAGGGGGTCAGGGCCGACTGCGTGGGTGCGGAGCGGCCGGGACAGCGAGGAGGGTTGGGGGCCAGGACGGGGAGGGACTGTGGGGCATGAGCCGCAATACGGCTGGGTTGGAGACAGGGAGGGGGAAAGGGTGTGAGAGGTGTGCAGTGGCATCAGGGCGGGGGTGCTGTAATTACGGTGGAGGGAAAAAAGGAGAGACAGCAGGGGACATGACAGAAAGTGAGGAGGGCCCTGGCTCATAGGGATGGAGAAGACTCAAGGGTGGGGCCAGGCAAGGGTGGGAGGGGAGGGGCAAGAGAGTGAACTGTTTTTTTGGGGGCAGAGCCTGGATAGTTTGGGGTGGGTGGAGAGTGAAGGGGAGGGGGGATACGTGGACGGTGGGGGAGGGGTGGGACTTGGGAGAGAGTGAAGGGGTGCCCAGTGGAAGGGATGGGGACGAGGATCCAGGGGAAGGGTTTTTAGGTTGGGGGCAGGTGGGAGGACACAGTCAGTGGCTATGCAGGTGGGGGTGCTCCCGTGGAGCGAAGATAAGGAAGAGGCGGGTTAGAGCTGAGCAGCAAGGGGACCCCAAAATACATGTACTCCAGGAATAGATCAAAGGGAGTGTCGGGGTAGAGGAAGGGGGGGCTGTAATAGGTGTAGGGGGAGTTTATCTTGGCAGGTGGAGGAGGTGCATGGCTCCACACCGGTCTCACAAGCTTTCTTGCAGGTACAACGGAGGCGGAGTAGCGCAGAGTCAGGAGAGCATGGGTCGGCTGGCCAACCCCGATGGGAATGGCCTGCTTGGTGCCGGGTGACCAGCAGGGCAGCATCGTGGGACCCCGTGGTGAGCACCCCGAGTACGTCGGCGACCGCCGTGCTGGGGTGAATGACAGGTCAAGAGCGGGCCCGCTCTGCCAGCGTGATGACCATGAACAGCGGTGCAGACATCAGGGGTAAGAAGGATGGCATACAGGCTATCAAGGAAAGGTGGAGCTTCACCCCCTGGGGCAGAGAAAGCACAGGAGGTGGTGAGTGCCAGGGGTCCCAGAGGTATTGGGCCGACCAGGGGCAAGGTGGTGCCCATAAAGGTATCTGCGAGGAGCACACAAGGGTGCGAGGATGATAGTATGGAGCTAAACTATTTTGAAGATAGCCCAGAGGAAGGGGAAACAATAGACGGTGACAGTGAGATGGAGGGAGAACAGGTGGGAGTGCGGGGGTAGTGCTAATGTTCTTTGTCCTAGTGTGTTGCAGGTCAAAGTAAAGCATTGACAGGCCGCGACAGAACAGACTGCTGCGAGAACACTGGCAAGGTGGCAAGCTTCAGTGTGGGTGCCAACCCTAACACCAGGTAAGACGGGGTGGGCTTGAAGGGGTGCATACACGAGTGAGGTCGGATGTGGAGGGAGAATGGGTGACTTACAACTTAGGCACGGTGTAAGGAAATGCCTCCTTGGCATGGTTACCCCCTGACTTTTTGGCTTTGCTGATGCCAAGTTATGATTTGAAAGTGTGCTGAGGCCTGCTAACCAGGCCCCAGCGCCAGTGTTCTTTCCTTAAAACTGTAACTTTGTTTTCACAATTGGCACACCCTGGCATCCAGGTAAGTCCCTTGAAACTGGTACCCCTGGTACCAAGGGCCCTGATGCCAAGGAAGGTCTCTAAGGGCTGCAGCATGTCTTATGCCACCCTGGGGACCCCTCACTCAGCACAGACACACTGGTTGCCAGCTTGTGTGTGCTGGTGGGGAGAAAATGACTAAGTCGACATGGCACTCCCCTCAGGGTGCCATGCCAACCTCACACTGCCTATGGCATAGATAAGTCACCCCTCTAGCAGGCCTTACAGCCCTAAGGCAGGGTGCACTATACCATAGGTGAGGGCATAGGTGCATGAGCTCTATGCCCCTACAGTGTCGGGAAAAACCTTAGACATTGTAAGTGCAGGGTAGCCATAAGAGTATATGGTCTGAGAGTCTATCATACACGAACTCCACAGCACCATAATGGCTACACTGAAAACTGGGAAGTTTGGTATCAAACTTCTCAGCACAATAAATGCACACTGATGCCAGTGTACATTTTATTGTGAAATACACCCCAAAGGGCATCTTAGAGATGCCCCCTGAAAACATACCCGACTTCCAGTGTGGGCTGACTAGTTTTGCCAGCCTGCCACACACCAGACATGTTGCTGGCCACATGGGGAGAGTGCCTTTGTCAATCTGTGGCTAGTAACAAAGCCTGTACTGGGTGGAGGTGCTTCTCACCTCCCCCTGCAGGAACTGTAACACCTGGCGGTGAGCATCAAAGGCTCACCCCCTTTGTTACAGCACCCCAGGGCACTCCAGCTAGTGGAGATGCCCACCCCCACCGGCCACGGCCCCACTTTTGGCGGCAAGGCCGGAGGAGATAATGAGAAAAACAAGGAGGAGTCACTGGCCAGTCAGGACAGCCCCTAAGGTGTCCTGAGCTGAGGTGACTCTGACTTTTAGAAATCCTCCATCTTGCAGATGGAGGATTCCCCCAATAGGATTAGGGATGTGCCCCCCTCCCCTGAGGGAGGAGGCACAAAGAGGGTGTAGCCACCCTCAGGGCTAGTAGCCATTGGCTACTAACCCCCCAGACCTAAACACACCCCTAAATTGAGTATTTAGGGGCCCCCAGAACCTAGGAAGATAGATTCCTGCAACCTGAAGACGAAGAAGGACTGCTCACCTGAAAGCCTTGCAGAGAAGATGGAGACACCAACTGCTTTGGCCCCAGCCCTTCCGGCCTGTCTCCCCACTTCAAGAAAAACTGCAACAGCGACGGGTCCCCCAGGGTCCAGCGACCTCTGAAGCCTCAGAGGACTGCCCTGCATATAAAAAGGACCAAGAACTCCCGAGGACAGCGGCTCTGCTCCAAAGAAGATACAACTTTGCAACAAAGAAACAACTTTTAAAGGACTGCACGTTTCCCGCCGGAAGCGTGAGACTTTCCACTCTGCACCCGACGCCCCCGGCTCGACCTACGGAGAAACAACACTACAGGGAGGACTCCCCGGCGACTGTGACCCTGTGAGTAGCCAGAGTTGACCCCCCTGATTCCCCCCAGCGACGCCTGCAGAGGGAATCTAGAGGCTCCCCCTAACCGTGACTGCCTGCTTCTAAGAACCTGATGCCTGGTAAAGACACTGCACCCGCAGCCCCCAGGACCTGAAGGATCCGACCTCCAGTGCAGAAGCGACCCCCAAGTGGCCCTCTCCCTTGCCCAGGTGCTGGCTACCCTGAGGAGCTCCCCCCCTTGCCTGCCTGCTTCGCTGAAGAGACCCCCGGGTCTCCCATTGAACTCCATTGCAAACCCGACGCCTGTTTGCACTCTGCACCCGGCCGCCCCCGTGCTGCTGAGGGTGTACTTTTTGTGCTGACTTGTGTCCCCCCCGGGGCCCTACAAAACCCCCCTGGTCTGCCCTCCAAAGTCGCTGGGTACCTACCTGCTGGCAGACTGGAACCGGGGCACCCCCTTCTCCATTGAAGCCTATGTGTTTTGGGCACCACTTTGACCTCTGCACCTGACCGGCCACGAGCTGCTGGTGTGGTAACTTTGGGGTTGCCCTGAAGCCCCAACGGTGGGCTACCTTGGACCCAACTTTGAACCCTGTAGGTGGTTTACTTACCTGCAAAACTAACAAATACTTACCTCCCCCAGGAACTGTTGAAATTTGCAGTGTGTCTAGTTTTAAAATAGCTTATTGCCATTTTTGCCAAAACTGTATGTGCTATTTTGATGATTCAAAGTTCCTATGATACCTGGGTGAAGTACCTTTCATTTAAAGTATTGATTGTAAATCTTGAACCTGTGGTTCTTAAAATAAACTAAGAAAATATATGTTTCTATATAAAAACCTATTGGCCTGGAATTGTCTTTGAGTGTGTGTTCCTCATTTATTGCCTGTGTGTGTTCAACAAATGCTTAACAGTACCCTCTGATAAGCCTACTGCTCGACCACACTACCACAAAATAGAGCATTAGAATTATCTCTTTTTGCCACTATCTTACCTCTAAGGGGAACCCTTGGACTCTGTGCATGCTATTTAATACTTTGAAATAGTACATACAGAGCCAACTTCCTACACACGGGAAGTATGTCAGAGACACGGGTGTGGGTCCGGATACCAGGGGAGAAGAGGAGAGTGCCCAAGGGCAGACATCGACAGTGCAGGCAGGGGGGCAGACAGATTTGGGGGGATACAAAGGGTGAGGAGAAGGAGAGTGAGGACAATGAGGTGAAAGTAGGAAGGAAAGAAAGCAAGGAATTGAAGATAAAAAAATCCCTTACATGAGGGTGACAAAACCTCTGGGGGCGCACTTGATGCCTGCCACCAGGGAAAAGATATGCAAAGGTGAGTATGTGGAGGTACTGAAGCTACTCTACAGGGAGGTAAGGGCCTAAGAGGGTTCGAATGAGGAGGAATTTGAGCTGGCGAAACGCCCACAGGTGCCAGTCACAATAGAGAATTGAATGTCAGCTTTTCTGATATACGCAAGCGTATATTGTGAGAAGCACCCAGAAAGAAGTGTGGCATTGCTAAAATACATGGATGTTACCAGGAAAGCACAGCTCTTTTTTTGGTGGCAATGTATGGGCCCAGTATGACGAGGAGTTCCGGGCCAGGATGTCACCAGACCCGGGAGCCAAATGGATACTGACCTATGGCAATAGGCTATGGGCCCAGCAAAATTTGGCAAGACAGTGTTTCCTGATACAGTACAAGCCCTTTCAGCAGCATCCCACCGGGGCAGGATGGGGTCAGGATCCAAAGTCCAGGGAGGAATATCTGGGGCATGCTGGGACTTTAATAAGGGACTGTGCACAAGGGAGTATTGTAAGTTCCGACATGAGTACTCCAAGTGTAGGGGCAAACATGTCTGGGTGCAGTGCGACGGTAACCCGGGGACGGGACAATCAGGACAGGATATCAGCTGAGGACAGCAGCCACAGGGTGCGCAGGGATGGCAGCAGGGTGGTTCAGGGGCCTTCAGGGGGGTAGGGGCCAGGGCTCTGGAGAAAAAGCTTGTACACCGGTTAAAATAGACAGGTTGAGATACTAGTTGCAGTTTTATCTTAAGCGAGAAGCAGCGGTTCAGTTGTTGGAAGCCTTTAGGTGGGATTTTCATTTGGGGTACAAGGGTCTCCGACAGCGGTGCTGGGTGAGAATTTGAAGTCTGTAAGGACGCATCCACAGGTAGTAAGGGAAAAGCTGTCAAAATAGATAGACGAGGGTAGGGTGGCAGGACCTTTCCAAGACTGGCCAATGGACCAGCTCATGATCTCGCCCATTGGGGTGGTACTGAAAAAAGAACCGGGGAAGTTTCGGTTGATACAGCATCTACCGTGGCCGGCAGGCCAGTCTGTCAATGACTTTATCCCAAGTGAGGTGTCCAGTGTGTCATATTCATCAGTGGACGTGGCGATGGCGCTGGTTGAGCAGGCAGGGCATGGGGCACTGGTGGTCAAAATGTGATATCAAGTCCGCTCTTAGGCTGCTCCTGGTGCACTCAGAGGACTTTGAATTGTTGGGTATCCAGTTTGATGGCGAATGGTATGCAGATAATGCTCTGCCCATGGGTTGTGCGATATCTTCTGCCTTGTTTGAGTGCTTCAGTTCCTTTTTGGAGTGGCTGATTACATTTACCACAGGTCATACAAAAGTGACACACTACTTAGATGATTTCTTCTTTGTTACACCTTCCGGTTCAACGGGCTGCCAGGGGCTTGCTGGACAGCTTTACAGAGCTCATGGAAGATGTGGGTGTGCCTTTGGCACTGAAAGAACTGAGGGTCCGGCTAACTCACTTTCCTTTTTGGGAATTGAGCTGGACTATAGGGTCATGGAAGCCAGGTTGCCTTTAGACAAACAGGTGGCGATGCGCCTGTTGTTGGATGCAATGTTGGAAAAACCAAAAGTCATGGTCAAGGAAGTACAGATTTTACTCGGCCACTTGAATTTTGCATGCAGAGTAGTTCGGGCAGGTAGGACATTTTGTAGGTGGTTGGGGCTTGCCCTTTTGGGATTGTCTTAACCACACCATCACGTGAGGCTTTCCGCAGGTGTGAGGGAGGATTTGCACATGTGGCGCCAGTTCTTGGACACTTTCAATGGTATTCCATTGGGTTCCCTGCCAGAGGTCGAGTGAGAAGCACAGATATATTCAGATGCAGCGTGGGTCGTTGGTTTTGGCATCTACTGGCAGGGGAGATGGTGTGCAGAGGAGTGGCCGGCAAGGTGGAAGGGTGGGGGAGGGAGTATTGCAATCAGCTAGGGACCACAAGTCCTAAAATTGTTGAGTGTGTTTGTGTTGGCGTGTCTGCGCTAAAATATCATGTTTAAGGCAAAACATGTGCCTGGAGTGAACAATGACATTGCGGATGCTTTGTCTTGTTCGCAGTGGGAGCGGTTCCATGGGCTTACCATGGACGCAGATAAGCAAAGGAGCCAGATGCCACAGCAACTCTGGAATGTAAGCGAGAAAGGATGCTGCAGCTGGTGGTAGAGTCTTTGGCGCGCTTGACGCGGAAGGCATATGAGGCAGCATGGAAAGAATTGATAAGGTCAGGAGCGTCTAGGCGAAAGAGGGTTAGAGATAGAGTAGAGGTTGTAGTCCAGTTTATTTTGGATTTGCTAGGAAAGGTACAGTCGAAGGTGACTATAGCAGGGAAGATAGCAGGGATCGCCTTCATGGGCAAATTACTATGGAGGTATGACCCTCAGCGGGTGAGCTGGAAGCACGGACGTTGGAGAGGTGGGCAAGAGAGGCAGGGCAGGCAAGCACGGAGACCAGTGATGTTGGCAGTCTTGACAGGGGTCTTGGGAAGATTGGTTCTCATTTGTTCTGCGGAACATGAATATATTCTTTTTGCGACATTGATGGTGTGGATGTTTTTTGGAGCTTTTAGTGTGTCAGAAATGCTGGGTTCCACAAGAAGCACAAGGGTGTTATTGGGGGAGGTGTCCATACAAACCCAAGGGGTGAGGATGTTTATGAGGTCATCTACGACGGATCAGCGGTTGCAAAGGAGTTCAGGTATTGTTGCCAAGACAAAAGGAGATGGAGGTTTGCCCACATCAGTGGGGGGTGAGGTGGAGCCAGCTGCAGGAAGACAGAAAGGGGGCAGTATTCAGACACGAAGATGGCACACGGGTAACAGCTTTTCAACTGCTGACCTTATTAAGGAAGGCATTGAAGAGCATGGGAATGCCACCAATGGATTTTGGGACCCATTCTTTTCGAATAGGAGCAGCGACTGAGGCAGGGAGGCGGGGTGGTCCAGGAAGGAAATAAAGCAGCTGGGTAGGTGGTCCTCTGAGTGTTTCCAGAGAAACGTGCTTTAGGTTTGGTGGGGGTGTAGGGACAGGACTTGTGGTTAAAACTTGTTTGTTTTTTAGGTTCAGTGCTGGGTCCTCTGTCGGTAAGGTTGACCTATGGATTTTGGGACACTCTTTCATCAGAAGGGCAGAACAGGACACCAAGAAATCGGATTCCGCAAACCTGGGGCTGAGTGCATCATGTGGGGGGTGGTATGGTATGGAAAAGGAGGTATAAAAAGGAAGGAGCTTTTGCCAACATTGGTTAAGTTACAGAAAGGGGGGGCATGGCCTTGTTCATGAGAAATGATTGACTCTGGTGAAATGGATGAAGAGGGATTTGTTGAAGATAAAGTAGCAGTGGGCAGGTTTGGACGGAGTACATCCCTAGGAGGATCTGGAGGGGAGCATGTAGGCCAGCAGCGATAGATAGGGCATGGAGGAAGATCAATAGAGAAATATGATGTTTTTGTAGGGAGCGCGAGTTAGGATGTATTGTGCACTCAGACATCTGGTATGATTCAGTGGAATTGCCCATTTTTTCTGGTGGCAGATGCCGGGAATGTTGGAGGGGTCTTTACAGAAGGTCAGTGGAGTTTACAGAAGGGAACCAGGGCCTAAGCGAGGAGGCAACGAATTTGAAACAGAATAAGGACAGGGATTAGGGTTATTGACAGAGGAGCTTGGCACTTACGAATAGGCATGAGTTAAAAATTTAAGCAGGAAGTTCAAGTGTTTTGAATAACAGAAGGTAGTTAGACATTGGGTAGTTTGTAAGGTAAAAGGGGAGGGTGTTGCTTTATGGGTGGTCGGGGTAGGTGTTAAGCAGATGCTGTTTTGTTTAGTGAGGTACATAGTTTTGTAAGGCAGGATTCCGAGGGATAAATTGTGATATACACCTGTTCAAATAAAGCGGCCTTTTGCACACACTAAATGGTAAGTGGTCTGTCTGGGCTCATTTCACCCAATACGTCTTTGGGTGACAGGTGCCGCCAGGCAGTCTGTCCCCTGGGGGCATTGGTGGGAGGAAGCACAGCTGGACAACTGGTCTGTATTCGGGCTACATGCATCATAGGATGTAGCCCAAAGGGGGAGCACACAGTGGCAGCCCATCACTGAAGTAGTGAGGGAAGCTTCCGTAGCTCCAACCAGCCCACCCTCAAAAATCGTTTTTGGAGGAGGTTTGTGGTGGCAGGGCTGCTTTGGTAGTAGCAGGTGTGTAGGGCAAGGATGTACGGATGTCGCTTGGGGCAGCTGTAATAGGGCGGATGCCCGGAAGGTTGGAGGGGCCTTTGCAGAAGGTCAGTTGAGTTTACAGAGGGGAACCAGGCCCTAAGACAGGAGGCAATGAATTTGAAACAGAATGAGGGCAGGGATTAGGGTTATTTACTGAGGAGCTTGGTACTTACGAATAGGCATGAGATAAAAGGTAGTTGGACATTGGGTAGTTTGTAAGGTAAAAAGGGAGGGTGTTGTTTTAGGGGTGGTGGGTAGGTGTTAAGCAAATGCTGTTTTGTTTAGTGAGGTACATAGTTTTGTAAGGCAGGATGCCAAGGGATAACTTTTGCTATACTCCTGTTCCAATAAAGCAGCCTTTTGCACACACTAAATGGTAAGTGGTCTGCCTGGACTCATTTCACCCACTAGATGTGTTTTCTGATAAATAGTTGGGTACAGGTGCTTTCAGTGGAGTGTGGTGAGTTGTCTCTCATATTTCACCAGGGTCGATCACATATATAAATGCAAACCTACTCTCTCCCTCTCTGTTTTGCAAGTCCTCAAAATATTGGTTATTAAACAAGGTATTGTGTTTTCTTTCCCTTAGCAATCCCACCAATCCGCATTTCTCTCTCTTACCACTGCCCCTTAGGCCCCTCTCATGCACGCTGCAGCTTCTCCTATAATGTATTTAAAAATAATATGTCATTTTGTTTGGCGGAAAATCTGGAGCTTACACCCCGCCAATCTTACTGACCAAGCTACGTCCTTGATTCTGAATCTGTTAAATTTTGAAATACAAACGATATTCAGAACAGAGAAATCGGGGAATATGCACCGGTATGCGTTTATACACAGAACACATTAAAAATGGAATACGTGATAATTTCGAACAAAGGCCTGCGTCCCGGCGTCTTACCCTCCCATTGGAGAGCAGGGGGTTTAATGAGCTTTTAATCGGATGCGCTGCTCGCTGTTGTAAATTATTTGTTAGTAGGGGATGCAATCAGCATGCTGATTACGGCTGCTTGTTTTTGTGATGCTAAGCACTAACGGGATGGAGCCGACGGGTCGTGGGTACGCTGCTTTGCGTTCGCCTGTGAAGGGACAGGACTGTCCAGACTGCCGAGTGCAGATATAGGTGAGTGTTTCCAGGGCCCACTTTGACAGGGAGTCGAGGCAGTCTTGAGAAAAGCGCGCCAAAAGCCGCATCGTCCAGGAAGAACTGCTTGAATATTTGAAGGGTGGGGAGGTCTTGGTTTACGAGCTCTCTCTAAATATCTGTGACATCTCTCCTGACGAGTGCAGGGACCTGTTGCACTGTATTTATATGTGTACTATATGTCGCCTCTGTGCCTTGCAGTGTGCCTGCGCCTCACTGTCTTTGTGTGATGTGTCTGCTGGCAGTGGCCTAGTCTTGGGTCTAGAGACCTCGCGGTGGCATTTCTAATGCAAAGTGCAGGGACCTGCTGGCTGTCCATAGTCCTGCTGTAGTATGTCTGCTGCAGGGTGCAGGGACCTGCATCCCGTGGCCTGACGTTGCATCTATGAGTCATTCGCAGTATGTTTGTGACATGCCCGCTGCAAAACGCGAGAACCCCTGCCATGGCTTCACGTGATGCCCGCGCGCGGTCCTGCACTGCAGACCAACGTCCTAGTTACCAGTGTATGTATCTGCTGCAGGCTTCATGAAACGGGTGCAGCAGGCCTCGTCTGTGCGCATCGCTCCACTGGACTCTCTCTGTGTCTGCGCCATAGCTGCTGAATGTGCGGGGACCGGCCCCAGCGGCCTTGCCCACAGACCCTGGACCTGACGTGCCTTCAGACGCCACCTGGCCAGGAATCCATATTATCCAGACGTCTAGACCGAACCACCGAGCGAATACGATTACCATAATAAGGCACCGGAACGCCGGCATTATTTTATAAGCATTGTTTTAACATGTTTTTGTCTAGCCCTAAAACATGTCTTACCCACTCACACCAGGCAGATCGCGATTGGAAGTGAATAAACCAATACTGCTTTGTTCTTCCCTCGGTCGATGTGTTAATGTTCATGCTTTTGTGGTGAATGTAATGTATGGAGCCTGAAAGTTTTACACGCGAGTATTTATGTATGTGCAGGTTTGCTTATCCCTGTATACCACCCACAAACACTCTCACACAAATATATGCTTCTATGAGATTGTCCTTGTGGTTTTGTGTGAGCATTGTGCATTTAAGTCGGTGGTTCTGCGATTGAGACCAGTAAGCGAAAGTCTGATTGTTAACATCACCAGATCCCGGGGATGACAATATTTGTTCATAATAAGTTTCCATAATGTATGTTTAATATTTTACATCACTCGCTTTTTAAGCAACAAAGCGTTTAATAGAGTGACCACGAGCTGACAGGCAGATCAGCTAAAATCTGTAATTGGCGAGGATTATGTCATCACCTTGGAATGCTGGGTTTACAACTGTTGTTTCCGCATATGTGCATTATAAACAACCTGACGTGGACTTCAGGCGTGACGCACACTCGCCTCCTCTCCCTACGTCTTTGATACACATTAAGCTGCGAATTGTGCATCAATGTTTACACTCCATGGCCCGTAAGGGACACGGAAAACGCTATATCAACACCAATTCAACACAATTATTTGCTGTTGAGTTAATTAGTGTGCGGAGTTTGACATAATGTCAGGTCAGAGGGAATCGTGTGTATCAAACCGGCTTTGTGGGGGAATTATAAATTCCACGCTGGTTCGTCAGGTTGTCCTTCGCTGTGTTTATTTCCCATAAATAACCGGGGCTGCTCTTTACCAGCTCCAGTTTATGACCCCGGAGGTTAAAAGCCTTTGACTGGCATTTGACCCCTGACCTCTTATAAATGTTATCTTATCAGTTCCTGCTTGTTAACTTGTATTGAGGGCCGGTCCCCGGGGGGTGGTGGATGAAGGGGTGATAATGGTTCCTGTTGAAGTGGGTGATTTTTTTTTACCGTCCCGGGCCCTGTTTTTTATCAAATGTTACCGAGGGGGTTAACCACAAAACTCCAGGGCGGCTCCTGCAAGCTTCCTTTCCATGCGACGTCCTAAAATCAGTGACCCGTATCCTCTTTAAATAAACTTCAAGCCGACTAACTTGCAGTGCCAAAATATAGCTTTTGTTACCTTTTTAAATCTGTAAATTTTAAGGTTATATCTTTAATCTCAGAAATATATTTTGAACTTAGATATCCAAAAATGTGTGGTGGAAATTGCAAATGAGCCTTTACTTTTTGTTTGCAAATGGACTCTTTTATGTTTAACTGTCTTCACCTAAACTATAAAAGTCACAGTAGGACCATGCACCGCATATGAATGTTTCTGACTGGAATGGTGGTGTGGGGGGGGGGGGGATCCAAGATGGCCGAATGCTGCAGGAGTTTACATTTGACGGGGTGTTTTACTGCTGGGAACCAGCCATTATATGTAGCTAACATTCTTGTTTTTATCTGATTGGTCGGTGTTATTTCACAAGCAGCAGTGAATTGGCAACCCGCAATTCACAGGTATGAAGTCATCTAAGTGAATTATGGGTTGAGTTTCACAAATATGACATTATTCTGGTCAGCTACGGTTTTCAACCAAGTGGAGTCTTAAACACGTTTTTCCTCACACATATGACATGCAAAGTGCATACTACGTGATGATTTGTCGTGGTTCTTTAATGCTGAGTGGTTCTGCGGCGCTTTACACACGTTCGGGCTCGGATTTCGCGTTCATTGTGGATTTATGCCACGCGAGCCTCTCGAGGCAATGCAAGGCTGTGTACAGTGGTAAAGTGTCGGGCGTGCTTTCTGCATCTTTACCTGAGTGCACACGCAAGCTAGAGAGAGCCAAGTGCTGCTGCCCAAAACCAATTAGGAAACAGACGTCCATCCTGTGCGCGGAGCAGGGCCACGCTAGCTGTGTTGTGTTAAGAGCACCGGTATTGGGCATTCATACCCTTTGTACGGCCCGGAGAGCTCCAGCACTCAGCTCCCAGAGGCACGCTGTAACGCTGCCAAATGCTATAAAAATACAAACCTAAATTAACGGGAACCGTAACCTCTCCACATGTATCAGCTTTAAAAATAAATAGTAAACATCCCATTTAAAGCAACAACAAAAAAGAATGAGCAGATATGCGCCTTTTTATAATGGAATGGAATGTGGAATATTCTCTAAATTGCAGTTAACCGACCCATCTGCCCCTGGGTGGCCTTCACTGCTCGACATCTAGGTAAAAAAGAAAACAACATATGCGAGCAACCGAAATAAAGTGCAGCATTGGAGCAACGCCTTTAAAGTGAGAGTTCTCAAAGAGAAATTAACTTTCGAGTTTTACTGAATTATACCCAAGTGTTCTTTTAATTCCTGATCGCAGACCCAAACATTGTTTATGTTTCGCGAATTATAATAAACAGACTAAGGTTCTCTCCTAAAAGTTACCAAAAATTAATTTAGTTTAGTTTATCCAATTGCATAGACGTGTCCTATCAAAATAGCTGCATGTCAAGTACCGGACATGAATAAAATAAACCGAATTACACGATAAAAAAAATGTAAATCATTTTAAAATACTACACTCCACGAGTATATAATTTACAAATATGTGCTTTGATAAGAAGTAAGGTGATGTTTAGGCGGTTTTAAAAATGTTTAACTATTTTTCACACAGGCAATCTCCAGGTTCGATAAGTTTTAAATTGCTGGTTAAGCAGGTGCAGTGAGACTATAAAGGGGTTGAGACCATAGCTTTCCATAACCACGAAACTGGTTTAAGGTCGGCTGTTACACTTCCTGGCAGATATTGGTACATTGTGTGAGAGTTGCACCTGTGCGTACGAGAGCATAGGTGTAGTGGGCGCGCCCGGCCACTGGCAGGAAAAGGACACGCGCGCGCTTTGGGGCCCTAGGGCGCACACAGCACCCATATCCAACCTGCAACCCTACTGACCTGCGCTCAGGGAGAAAATGAGCCATGAGGTACACAATGACTTTAACAGCCGCAAAATACAAACACACATGCAGTAATACAGGTTATAAAAGCGGCGATGTGAATCTCAAAATAAAAGCGCTGATGCATCTTTGATCTCTTATAATCGTGTAAAAAATAAAGTATATGTTTTACTTCCAATATAAAGAGATTAACATTTTACATGAATATTCGGAACACTAAAGGCGTGTTACACTAGTATAGCAAAAAATAACAATTGAATAAATCAGAGTTGTTTCTCTGTTCCCAATGTGCTGTTTGTTTAACTTTGGAAATAGGGTACAGTGTTTTTTTTTTCCTGGTGATACATGTGTTTAGTGTTTAGCCCCACTACCAGTCAGGTACTTGAAACGTAGCTGTGGTGTAAACTAGGCCCATATTTATACTTTATTTGCGCCGCATTTGCGTCATTTTTTGACGCAAAAGCGGCGGAAACTTACAAAAGTATAAATATGGGCCATAATTCCTTTATCTTCGACCTTTAAAAAGCAGTCAGGTGCACAAAGATACCGAGTAAAGGCGTAGCCAGTACGTGTGCAGGGAAGCAGCTCTGCCTGCGCCTCTGAGTGGCTTGTGGCTGGGTGTTCACAGGCGCTAGGGCCGCCAGTGCGCATGATGTTGGGGTCAGGGTACCCCCGTGTCTGGCCTGTTAAACTTGTGCAGTCCGCGGCGAGGTCAATATCTCTGTCTTTTCCTTTCTTCCCCTTAACTACACGGACAGGAATCTGTCCAGGGCAATGTTCATTTGTTCTTTCCACTGCGTTTTCTTTCCTGTCAGGGTGTAGGCGCCCCTTACGCTTAGTTCTCCGTCCCCAGGCCCTGCCTCTCACTCCGAAGCGCCGTCGTGTGATTGGGAGCGGGGCCGTGTGGGGTTCGCTTAGCTGGCTGGAGGGGGGACGTGGGTTCAGAGCTGTCCTCACGGAGCAGCCCGAGTTATGCAGTTAGCAGCTCTTGGTCATGCTTACTGTACGGGTGTTAGCTCCTCTCGGCATGTGTACACCTTCCTATGAGAGTTTGTGTGCACTCTGTGTACATGTATGTGTCGTCTCAGAGTGTGTGCACACTCCTGTATCAGTGTGTGTGTTGTCAGTCGCGCTAGTGTGTGTTCTTGTTCTAGTGTAAGTATGGGTGTTATTCTTTCAGTGTGTGCATCCGCTTGTGTCACGGATAACACTGAGCCGCTGCGTGTGTGCGTGTCCGTTTGTGTGGGTTCTTGTGTCAGTGTCCTTACACTCTTGGTTCATTGTGTGCACTTATGCTTTTCTGTGTGCCTCTGCATCAAAGTGTATGTGTACTCTTGTGTTAAAACGTTTGTCTCGCGCCAAATTGTGCAGGGTCTTTTGTTAGTCTTTCTGTGCACTTTGGCCAGAGTGTGCATGTGCTCTCGAATCAGTATTTTGTGTGCACAGCACAAGTGTCACTGTCTGTCCTTTTGTGTCAGATTGTGCTCACAGTCGAATGTCATGTTGTGTGTGATTGGTGTCAGTCTTGGCATTCTCTCATGTCAGTGCACGTCTGCGCTTTTGTGACTGCGTATGTTCTCGTCTGAAAGTGGTTGTGCTTTTGTGTCAACAATGTGTGTATGCTTTCCTGTCTTTATGTATGATCGCGTGTTAATGTGTGCACTTGTATAATTTATTGTATTCGCCCTGTGTCAGGATTTGTCTTCTCGTGTGTCCATTTATGTGCATAGTCCTGTGTCAGTGCTTCTAAGCTCGTGTGTCAAAGTATGCATACTCTAATGGCAGTGTTTTATGTGCTGTTGTGTCACTTGGTATACTTGTGTCATAGTATGCGGGCTAGTAAGTTTGTGTATTCTTTAGAGTCAGTGTGTACTCGTGTCAATGTTGTGTATGATCTTACAGTGTCTGTATTCACTTGTGTCAGTGGTTGTTTTCTAGTGTGTCAGGTTGTGTACATACACGCACCAGTATTTATGTGCTTTTGTGTCAGTGTTGTATGTGCCCTTGTAATACCGTGTATACGTTTGTGTGTCAGTGTGAGCTGGTGTAAGATAGAGTATGATCTCATGCCGATGTGTGAGTTTCCTTCTGTCATTCGAATGTGCTCTTATTGCAGTGCATGTGCTATTGTTCAAGTATGTGTGTACACTAGTATGTCCTAGCATGTCAGTGTATATGTGTGCTCTGTGTCATGGGTGCTCTTGTGCTGGTCCTGTGACAGGGTGTGTGTTTGCTGTTATGTCGGCCTGCGTGTGTTCTGTGGTCAACGTATACATTCTCGTGTTCGAGTGCGACTGTGCTTTTATAGCACACCACGCAGAGACGATTTGAGGCAAGGGCCAAGTGAGCAGTTGCCCAAGGGGCCTCCTAAAAACGTGAAATGTCTCCCTTTCTCTGTCTCTCCACCCCGAGTTGTTTGCCATCGTTCAGGCTTCACTTATCAGAGAATGGGTAATACAGTTCTAAGCTGCCTGGGCCTCACAAATTCCTAAGATGACACTGACAGCACGCGTGCGTTTGTGCTAGAGAATGTATGCTTGTATGTCAGGATGCGCGGGCTAAAGTCAAAGTGTGCGTGGTTTTACTTCTTCCAACACTGCGTATGTGTTCTTGTTTGACTGTGTATACGCTGTTGTGTCAGTGTGTATACTCATGTGTGCGCGCATGGCTCGGTGGTCACGTGTCACTGTGTGTAGTCGTATGGCAGCGTGTCCTCTTTCTTGTGTCAGGGTGTGTGTATGATATTGTGTCAGCGTGTGTGTGCTCTTGACTGTGTGTGTTCTCATCTCAGTGGGTATACGTTTTCGTGTAAGAGTGAGTGGCCTTGTATCAGAGTATGTGTGCTTTTATGTTCGAGTATGTATGCTCGTGCGTCATGGTGTGTGATATATCATAGTGTGTATCATGGGGTGTATGATCTTGCATCAGGTTGAGTGTCATTATGGCAATGGCTCTTTCAGCGTGTAAGCGATCCTGTGTCAGTATGTTTACGCTCGCGTGCGTGTGCACTTTGTCTGCTCTTCTGACACGGTGTACATGCCACTGTGCCAGAGTGTGTGCGTGCGCAGACTCTTTTGTGCCAGTGTTTGTGCAGTGCGTGCGTGCTTGTGCGTGTGGATGTTGTCTTGTGTCAGTGTGCACGGTGAGTGTGTTTCGGGTTCTTATTCATAAAGGGGATGGCAGCGAGAAGATGCATTCTCTCCCCTGAACGGGTTCAGAACATTATTTTCAATTGTTGCAAACTAAAGCGGATCTCCTACGTTTCTAAACGGAATGCGTGCCCTGATGACGTGTGCTTGTGAGACGCCTGCCTTATAGAGGCTATACACTGTAACAATATTGGGACACCGGCCCTCTTGGCCCCGTGTAGGAACCCAGCATTCGTATCCACACACAAACAGGACAGGCTCGTTTCCACGTTTACCCGCGTTGCTGACCCCTTCACACCTACACACTGTCCAATGGGGGACTACTGCCCTAAAACCAACCACAATATTCCTACAACTGCAGTGTCACGCCTCATGATGATGTGTATTAAGCAATTTATAGATGGCGGCTTTGGGCACTTTTTATTAGAAAGTGTTTACTTAGGCTCACAAAATGCATTTCTTGACTGGTCCTTCTCGATGATATGTTTGAGGCTTTATACAAGGCAAGGGGCGGATAAACTTTCCTGTATAAGTGTGAATACATTTGTGCACACGTGTGTATGTGCCTATACACGAACGCTCGTCTCTCTCTCTCGCTACCTGTGTTGTTATGTGTGTGTATCGCAGTGCTTTCTTCTGACTGTGTACGGCGTGTGTTACTGCAGGGGCGTCTATGCTCGTGAATGTAGGTGTTGTGTGTATCTGTGTGTTTCTGGTTGTACCTCTCTCTGTGTATATATGTTTTGGCCTACGTGTGTGGTGTAGTCTGTGAATATACATGTGTGCACACGTGTTTTTCTGTATCTATTCCTCTAAGTATGTTTGTAGGGATCTACACGTATTGTATTGTAAATGCTTTTACTACCCTTGACGAAGTGCTGGGAAACTGGGAGTATGTTTTTGGCGGCACATGTGCATGTCTGGTGTGTATATGTTTTTGTGCATGGCTGCCTGCAGTATATGCATGTGCACACGTGTGTGTGTTTATGAATCTGTGCATTTTTTGTTTTCTTGTGTGTTTATCACTATGTTAGTATACGGAGTGTGTGTGGACACGTGAATAGTATGATGGGAGTAGGCTATCTCTGACATGTAGGCTGGCAGAGATACTGTATTCACTCCTATCTGGTTCATCCTGTCATCCACCATTGACCCCTTTTAGTTTATGAATTTATCTGGCATTGCAAAGACTTGAACTGACAGAAAAGTTAGACTTTCTTCTGAAAATCCAAGACTCAGTGTCCACCAGTTTGAGGGCGCGCACGTGTGACGGTGTGAGTGTGGCCTGTAATTCTCATTGTAAAAACGGCCTCGCACTCCAGCATGTGCGCGTGCCCCTCAACCTACATAAATGAGAGCCTCGCGTCAGGAGGTGACGTCAGTTTATAAGAATTTGAGGCAAGGGTTTTTGATAAGATGAGGGAGGCTTGGTTCTGCTAGTGTGGGAGAGTGCGTGAGTACTGTGACAGAAAGCGGGGGACAGCCCTTACTTCGAGGGAGTAAGGGGCTTCCTCGTTTCTTAAGGACATACTCACTCATTTTTCTCGTTTCAAAGTGCCTTGAAACACACAAATTCACTTTATGGCCTCACACAATTCTCATTACTTTTTATTCCTAAACATAAAGTCAAGCACTGTCTTATTACATATTTTTCTCTCAATACTCTACATCAACATGCGTTTGGCCCGCTAATAGAGAACACATCCCGCCCTTGTAGCAACAAAGACCCTCATTCATTAAGATGGCCTCGTGGGAGAGGAAGGGGGTTTGGTAAAATTAGCGGCCTGTCCTGGTATTTGGAGAGAAAGAGTGACAACTTATTGGTAGTTCTCAAGGAATCATTTATATTTCACACTCGACCAGGCAGCTGATTTGAGATGGTCCTGTTAGCATAACAAAGGCCCGGAGCCTGTGAACTTCAGCAACCTTTCGACCTCTTAGCTGCTGCGATGAATAGCCCCCCAGTCCTGCCTATGGAGGCCTCGCAAAGCTCCCCTGTTCGTGGCTAAATTGTTAATCAGGGTAATTTAATATAGTTTTCAATATGCCTCATCTCTCATTGGCAAAGTATTCACGGTCTTGCCCCCCTCCCATTCCTCACAGAAAAGCCTCCTCACTTCTATTCAGGCTGTGAGAGGGGCAGCTGCAGACAAACCCCCGTGAACTGCCGGGAGCACGAGAGGTTCCCACAAACCGCGCTGGGCCCGCGATGCACTCCAACGTGAACCTGAGATCCCAGACTATTTACCCACAAAAACAATAAAGAGCCTCGTCTTGGTCACAGAAGCAGCAGACAACAGACTAAAGTTCTCTAGATACCAGATAGCCAGACACATGCACAATCCGCAAAGGAAAACAGTCTTTCCAGGCATTGGGCCATTTTGTTGGTGTTTCTGACAGGCAGCAATTTTTTGCCAAATGAATCGCACATAAGCTTTTCATAACAGGAAAACAAATATCTCTTTTAATGCACAGAAGAAGTAGAGGTACTTTTTACTAGTCTGAATGACAAAATTACCAAATTTAAATTTGAGGAAAGGAGTGACGTATACAATGGAGCTTATATATCAGTCACAGTGTTGTGGCACGTGTGTGTGTGTGTAGGTTATATATATAGATGCACAGATCGTAATATGCTAATTATTACCAATGATGGTTATGGGAAGGGGCCATGGCTCATGAGAGGCAAGCATAGAGTGATCCTTGATGCCTCTCCCCTTCCTTAATAATAGTAATACATAGCATATTATATTCTACCAATTTGCACCCAAGATTTATGCCACCACATTTTTTTCATGTGTACTTAACCTAAGTTATTTTTATCAAAACCAGAATGCAATGTTTTCAATTTATGAAGTGTAGTAAAATCATATTGAAGAGATATTATGACTGTTAGTAGAGCTGTTCCATGTGTAATGCAATTGTTACATATAATCTAGTGGCCGCAAAACATATTTTCCTAATGTCAATTTTACTGAGTCAATGAACTTGAATTTGAAGTTTGCACTGTAAGTAATATGTGTGTGAATATACCTTTATTACTACAGTTGGTCTAAATTACTTGTTATTGTTGGGCCACGTGTATTTTCACTGCTGGGGCACCTGTGTATGCTCAGAGTGTAATATACTATTTATTACCATCATTGAGTGTGGAAAGAGCCATGCCTAATGAGAGACACTAGAAGTGGGTTGTGCTGCCCCTTTTCTTCCCTCCTTTCTGTTAGCAATGGTAATAAGCAGCATATCACAATCAGCATTACTCCATTTATAGTTCATGCCATACTATTTTTTCATGTGCAGTAGATATAAACAAAGGTGTTTAACCATAACCTGAACACAAGGGGTTATATCAGTGCAGTGAGATGAAATTACAAAAGCATAGGCCTTACCAGTGTGGCCCCAGTGGCTTTCCTCTGTCAAGTGAATCTAGAATGGTGCCTTTTGAGACATTAATCAATGTTTTCTCAAGCCAGATCACTCTACTATGCTAATAACAAAAATGTGCCCAATAGCACATATAATTACATACACCTTATTAACACACATTCCCACATGTATTACTACAGTGCGAAAGTCTCCATATTATTACCTCAGTTACAGTATAGCAAAACCGACAAGGGAAAAACACTGTTGCTACTTCATAGGTAGCCTGTTACTATCAATTCGCACAGCGAAACAATTCTGCTAATAGTCACAATGCCTTATCTATGTGATTTTGCCTCATCGTATGAATTTAACCCTCATATCATTTGAAAAAATACTTGGCATAAGCTATGTATGCAGACAGAGACACAGGATGCAATATACTATTCATTAAAATATTTGAAAACGGGGAGGGACATCATGCATTAGTAATATGTACTGCGTTATACTTTGCACATCTGCATGAAGCCTTTATATCGCTCACCATGTTAATAATATTGGATCATTACTCTGCAAGTGTTATGTAGAAACAGACTTTTATTTCATGATGAATGCGGCACTATGGACACATCTCGGGTTCACACGGTGCCATTTTTAAATAAAACATGATATTAAAAAAGAGCTAAGCTTTAGTCACAGTTTTAGAGCAGTATACAGAGAACACTGTATACATTCTGTAAGAAATAGATCATTGCTCTTAACTGTATAAACTGTTTTGAGAGTTTAAACTTTAGTTTTTTTGCATTACATTTTGCATCAATATTTCCATCCTTAGTCCTTGATTATTTGGGGCTTGGTCAGTCTTACCTCGCCTTTTAAATTGAATATGCTGACAATTGTACATAAGTATGTGGAACAAGGCCAGAAGCGCACCAGAGTTTAGTAGATCATTGAACTTTGTTTGTTGTGCATCAAAGCTCCTCAAAATCATGGTTATTAAATGAATTTGCAAATGTTGCATTCATTTTGTGTAATAATAAAAATGGCAAACAATGGAAACAAACACAAATATCAGCAAAGACAATGAGATGAAATAATGTTGTGTTGTATCTAAGATATGTGGTTTTGACTTTAGTTGTATGGTCTTGAAATGTAACAATCCTTTATTATTAGTTCTCTAAATGTATTTCACTTTCCATGAGCTGACATACTTTTAGAAATTAGAAAATGAGATAACAAAATGTAGGTGTGATTGTGTGTTGCTGTACAGTGTAAATTCCTAGGGCTACCATACTTGGATAATATCTTTCTATGAAAATTTGTAATATTACAATCTATTTTAGATAAATACTCCTCTCCACAAAAAGATGCTGGTGAACAGAAATGTATTATATTTTAAAAGTATGTGAGTTATTTTATATGATGTGCATACAACATCTAATCCTCCACACAGTAGGTATCTATCAGAAACCCAACAGACAGCTAAATCTCGTCAGTGCGTTCCATAAGAGTGGGAAAGCCCACGGAATAAAGCAAAGTACACAGCTCAATATGTTAATTCAATTACATGTAAGACTTAATTACACATGAGTCAAATACTATGCAAAATGTGTAAAATCAAAATTAAAAAATGTAAAATGTCATTGGCTTGCCAATAGTATTTGATCTTGTGTAAATCTAACTTTTGCATACATGAGGAACAGAATGCTTGATCATAACTCTGAAAGAAAGAGAAAGGGGAACACTGGTAAACTAAAAAAGATTTGGTGAGAAGTGCTTAAGAGTAAGTACTATATGCAACAACTTCCAGAAAGCATGAACCTCCAGAGATCATGGTATATAAACATATGTACATTATTAAAAGTAGTATAGAATCACTGATATAGTAAGAACTGAGCCATTGGTCACTTTCAAGCATTTAACAACAGTTCAGGGTAAGCAGTGAAATGAACTACATTAATCTGTAGTTTCTTTATATTGTTTCGGGATATGTCATAAGACCATGTTTCTACTGAAATCGATTTGATTGTATTCCATGCTGTAGTGATAATTTTCTTAAAAAATATATATTGTATTTTTTCTTCATATACCTTTTCCAAAAAATATCAAACGTTAACAAAAAAGGCAACCTAAAGTAAACTCTTAGAAAGAACATGCACTTATTTTGGTGTCTAAAATGTTAAACTAGATATTGCTCTGGTAGGATGGGTTGAAGACCACTAACTGTGTGCCGGATACTGTGCGGTGCCATTCTTGTGTAAGAGTTGCTTAATGTGTACAACTGGCAGAGGCAGGCGGTGTTTACCCATCCCTGGAGGTGATAGGCCCTATATGACTCCCGCAGTCAGATGGCCCCTGCCCGGCTACATTTAAGAGCATGTTGTAGATGGTTTTAAATGTGAGTGCACCTCACCACGTGACCTGCCCTGGTAGTGAATCAGGCTCATGTCATGCAAATTGGTTCCGTTGTGACGTCAGTACTTCTACTGATTTATATGCCAATGCTTGATACACTGTATAAAGAGTTAAAATGTGCAACTGGTGTAGTTTTCTTCAAGGACTGGATCTAGCCCGCAGTATCTATGAGTTCTACCCCAAACATACTATAGCAAAATACCTCCATGCCTCCTGACATTGTTCATGGAAAGAGTCATATTACCTCAAGATATGCTCACAAAGCAATTGTTGTTAAATGAAACAGATGCTGTATGGAAGGACAAGACCAGATCCCTTTTCCAGTGCAACAAAAGTAATAATTGATCATTTCTAGCAAAATCAGATCCCAATATTTTGGCTGTCACACATATTTCTGTGATATTTTACGTGGTTTCACTTTCCAGATAACGTAACCAGTTAACCAGTACTGCGATCCATATTGTGAAACTATGTGAAGTTGGTTAAAAATTGGTTACTGGGAAACAGGTTTAAAAGTTATGGAAGAATGGTGTTTCTCACTACTTAAACCGATTCATGAAATGACAAAGAAGGCAATATAATAAATGTATGTTAAATTTCGTCAATTTAAAGGCTATACTGTAATTACTTTGTCAGGTAATAATGAGAAGTACACAGTAATATATTTAGTATCAGACAAATCTGTGTCCACGTTTGCCATTCATAAAATGCCGATTTATTATTTGTTAGTTTTAAAATCTGAAAATTACCACCAAGTAGGCAGTTTCTGGAATCAGATTTCAGAGCTGACAGCAACAGTGTTATCAGTTTCATTATGAAAGAGCTAAGCTCTCTGTTAACCATGTCTGTCCAGATAGTCTGACATAAGCTGCCCTCTTTAACTTGACTGGTTATTGTTGACATAGGTATTATGCAATGTTTCACCATGAGCTAATAAGGCTACAAAAGTGTGTTATTCACATTCTTTTATATAACAGAATTATATGGATGGCATAAAGAGAACTGTTTTTTTGAGGAGATTGAGCAAGGCACTGGTTTTAGAACGATGGAGATTGCTCTTATTTATTGACTCACTACATAGATCTTACAAAGGTAAAACTAGTTGTGGCAATATCATCATATAAACTTTATATGGGATAATGCCAGGGGCTGCGGCCTTTCTCTCTGCTGGCTGGTACATTGCAGGAGGCCATGAAGGTCCATTTGGGCACTCTGGCATTTACCTGGTGAGCTGCAAGGCAGAGAACTGTGGCGTCAACATCCTGGGATTTTGTGCAATTCTGTGCATCACTTGGTCTCCCTATGACTAGAAAAAACGTGTCCTGAAGTAGTCTAACTGGTGCTCATGCAAAGTGCTCCAGTACCTTCTGGTTGAGTTTGTGCTTTATAAAATAAAAAAATAAAAAAACAGCCCACGGTTTGCCCCAGTTGTTTTCTAAAAATATTTGTGAGAAAAAACAGTTACAAAGACGGAGGCACAATCCAGAGACAGGCTTTCATCCTAGGCTCATTTGCACAAAGCAGTAAGGGTATGATTTAAAGCTTTTTGCCAGGGCCAGGTTTAGTTCATAATAGGTCTGGGAGTAACTTTAATTACGCAGGATTAACCAGAGCTATTTTGGTAATTTTGCATTACTCCTTGGAGCAGAATTAGTAATAACAACGCAATTATGCCTACGCCCATCACTAAGAGTAATTTGGGGAAAAATGTACTCCAAGTGTACATTTAGCAAGCATGAGTGGTTGATTGAGCTGCTATTCATGTTTTGTTGCATTTAGAGGTATTTCCTATGGTAAAATGCACCCTCATGTTCATTTTGGACTTGAAGGTGAATTTTGCTCTAAGAGCATAGCACTAACTGCAGATCTCCTCTTCTAATGTAATTCTGCTTAATATCGCAGCATTTTTAAGTAATTCTGTGCGATTACTCTACATGGAAGTAGGGGAGGTACAACCACCCCTAGTTCATAGTCTGGCAGCATATTGTAATATAAATCTTCCATATGCTGGTGCTCTTGTCTATGCATCTGTTAGTAGAGACATGTATTTTTTTATGCTTAAACATTTTAGCTTAATTAACACCATTGCACCTCTACTAGATGAGAAGTGTGTAAATGAACAATATTTGTCCTGAAAACGCTGCTAAGCAGAGAAGGTTAGCAAAGCTCTGGCTGCTACAATAGGGGGTATAAACATAGAGGGTCTGAAACTGAAAAAAGTTGGAACTGTGCACCCGCAGGTTTGTGACCTTTCATGAGTGCTACTTTCATAGTTTTTGGAATCCACAAAAGAGTTGACAGCCACAGGTTACCAAGCGTGCCTGGAAAAGTTTGTGAATTCCACTTTTGCACTTAAGAATGGGTACACACATACCTTTGCACGCAAAAAACAGAGCAAGTGAAAATGCACATGATCTGTTTTTTTTACCATGGATAAAATATGTTCCCTGTGGAGAAAGCCCTTCTTCTACTGTCCTACCATTTTCGAGGATAGTTATTTTCCTAAAATCCCTTCCCGATATTTACTTCTGCGCTTGACAGGAATAAGACTCCCCACTGCCCACCTAACTCATGTCCCGGCTCGTAGAAGTATTCACATTAAAATCTTTGTGTGCATAACGCCTTTTATGAGCACAGAAACAACTTCTGGCAATAGCAAAAGTGGTTGTGCATTCATATAACAGCACATTTGAATGTGCAGGTCGAATTGACATGTTCACTTTTGTGAATTAGCCCAATGTCTTGAACTAGCGATCGCATTGGTACACGCTGACGATCCTCTCGGGGTGAATACAGCGACAGGTTCAGAATTTCTGCAGTAAATAATCATGAGATGCATTTACTTGAAAGGGAGTAACCTGCACGTTAATTTTGTATCCTGAAATTCTGACAGTATACACTCCTTGAGGACTGACAGCCGGTACCCCTGATCTATAGAAACACCTGAATGCAGAAATCCTAGAAAACCAACAATGCACTGTTTGGTCATGTAACACATTTTCATCTTTAACATTAAGCTCAAGACCACTATATTGCTGGCATTAGGGATGTGTTGGGCAGACATTCCATACATTTTGGGGGATGTTCTGCATTTGCTAATCTTTAAATCCACCTCCAAGTTTCCATGAAACAGCACCACATTAGGGAAAGAAACACAAAAGCAAAAGAAGCTCGTGATTAAAATAATACTTGATAACACAAAAAGGTTAAATATCGAATCCTCCATTTAATTAACACCATTTCAATCCAATGTTAAATCTTAACAATAAGATAACAGGACTTTAGGGCACAGAAACTAAATAAAAATTAATGCCAGCAACGTTTTGCACGGCAACAATTTTAGTGTTGCATGTTAGATTATGCAATTTTAGATGGCATCCGGCTATTTCATAACCTTTCATGCCAGCTGAAGATCTCTCTCACTCTTACTATGCAAAGCAGCACCTCAGATGGAGCACAGGCCAACCATTTTTGTGCCTGGACTGGAAACTGCTTTAACAATCTCACCAGCTTCACGTTTTCCAAAACGTTTCAGCCCTCTACATACATTGGTCTGTTCAAGAGTCTTTCAAACACGGCGTAGGGGCAGTGGGTCAGCCCTTTTCATCCATTGGCTGTTTTGTAGTGTGAGGGATGGCATTTTGCCTGATATGCACAGCCTCCTGAAATGGAGTGCATTTCAGTAACACGGCTAGCATGGATGAGCAGCTGGGCTACTCCTTTATTTATCTATATGTTTCTCAAATTATTTTTGTATATTGCATAGGTTTAAAAAAAAAAAAATACATGAGTGCCAATGACAAACCTATTTGCTTGGAAGTGCTTATTAAATATTGTTTCTGTATCCCACAGCCATGGCCTACATAGGCCCTCATTATAAGAACGGTGGTAAAAACCACCTACCGCCGTGGCGACGGCCACCAAAAGACCATTGCCGCAACCACCAGCCATCCGCCATATTATGACCACAGCTGGATTTCCGCCACAAGAATGGCGGAAATCTGGCTGTGGCCATACTGGCGGATGGCAGTAAGGTGGTGCTGCTACCACCAGCAGCGCCACACCAGTAGAGTGCCGCCAGCTGTATTATGACAAATAATACGGTCTGGCGGTGTTCTGCTGGTGGGCACTGCTGGTGGTAGCAGCGCCCCATTCCGTCTCCTGCCGGAAGACCCCCTGGATTCAGGTAAGTCAGGTCTCCAACAGGGGAGGGGCGTGGGGGTTGTTGTTTGCAGGGGTGTGTACCTGTATGTGTGTGCATGTATGCGGGTGTGTTTTTAGTGTTGAATGCGTGTGTTCATGTATGGATGTGTGAGTGCGTGTACGTTGTGAAATGTGAATGCATGTATGTTTGGAAGTGTGTGTGGATGTGTATGTGATTGGATGTATGTATGCGTGTATGTATGAGTGAATGAGTGTGTGTATGCATGTGTGTGTGTGTGTGAAGGGGGCATGGATGTAGGGGGTGGTGGTGGGGTATCTGGAGAGGTGAGGGGAGACTCCCATCAGTGACAGGGAAGGAATTTCCTGTTGTTGATATGGCCTACCACCATGCTTTCCGTGGCGTTACGAACGCCACAAAAACCATGGTGGTAGGCGGGGTCATAATCATGCAGGAGTCCAATGGCGGCCGCCAGGCTGGAGATAGATATCTCCAGCCTGGCGGCTATTACCGCCGTGGCGGTCAGAGTGGTACATTGGCGGGTTGAATGTCATAATGTGGCGGTAAGTACCGCCAGCCTGTTAGCGGTACTTACCGCCACATTATCGTCAACTGCCGGGGTCGTAATGACTCCCATTATGTGTAAAAGTGTCTGTTTTCAATAGCCTCTTCAGAAATGAGTGAACCTCACCAAAGGGTTCACAATTCAGGCAAAATATTTAGGTGACGTTTTAAAAGAATTAACTTGAGTTTTATGTGAGATAAGAGTTATTCATAAAATTACCCTTGTCGCTTCTACATGATATAATCGTCAATGATGTATCCAGAATGCTTTAAAATGAAATATCATGGATATTAACCTCTTAACAGTTATAGGTCACCTTGGTCTTTGGCTTCACTTTCAATTGTTTATACAGGATAAAATTGATCCAAACTTTAGTCACTTCAAAATCTTTCAGTGACAGCAGGGGTGAAAAATTCACAGTCATCTCTTCTTCATTTAATTATTTAAAACACTCAAGTATGACCTTTATGTTCTTGGAAAATGCTTTAAGAACTGAGCCTCAAAGGACAGTGTTTGCCTCTGAATTCAATACTGAATCCTGCACCTGCACTGTTGATGACAGTAACCCAAACATAGATCGGAGAAATTCAGTTGAATTTGATCCAGCCAGTGAGACTTTTTTGTGGATGGACTTACATACCACAAACTAAGGCGGGCATATGTTTTGCACTGGCTACAAAAATAATAGGGCTAGTGAAAGGACTTAGGGCCAGATGTATCAAAATGCAAATTGCAATCTATAGAAATAGCTCTTTAGGAAATACAAAATGATATGTATGAAATTGCTGATTTCCCAATAGCGATTCCTACAGAGTAGGAACACACAGATGCCGGACCCTGAAAAGAGGCTTGTGGGGATGTCGGAGTGAAGCTGGATACATTGAGGGCTTATCATGGTCCCATCCATTACTAGACTTTCACATCCCAATACTGCTGCCATGACCAATCACCAACATACTTATTTGGCGACCACGTACTACAGGAAGGTTTGGTAAATTTGAATCAGATGAAAGTACTTACAGATCTGGGATACAGTGCGTTTCTTTTCCTCTTAGTACTCTTAATTTTTTTCTAACTTGGAGACAACAACATTGTGATTTAGCCTTGAAAAAGTCCTGTGGAGGAGGAAACACAAGTCGGCTGTGAATAGGCTATGAACATTCATGAGGAACCAACTCTCCTTGCATTTGGAATTTGATTAACATCAAACATTTGTGGCTGTGAATATTCATGAGGAGTCAATCTTTTTTATATTTGTAATTTGATATGCTTGAGAAACTCCATCAAACAATTGTACACAAAAATGATATATGGAAATAACATCTGTGTGCAGTTTGGATTAAGAACACGTGTAATATGAAGGACTTTGTTTTTGCTGTTGGGACCAAGTAAAGGGAAAATATATCTGAATGTTTGCAGTGGAGCCTTGTAGTACTTCTTTAATAGTAAAATTGATTATATATAGGTACCAAGGTGCATGTATGGACACTTGGAAAAAAATGATAATTAGGATACTGATTTAAATACACATTTGTTGTGTGCTCCACTAATATATGTTTTTTGGTCTAAGATTGGAGTGTTACTACCACTACCCAGCCCCACCCCGATAACCATACTGAAAGGAAGACCATCTTTCTTTGCTGTCTCCACATCTCCTGTATGAAAGAGTGCTCTATTTAGTGTCTGGGTTGGCTCAGCGAGAAGGGACAAGCTCAAGAAGTTTCCAAGGCATAATACTACCGACTGCCATCCTGGCCTGTTTCCCATCTGCTGACCGCTATCTCCTGACTATGTCCGTGCCAACCTATAGAACTATGCACTAAAGCAAATCAATGGTACCTTGCAAATTAAGTGTGAGCTGGGATAAAGATGATTTCACAACTGTCTTAAATGGCACCCGAGCCTGATTGTGGACCATGAGCTCAGTCTCAGGCAAACCTTGCAATTGTTCAAAACTAGCTAGTGCTGTTTCCGAATCGTTTACTGAATTCAGCAACAATGTAGCTTATCAAGGCCCTCTTTCACTGCCTACCTTGGACTGACATTAAAAAGTGATTTACATGTAACTTCTTTTACCTCACCATGAAATTAAATACATACCTGACGATTTCTAAATGTTCCTAACTGCTGGCAAAAAAGCAGTGGCCTCTATGGATGCCATTTGAGTGTATTGCCTAGTAGTGAACATCTTCCATCTTTTGCCATCTTCTTGTTATGAAAGTACCAGATTTAGTCACCCATAGGTTTTGATGCAAATCTGATCCATTAAGACAATCATGCCTTCTTGAAGCAGGCTTTAACAAGGGGACACGATTACATTTCTCCAAAACTCCATGCACTGCATGTGTGCCGGAATGCATAACACAAATCCAATATGTGGGACCCTTTTGTAATAGGTCTATGTATAGTAATGTATACTGGAAGGCTTGCCTTCCAATGCAAACGCTATGCTGGTCATCGGACTCTCACCTCTGCACCATGGTGAGAGGCTGTGCATGGCACGAGGCTCCCTAATTAAAGTGCCAGCGCAAGGATGGCAGTCGCAGCAGGCTAATCTTTGTAGCTAGGGCTCTGTGCTTTATTTTCACCGTTGCAGAAAATAGTGCAGCACATTTTCTTAGTGCGTTCATGAAAAATTACAAAATTTGCCCCTTAAGCCTTCTTCCGTAGCATGATCAAGATTGCTAATAATACTCTAAAGTATTACAAATTATTTCTCAACGTGTATTCTGTTATCGTTCTGCTGCCACCCACACACTAACATACCGTGCCATTTACACTTTATTTGACTTCCGTGTATGATATCGTGCCATTTCATACCTGTATTGGGAACACATGTGATAAATATGTATGAACTATTTGTATCTTGAGGTATTTGAGCTTCTCTGTAAAGTCATATTTTCATCCAGGTTATCTATCATTTCACATATGTTTCTGTGCAGACATAAGGAAACTATGTGCATGTTGATTAGCCCTGCGTCAGTTATAGGATCCGGAGGCCTCCAAAACGGCCCACACTTCCCCCGCCAAGAATACACGAGACGACAAGCTCTATTCGTTGGAAGAAGTATCTTTTATTTTCAAAAAGACATAATTCAAAATAACTCATAACTTCAACAAGCCAAACATCAAATAGCAAGTATAGCAAGGTTAGTCAATAAAGAAAACATTTTTATTTACATGTTACTGAGAAATTCTTGTGACCATAACCAATCTGACAGGATCCCTTCCTGTCCTGAACCACCATTTGGACCACACAGGTGACCCATGTCTCACCTGTATCCATAGGAGGGACGATTACCCTGACTACACTGTACCTTGTCCTCCAGTTTCGGGTTCCGCCCCCCCCTCCAAACACCAATCAGCCCTGGGGTGTAATGGGGGGAGCCAAGAGCTGGAGCCCCATGTTCTCCCCAGCGATCTGAGTTCTCTTACCCCCTGATCTGGTGTGTACATCCACTGGTTGGCTCAGAACTTCAGGATCCTATCCCAGATGTCCTCCTGGGGGCCCCACCTTGGGGACCCCCTCCTATTGTTTCTAGTCACATTTTTTATCTCAATTTCCCAACTTCTTTCCAAACTACTAAACATAAAGGAGAGGGTGGGTGGGACAATCGCGGGCCGCACGCCAGGTCCCGCCGCCGCACACAGGAAAAGAAGGTCTAGCCTTCTTGGGGGGACATTAAATAGCCCCCCCACCAGTATGCGGCGGCCGGAACCGGCGCACGGCGAACGCCGGCCCCACGCCATGCCCCCTGCAGGATTGACTTCCGCCCTAACGCCTCGCGAGGCGTCATGGCGGAAATCCGGCCGAACTCCAGCACCCCGGCAGAAGGAAAAAGGGGGGGGGCGGAAGGGCCCCAGGGCCTTGGAGGCCCCGTGTCCTAACGGGACGCGCCCCCCCACTGCGGAGCGGGCGCTTTTCCCGTCTCTCATAGCTAAAACCGTTGGACCCACTGATGTCTATGGTGGTGGCCGATAGTATTATGCGCTCTGCTGGACCTTGTTATGTCGTCTAAGAAGTAGAATGACTTTAGGCTAACTCCCTAACAGATAATGCGCTAGAAATAGTGACTGCACAATGGAGAAGGTCACTGGAAGATTCTTTTCATAGGGATGTGTAGGCCTTGGAAGGGTTAAGGAAACAGATAACTACATTACAATGCAATTATTGTTGACCCTGTTTTTCCAATGACAATGTGTATCCAGCGTTCAAATATGACATTATTAAAATCTTCTAATGATTGCCTGAATTATATTGGCTCAGAATTTGGTGTTTTTGTAATGTTGCTGTAGCTAAGCATAGTTCCAGAAAATTACAATTGGTAAGAGAGATTCTAACAATCGTACTGCATGAAACCAAAGCTTGGGCTCTTTTTAAAATACACTTTAGGTCATAAACATACGTTTCTGTCCGCAAACACCTGATTTACACCTGCCATAAATTCACAAAGGCACATAAATGTGCTACTCTGATGGATTTGTCTGTCACAAGGGCATAGTTGCCTTATACTTTTGTAAATGCCCACATCCATGTGCAATGTGTGGACATTCACAAACTTAAATACGTCCCAGTACAATTCTGGAAGTGGTTGTAAAGTTACTGCAGTCAAGGACTGGGGTAACTCCAGGGTCGGCTCCTCCGTCAGGGCAGATGAGCGTCGCCCCCCGCCAGTAGCAGCAGGAGCTAAAGGGGTCGGGCCATGGGGGTGACGGGCATGGAGGGGAGGTCACAGAGCAGTCCCCTCAGTGTACATGAGTGTGTGGCCGGCCATCTTGGGCAGGTCAAACATACATGCGTAGAAGGGCTGTCTACAACCTGGCACTGTAGTGCCGAGTTGGAGAGAGCTTGCACAGGCTCCCAGTCTACGCTGGAGCCCCTAGCCGAGGCACTCCAGCGAATCATGTCGCTGCTTTGAGCAGTGTCATTATTGGCGCAGAGCAGGCTGGGAGCCTGTGCGTGGGGTATGATTTTTTTTTATATATATGTATACATTTGTTTGGCCATCCCCCGCCCCTCCTCCATGCCAAGTCGCCAGCTGCGACTGGGTAACTCCCAGGAAAGGAATACGAATGTCACAGCTCATGTGTGCTGGCAGCATGGGAGAAGGACTTTCTACTAAGGAAAAAGGTTTTCAGTACAGAGAAAAAAGTGTGGATTTGGATTGTAGCCATCATTTCTCCTAAGTGTAACTCTAGTAACTGTAGGCTACATAGGGTTTGGCACAACGGGACCTGGAGCCCAGGGAATGGGTCTCATGACTTTCCTAGAAATACCCCTGGAAACCTGAACTTCACATAGCTTTCAGAACATTCAGTGGCATATTTAAGTGGCGCTAGCGCCACTGGAGCGTCACTTTTTGTGATGCTCCGGTGGCGCTAAGCGCTGCTTCATATTTACAAGGAGGTGTAAAGCCTCTTTTTTGTGGTGTTATGCCTCCTTGTAAATATGGCCCCCTCCAATGCAGTTTTCTGCTTCAGAGGGGCATGTAATGGGTGTTGCTGTGGGCGTTCCACCGCAACACCCTTTGCTTTTGACGCAGCAGCAGATTTACGAGTTGTTGTAAACCTGAGGCAGCGCCAAACACTAACGCCACCCCAGGGGTTGCACTATCATGGCAAAACAAGATGGAATGCTTTTATTCCTCCTTGTTATTTGTTTTTTTCTATGTGTGATGCATTCAGCAGCACACATAGAAGAAGCAAAATGCCATGGACGATTGTTTATGTGCAGGAAGGTGTCCCTTCCTGCACATAAACAATCATTCCAAATTATGCTTTGGTGCTTTTATGTGTGCTGCATTTTGCAACATATATAGAAGTGCCAAATCACCATTATAGATTATGTGCAGGAAGGGAGACCTTCCTACACATAAACAATCTACCCCCTCAACGCAGACACCCTTGCACTATGGTGCAAGGATGCCTGTGTTGGCAATAGGCAGCTTAATTCAGCGCCAGTGCAGGGGGAAACGCAAGGATGCACCACATTCCCCTAAATACGATGCACCCCTGCGTTTCAAAAGTGGCACAGCATAAATCTGGGCCTCAATTGGAAATGTTTATGATTTTACAAACACAAATGTATGCTCAGCTAGAGATGCAAATCTCTGTCCATACTTTCAATTTGTCACTCTTTGTTGCAGCATGCCCTGGTTAAATATGCAAAGGCTTCACTTTAGTGCCTTGGTGATACCATTTGGCCTAACTGGTTTGGGTTCCTGAGGAAGAAAGGTATGTGAGTAGTACAAGCTGTCAAAGTAAAACACCTGTAACAGAGGTAGTAGAGTCTGCAGCACGAATACTAGAGTCTGTAACAGGAAAATTAATGTATGCACCATGAGAAGTAGAGCTTGCAGCAGAAGTAGCAATATTTGCAACACAAATAGTACAGTAGGTGTAGTACAGCCTTTAACAGAAAGAGCATAGGCTTTAACAGTAGTAGTGTATTACATGAATAGTAACTTTTATAAACAGCAGAAATCCTTTAGAGCAGCATTTAACTGTACCATCTTGGAACATTCTGGTCCCATTGCTTTCAAGTAGCCTATCATTCTCCTCACAAAATGCAGTGTTACACTGATTTTCCTCAGTCTCTATCCAAAAAATATTCTTAATCCTAGTCCCAATCCCAATCTCGGTAGTGCAGATCCATATAAACAAAACTCTAGCCTTTATTGCAGATAAGTCACCGTACCCTAGTCTGCGCCTTGGTACACCTATAACTGTGTGCATCTGGTGCATAGTGTATCAGTTCTCCTTATCAGTATGAATGCTGTGCCCAGTAAAACTGCAAATTCGCATCTGTCCTGGGGGCAGCAAATGTGATCCAGCTGTTTGAAGCTGCTGGTCCACCTTTCACTTTTGCAGTTGGCAACACAGTCGACATTTGAAAGGGGGGCCAAGATCCCCCTGTAGGCAGGTGCAGTGAGAGACTGAACCCACCTGGTGGAGGATGTCTGTGGGTTCCCTGGGGTCCCTCTACCCCATACAAGAGGCACACTCAGGGTGGAGCATTGACTGTGGTCCATCTCTGTGTGGTAGACAGTCAGTGCAACTCCTGATGGCCTCTTTGACTCTGTACATCTATAATTTATTTCAGGGGCAGAGGCTAAGTATTTCTTTATTGGCATGTGGCGACAATCCTATGCAAGTGAAGGAACCCCCCTTCAGACTGGACTATTGCTACTTGTAGGGTGGCATGGTCTGTGTTGGACCTGGCCCTTTTTGCAGGGTCATATCCAAAATGTTTGCCCTCTTCCTCCTATCTTTTCTGATATGTTTGGTTGGCTTTAGGACTGTGGGCACTTTACCATTGCTGACCAGTGCTAAAGTGCAAGTGCTCTTTGTCTAATATGGTACTGATAATTGATTGGCATATTTGGTTTACCTGTAACATATTTGGTATACCTAGTAAAGTGTACTAGGTGTGCCCATGGCCTGTAAATTAAATGCTACAAGTGGGCCTACAGCATTGACTGTGCAACCCACATGAGTAGCCCTGTAAAAATGTCTCAGACCTGCCACTGCAGTGTCTGTGTGGGCAGTTTTAACTTCCAGTTCTACCTGGCAAGTGCACCCACTTGCCAGGCCCAAGTCTTCCCTTTTATCACATGTAAGTCACCCCTAAGGTAGGCCCAAGGCAGCCCAATGGGCAGGGTGCCGTGTATTAAAATGATAGGATGTGATTGGTGTGTTTTACATGTCCTGATAGTGAAATACTGCTAATTTCGATTTTCACTATAGCAAGGCCTATCTCTCCCATAGGTTAACATGGCGATTGCCTTTAAGTGTAAATTTCCATTGGGAACAGGTAGAGATATGGAGTATGGGGTCTATGGACTCACAATTTAAAAATACATATTTTGGTAAAGTTGGTTTTTAAATTGTAGGTTTGAAAATGCCACTTTTAGAAAGTGGCCATTTTCTTGCTGAACCATTCTGTACCTCTGCCTGGCAGCTGAATACAAGTCTGGGTCAGACTGACAGTTGTCCTGTTTGTGATTTCTCTCTACGCAGTCACACCTAGGGAGCTGAGGTGTGTCCTGCATATCCGGATGGGTCTTCCTGGGCTAGAGTGGTGGGAGGATGTAATACCTGCATTTGACTAGGGATGTGCCTGTCCTCACTCAGTGCAGTCTCCAAACCCCTTGAGAGTGTCTGGGGCCAGGACAGGGAAAGGCAGGGTCTTGTGCACTATGAATACTTTCCTTTGTAGAATGCTTACTTCAAAGGCAGAAATCAGTATACGTATTGGACTGGTGACTCCACAACTTCATAACACTTCTGGACAGAGGACATTCTGTCAGGGAGAAGAGCTGGATGCTTGATGAGAACCTGCCACTCTGCCTATGACGTTACTGTGCTGGCCTGCTGCTGCTACTTCTGCCCTGGGAGTGAAAAGACTGGACTTTGCTTTCCACATTCTGCTTTCCAAGCTTCTCCAAGGGTGTGAACTGAGCTGAGCTTGCATCCTGTTGTACAGTCTGAGGGACATCAAAGACTTAATCTGCTAGTGCCTAGGCAATTCTGCTGAGAGTCCTGGCTTGGACCAGTCCCTGGTGCTAAATCCAGTCCCTGGACCTCGAAGGAAAGCTGGTAAACCTGAAGAAAAATTCTCTCACCAATCCATTGTATCAGAAGAATCGACGCATCACCTGCACCACAGACGAAAAATCAACGCAGTGCCTACGAAATCAACGCCTTGCCTGCTTCAGCATAGATCCATCAATGCAGTGCACGTGGATTTTCCACACATCGTCCCTCGGCATCAAATCTGCAACATCACCACAAGGAACCGAGGTTGCGTATCCAGAAATCAACGCATTGTTGTTGGGCAGGGAAAAGAAATGACACATTACCTACCCGGTGGGGAAATGAATCGATGCACCGCTTCACTTGCGAATAAGGAATTGATACATCGCTTGCTTTTCTGACACATCACCCTTCCTGTGGTTTTAGTTTTTGATGCATAACAGGTACTTTGTGTTAAAACAACACATCCATTGGTTTCTATGGCTTAAGACTCTTTTAACTTTCAAAAGTGATATCTTTATTTGTGTATGTTGGATTTGTGTCATTTTGGTCTTATTTTATTCAGCTAAATATTGACTATTTTTACTATACTGGCGAGGAGTACTTTTGTGGTATTTTTACTGTGTTACTGTATGTGGGTACAAATACTTTACACATTGCCTCTGACATAAGCCTGACGGCTTGAGCCAAGCTAGTAGGGGGGTGAGCAGTGGTCATCTTAGATGTGTGACTCCCTTACCCTGATTAGAGTGAGGATCCCTACCTGGACAGGGTGTAAATGGACTGCCACCTAGAGACCCCATTTCTGTCTGTATTACAGAAAGGGCCATGCAGGCACTCTAAGGGATGGGCAAAGTTAGCAGTTGCTAAGGACCACCACCTTCCGATTGAACCTGGGGAGTATGACATTTTCCTATATAACCTCTGTCTATATACCTGTCTCCACTTTTAATGTTATTCAATACTGTTTGGCATCACAGGGCTTGAATTAGCAGAAAGTGGGTAGTAAAATACAATGTCTGAACAGTGGAACCAAAATATGTCTTCCCCACGACCCACACAACACTTAAGATTGCACTGCATGGGCACTTTTCAAAATACAGCTCTAGATGCAATGAGCGTAAGTGCATTCAGAAATAATAAGCTACAGTCCACTTCTTAACTTGTCCAGTTGAGCACAGACCCTCGTGATTTTACTTGGCCTACTGGCAGCTGAATTCTAAATAAAGGCCCGGCATTCTACCTTCAAAGTTTGACTGCCCTAGCTTCTCACAGATGCTTCTTAATAAAACCCATTAGGAATTCAGCTGCCCACTTTATTTTTTGGTGCCACTGTTTGCATCAGTTTATTTGCTACAATTGCTAGAAAATTGCGAGAAGAAGCTCAAATGTGCAACTCTATAACCAGCAAAGCATTTTCTCAAGGCAGTTACCACCTTCAGAAATGGAGGGAGATACATGCGACTGTCTCATGTCCCTACTCTGTTTCCACTATGGAATTGTTTCATTGTGTGCTGCGCTCATCCCGGGTCTTCTTGACACCAAGTCACTGTTTGAACCAACAGACAGATTTAAGAATGGCTCTATGGAAAAAAACTGGAATTTAACATCATATATTGTCAAATATATAATTCAACACAAGTCAAACATACAATTCAGAACAAAATTAACGTAAGAATATAATTACGCTTTTTACATTGCACCACAAAACAGGAAGTTAGTAATAGTCGCTTGCCAATTTAATGTTTAACAAAAATTGCTGTACTCGTTGGAAAACAGAATATTGTTTCAGGAGAATAATAAGTGTCACAATAATTCTCCAAGACATTGAACACTTTGAGCATGTTTTGGCAGTGGGAAAGGGCGGCCAGATTTTTTTGCAGGAGAAGAAATGCTTTGCAAGGGCCTGATTCACAAGGTCATTTGCACGTGTAGGCCTGATTTACATTCATATACAGCTGGACTTTCGACTGGAAGGAATTCACAAAAAGTACCCTTGAAGTAGGAAGCTATTTTAGTGGTGCCTAATTTTACCCCACAATGGTGTAATATTAGGCTGGATTAAAATCCACTCAGGAGGTGACGAGTGGGAGCTGCATGGTATGGTTTCCCTCCAAAGTTTGTAAACACCCCAAAACACATTAGTTTGAGTGCGCTTTCAAACTCCTGTTTTACCTCTTCCCACTCTGGAAATGGTCAGAGATTTACTGCTGTCGTGGCCAGGAAGAAATTCTTTTCCTGGTTATAAAAGGGGTTGGAACACGTTCATATTCATATGGTTGTAGGCAAAGGACTTTCTCCTGATGGAGAAAAAAACTATAAGGAAATTGTGCTAAACCGATGGTATTTCAATTGCAGCTCACGTTTAGTTTGGCCGGCAGAAATGCCAATAGCCAGATGTAGCCAGTAATTCATAAAATGTAAAATGAAGTATGCCTCGAAAGGTGCACCTGGTGACGTTTTCCGGGGGTAATCTTGAATGTGTGGTGAATACAAGGTCATAAATGCACGGCTTCTGAGGTGGCCCTGCAGGTGCCGATTTATGACTTTTGTTTTCTAATCCAATCTCAGGAAAATAAGGTTGATCAGATTGGCTTGTGATTTCATTGATATATCACTTTTTATTTTACACAATACCATTTTGCCTCTTGGTGCAGGATTTATACTCTTTACCTGAACAAATGGGTGTTTTAACCTATTTTTAAATCTGGAAGGGCTGGACAAACAGCTTGGAGGATGGTAGCTTCAAAAATACCGACTCATCGGTTGATATAAAATAATCCGGTTGGCCAGCTACTGTAGACCATATTGTCGGAGCGTTTGAACAACCAGCGGCCTTGCCTGAATCTGGTTCGGTCTTTGACAAAGAGCCAGTGGAGAGGTTTCCTGGCATCTGTTAGTAGGTCTTTCCTACCCAACCCAGACAGCCCCTTACCTGCAGTGTTCCGAGCTTTCTGAAACATATGATCTGCCAATGTGACAGTCATAAGTAGACGAAGCACCAGTAGCCTAATCTAGATCTGACTGTTGCTCGTAGGTTTGGTGTACAGTAATATTTGTACAAAGTCTGAATGTGGCAAGTTGATTGAAACAACTGCCAATTATTGTGACTTTATGGTGCTGGGTGTCATTCCAGCTTGCATGGGTCACTATGTTCTTTCAGTGGGTGCTATGCAGTGGCACATCCATTGATTAACAGGGCATGCCACATTGGTGTGCTTCCTTGCTTTTCAGCTTAATTCAGATTTCTTTGCATTCGCATTTGCGTAATTTTAGCATGAACATCAGTGTGTGCCCTAGTTTGAGACGAAGGACAGACTTGCACTTGTCCCTCAGAGGAAATTCTGGTACAGGTGTTCAAGTGTTTTGTACATGTTCATTGTAGGAAATCTGACTTTTCTGCATGGGCAGTTTGGATTTTACAACTTTTGCTGGACTCTTTATTTTTTATGGCTTTAGAGCTCCTGCTAAACAGTAGTAAACTGTCTGTGCTCCCTTTTTTAAATGCGGTTTAATTGGCATATTCCTAAATGACATTTTTAACTTGCCTATAAGTCCCGAGTATATGGAAGAAAGTGTACCCAGGGCCTGGATTTTAAATGAGGGTAGTGGACTGCAGCACCCCTTTTGCTATCCACTACAGTTGCAGTGGAAAAATAGCTTCAGGCCTATTATTGTAGCCTGACTAGCAGCATAAAAACTGCAATTCGATCCGTCAAAATAAACCTTTTGACAGGTCAAAACTCCCCTTGTAAATATTTATAAGCTACACCTGTGTGGGTCATGTAGCCACCAAGGCAGGGTGAATGGGATTTAAAAGTAGGCAATGTTTAATGTCCTTACAGTGACTAGCGCCCAAAAGCTATTTTTCACTATGTCAGGCCTAGTTGTCCTATGTAGAAAACCAGAGTACAAACTGAAATCCTAATAATGTATCTCAGGAATGAGACTTGCTAGAAAAATAATTAAACAACTATGGTTAACAGTTATCAAAATAATAAAGTAATGGGGAAGCTGGATTTTTAATAAATATTAGGGAATTTACCCTTTACGTCTTGAACTATCAGAAGGGTAATCCTCTGTTAGATCCCAGCCATTAATTAGCCTTTGAATAGGTTTGAACAAGGTGCGAATTTTCTCTCAGGAGTTGACCAATAGCTCATGTGATCATCCTTTTTAACTTTAAAGTGTCAAATCCTGATTTAGGGGGTCATTCCGACCCCGGCGGGCGGCGGTCGCCGCCAGCCTGGCGGGAACCGCCATATGGCCGCTCCGCGGTCGAAAGACCGCTGGGGCCATTCTGACTTTCCCGCTGGGCCGGCGGGCGCTAGCCAATATAGCGCCCGCCGGCCCAGCGGGAAAGAGGACTGCAACACTGAAGCCGGCTCCGAATGGAGCCGGCGGTGTTGCAGGTGTGCGACGGGTGCCGTTGCACCCGTCGCGCTTTTCACTGTCTGCTAAGCAGACAGTGAAAAGCTTCATAGGGCCCTGTTAGGGGGCCCCTGCACTGCCCATGCCAGTGGCCGCAGAAACAGGCTGGCGGGAAGGGGGTCAGAATCCCCATGGCGGCGCTGCTTGCAGCGCCGCCATGGCGGATTTGGGCAACCGGGGGAAATCCGGTGGGAAACCGCCGGACCCGGTTTTCTGAGCCCAGGAAGCACCGCCAGCCTGTTGGCGGTGCTTCCGTCGTCCCCGGCCCTGGCGGTCTTTGACCGCCAGGGTCGGAATGAGGGCCTTAGCCAATTAGTCATTTACATTGGTTTATTTGGAATAGTCTGGTGCCAGAAAAGGAAGGTGATAGCACTGGCATCAGCATGGTGATTGCTTTGAGTGCCTAATGGAAGCACAGGTGTGTTGCCTTCCAGTGCTAGGCAGTAAACACAAATCAACTTTCTAGTTAAGTTAGTGAAAATAGAGAGGAGGCTTGCAAGACATAACATAGATGGCTGCATTGACAGCAGGTGCTAGAAGGACAGTAGCTTTGGAGTTGAATGAAATCAAAACACTTGAAGCAGAAGCAAAGATGTTTAAAGTTGAGAAAATGGGGGATATGTTGGTACCTCTTCACATAAAAAGTGAGTGTAATGCAAGGGAAGCAAAGCAAGCAAAATGTTGCAAAAATGGCCCATTCCTTGGATAATAAATCCCCCCTCTTTCAAGCAGAAGAAAAACCTACCTGCCAAAATCAAACTTACAATGAGCAACCCCCAAGGGTCTCTTCATTTCATTTACACTTAAATTAAACCCTAACGAGTTGAATCTCCAGTATGGCCACAAACTCAACATCAGGATGAGAAATATCTTCACGATTGAAATATCCAAAGAAGCATTGTCACTCAGTTAATGGCCTCACCTTAACAGATCTCTCAAATTCCTCACTCAGGGCCCTCTAAAAGTTATGAATATTATGTATTTTTTATTCTTGATATTCCCCAGTTTGAGTTACATGTGCCAGTCAATCAATAAATAAAAAATAGGTGTGATTATTGCAACTCACATTTATTTTATATTTTATATTTTGCAATGTGTTAATCAAGCTTATGTGAATATATCTGCAGTATTTAATCTAAATGCTAAATGCTTTATTTTACAGTATTTTGTTATTGATTTTTAAGAGTTTCTAGAGGGTTGACAACTAAATGCCTTGTTTATTGTTATTATTCTGAAAAACTACTAAACTCTGCTAAGAATTTTAACAATAATAAAATACATTATCAATACTGAGCACAGAGAATGAAGGGTAAAGTGGAATCATCATGCCTGGCGACACTGGGAGAGGCCGTACAGGATCATAACTCCGATTCCACTTAAAAGCTACCAGGACTTAGCATTTGATAGCTGACTTATCATTGCAATTGACCTCAAAAGACGAGAATATCAGACTTTGCTATTCTACTGGACATAACATACATTGTTCAAACAGGTATGTAGGTGTGTACTATCTCTGAATCCTGAAATAGATTTTATTTTTTGCTGCACTATGATTAGATTAGCACTTAGAAGTAGTGAAACAAGGGTTAATTGCTATAACTTTCTAACAGGAATCATGTTGGACTGACTCCTTTTATTCATGCTTTTAGTAAATGTTGTTGCTGCCATTTTATTTGACTTAATTGTGGTTGCAATTCATATTGTGTGCACTTGACCAGGATTTTGTTTTTTAAACTGTATCGCTTGTGTTCTAATATCCTTCAATGTGTAATTCCTAATGAAAGAGGGTTTTGTGTTCCAAAAACTATTCTTGTAATGTCCCATGGGATTGATTGTTACCTGAAACACATCTCACTAAAATACTTCTCGGTGGATTGTGGTGTGGTTGAATTACACTTGGTTTCTGTTTGAGGTTGGCATATTGACAGAGTCCTTGGTACCAAAGGATCTAGAGGTCTAGAAAACCAACCTCTCTGTATGTAAAATCTAGAAAATGTGCCATAAGTGAAATCCTGCTCCAGTTCCAGGGATTATCCATTTGCTTGATGACAGTATACCAAAGAATCCATCACTGATCCTCTTGCTGAGATTGTCAGTTGAGCCCTGTTTGGAGGCTTTGTTGCGGAAACCTTTGTGCACAGTTTACATGTGCTTCATATGAATTTACAGCCATGGAATCACAATCTGTTTTGTAGAATTTCAGGAAATAATCAATACATAACAATATCCTCACATACATTCACTGGCCGGTGAGGTGTAACTTAGGGAAAGGAAGGTTAAGTGCGAAAGGTGGGAAGCTGGGAGTGTGGACTGGCATAGGGAAGGGGTGATAAAGGTGAACAGGAGCGTCAAGGGAAACAGGGTATGGGCATGCTCGACAACCCCTGTTATTAAGAAATGCAATGAATTCAGGCTAAGGGGTAGGTAACAGTTTATATTACAACTTTCACACCTCAGTCAGCCTCATGGTCTGTTTGTGTGAGGCAATGCACCCACAGGAAGGCTGGGCAGGAGACTTTACATTGTGGCACTTTGCTGTCTACTGTCACCAAAAGCTCCTCTATGCCAAGGAGTTACCATAGTTTATGCTGCCAATCCAGCAGTTTTGGCATCCTATATGTACCTCACTTGGACAGTATGACTTGCTTGGCTGCACAAAGGGCAAGAGTGACAGTCACCCACCCCCTTGCCAATCACAGGGGGTATGTCAGTGCATTGGGGAGCCTGGGCCAGTCAGTTTCAAATACCTCATTAACTTCTGCCAGGACGTCCATCCGGTATTGTTGTAGTTTGGAGCAATGCCTACGAATATGTGTCAGTGTGCCTAGATGTCTACAATGTCTCCAGCATCCATCATCCCTTCCCTGCTTCAATTTAGCTGTTCTGGCTGGGATGTAGTAACAATAATGCATAATTTTAAGTAAAGTTTCCTTTCCGGAGGTGCTACAAGCAGCTGTGCGCACTCGATGTAGAATGTCAGACCATTCTCTACAGTTGAAGGGGTGTTTGCACTCCAGTTACCATCACCGCTGTGCTGGAGATTTAGTGCTGGTCATCAGGGTGTTAAGGAGGACACAGATGTCAGAAAGAAGGCCTTTGTCCATGTGGCAGGTGATGAGCCATTTCTCAAAGGTTGTGAGAGGCCAGCAGGTATGTGGGCATATGTGTGTTTGAGTAACCCACTGCCAAATGGCAACATGTTGCCAAAGTGCACTGGGAGGGATGTGATAGTTAGACTAGACTTGTATGAAGTCCATAAGGCCATCATGATCAAATAAGTCTCCCACCCTTTTACAATAGGCCTTTTGCCACAGTGAGAATGAGGTCCCCTGTAAAGATGGAGGGAAGTCAGGGTTACCTATAATAGGTGTCTGTGGTGATATGTGGGTGGAAAGCTTCTGTGTCAGTTGCACCTTGTCCCAGGTTGCTTCCCTTGCCCTAACTACAGGAGAGATAGAAACCTCTGGTGGTCGTCAACGTATCTGAGGGATCGATGGCACTTCTCAAATGTGTATCCTGGCAACCGCTTGATCTATAAAACACCAGTGCTTCTCAGTGCAGGGCTTAGACATTCTACCAGATATAGGTTTTACGCTGTCTGATAGTACCCCATCAAGTGGGGAATTCCCAAGTCACTCTCTGTTGCAGCCAGGTATGCTTGTTTCGTTGCCATGCATGCTTTATCACCATTCCATATGTGGTCTTCAATTAGGTGCTGTTGCTTACCAATAACAGGAGGGGGGGTTGCAGTGGTAATGTCCTCATGACATGGAGTATCTTGGGTAGGAGGGTTATTTTAACCGCTGCTAACCTACCCAACCAAGATAGGGAGCCTTCCTTCCAATGCTGCAGAAAGGATTGGGCGGTGGAGAGCAATGCAGCGTAATTACACTTTGCTCTTCTCTCTATCATGGAGTTTATTTGCAGGCCTAAATAAGTGACCACTTGGGTGGCCCAGGTAAAGGGGAAGAGGCATTCTATTTGGAGTTGGCTACATTGTAAGGGTAACAGCATGTGATTTCTGGAGGTTTACCTTAAAGCCTGAGGCCCTCCCAAAGGCTTCTAATTCCTGCATCAGCGGGGAGAGAGGTATGTGATTGTGTCTGCACACTCTTTATGCAAATGAATCCAGATAGAGGGCAAAGAGGAGTGGTGACAAGGGGCACCCCTCTCCAGTGCTGTGCTACTTTAAAGGGTTGCAACATCAGCCTGTTAACTCTGACCATAACCATAGGACTGATATAACCACACCATACCCAGTGCTGGAATCTGGCACTGAATCAGGCTTTGGCCAGCACCAACTGGAGATACAGCCAGTGCACATGGTCAAGCACTTTTTAGACATTGACTGAGAGTAGAAGCACTGGTGTGTGGGAACAACTGATTTTATCTATGAGATGGAAAAGGCATTTTGTGTTATCGCTGCAGCCCCTCTTGGGAATGAACACGGCCTGCTCAGGGTCTAACAGTCCCTGCATGTAGGGGGCTAGGCGGGCCACCAATATACTAGTGAAAATCTTAGCATTGACATTTAACAATGAGATGGGGTGATATGAAGAACAAAAAGTGGGGTCCTTTCCATTCTTGGGGAATACTGTAATGGTGGCCTCTCTCATAGTGTCTGTGAGGGAGCCCGATTTACTAAAAGAGCTGTAGAGCCAGGCAAGGAGGGGGGCCAGGATGGGCAACAAATGTATTGCAAAAGTCAGAATTCTGTGCGTCTTGACCAGGTGCTTTACCTAACTGCAGGTGAGCTATTGCTATGAGTACTTGATTTGGATGGATGTCACTGTCTAGTTGCAAGGCGTCATCTGCAGGAAGGCAGTCTGTATGGACCTGGGATAAGTAAATGTCAGCGCCCCCCAGACCAAGCTCCTCTGCCGTATATAATGTAGAGTAGAAGTGCTCAAATTCTTGAGCTATTTGTGTGTCCTGATGCACCCTGCAGCACTGTGACCCCTCAATCTTTGCTAACCTCTGTTTGAGTACCTTAGTGCATAGCTGATGTGCCAAAAGACGCCCTGCTTTATTACCCACTGTGTAATATTTATGTTTAGTATGAAGGAGCGCATATTCTGCCTTATCCATGTCTAGGGTCTTAAGCTGCTTTCGAGCTATTGTAAATTGACACTGCACTTTATGGGAGCCAGCCAGCTTATGGGCCTGCTCTAATTCCTTCACCTGTAGTTGGAGTTGTTTGTCTTTTCTGTCTCTGCTAAGTCAGGAAGCAATAGCTATAAAGCTGCCTTGTAAAACTGTTTTCAGGGTGTTCCACAATAATGCAACAAGGTATTGGGTGTGTCTTTGGTGCTGAGGAAGGTGCGACTTGTGTAATTGATTTCAGATACAGTTAAGTTGTATGTCAGTATTTTATAGGTAAGGTGCCAGGTGTGAGGCTGTGATTTGGAGTCTGGGATGTGCAGTGTAATAGAGATGGGTGAACGGTCAGAAAGAGAGGGACAAGCCAATGTCCACTAGTGTGGTAACAGCTGTAAACCACGTTGAGATCAGAAAGAAATCTATTTAGGCGTATGTTTGTGGGTTGCTAAGAAGTAGGTGTAATCTCTTACGCAGTCACCACATATAATCCAAATAATGGTGCACCACACAAAATTGAACACAAGAGAAAAAAAGTTTTTCATTCCAATGTCCTTGTTTTTAAAGGATTGCACCTTTGCAGCAGATGTTGTTAGAGAGTGCACACATATATGCAATCAATTATTTCACTTAAATATCTAGGAATTCTGGGGAGAGGTGTGGTCAGTTTTTTGGCCTGCTGCCACCTGTTAGCAGTCACTACAAGTCCACCAGTCCCATGTCCTCCAGCTATTGGGGGCATGTCAATGTGAATGCCCCTGTCTGCCCCATCCTCTGGGCTGATCTGTTGAGGTGTGTACCAGGGAATAGGGTAAAGTTGCCTCCTATAAGAGGGCCTGCATTGGGAGTGGCCATCACCTGTCCCAAAGTGTCCAGAAGGAAGGTCTTCTGATGGTCATTCAGGGCTTAGATGTTAGCAAGTGTAAAGGCGTATGCATTTATCGAGTTGCATGGGGAAGGTAGTCTACCCGGCAGCTTCACTTGTGTCGGGATGACTACACCCAGGAAGTGCGTGGCCAAAAGGACTGTCACTCAGGCCCATTTCCTGGGACCAGAGGAAAAGTATTGGTGGTCAAACCACCCGGACTCCAGGCGTTTCCAGAAAGCTTTAAGAATGTGGGTTTCTTGGATGAGACAAACATCGCATTTGGAGTCTGTAAGTATGGAAAACATGTCAGACACTTTCCTGGAGCATTAAGGCCTCAGACGTTCAGGCTAAGTATTTTAACTATTTGCTAGAATGTGTGATGGAGCCAAACAAGCAAATGTGGACGAGCAGCAGTGCATGCACCATATCAGGCCAGCCTAGCCATCACTTCAGGAAGTGGGGGGCACCAGTATGTGGGTTGTTGAGCAAGAGAAAAGGGGGGGTAACACAGAACAATATAACTGGAGCGCTTCCCTCCTGGTAACATAGTAAGGGAAGTAGAAGGGGTCCATGTTGTTAGTAAGTGATTGTCTCTGCTGTAGAGTTGGGATGAAATCGGTACTGTGCCGCATTCAAGGAGTGTTGGTTAAAAGAGAGTAAGGCAGCTGAAGTTTCTTGGATCCGAGTAGGTGGGGGGGAGCTCAAGGGGCCTCGATGATTTAGCCAGGTGTCCATCAGGCAAGACCCAGGCAACTCATCTCTCTGTCAGTCATTGTCAGGATCTGATGCACTGTCCCAGCACTGGAGCTGGCGTAGTAGGACTGTCCTCTCTTTGCCGTTCTCTGTTTCTGTAGGTTTGCCAGGGCACTTTTTCACTGACGTGAGGGGTGCCATGAAGTGTTGGAGGGGTGTGGTGGGCTTTGGGTCTTCAAATGGTTGCTCTCCTCCTCCTGTGGTGCCTCCGTGCCTAGCACCGAGCGAGCTTCCTCCATGATGTGGACCATATGGGTCTCGTTATTCCTGATGAAGATGAGTCAAAAGGGATCACCCCATTTATACTGGACCCCCCTTTCCCATAAGAATGTGGTGGCTGGTCAAAGTACCCTATGACGATGTAGCTTAATAGGAGACAAGTCCTGGAATAACCACAACTTTGCTCCCTCAAAGGTGATAGCATTTTGTGCTCAAGCCACCAACATGATGGTTTCATTCTGACGGTAGTGATGCATGCATGTCAGTATATCTTGGGGTATGCCAGGGGAATTAGCTGGTCAGCCCACTCTACGGGTGAGATGCAGAATGATGTCCTTGTCCGCAAGGTGTGGTGCCACAATGCGGAAAAGGCAAATGACATAGTCCTCCAGATTCCTAAATTCTAATGTTAGATTGGTGTGATCTGTTTTCAAGATCTTCCAGGTGATTTTGCAGCTCCTCATTTGTGTCACACAGCTTCAGTAATTCACGTTGGTGGTCATTGAGTTCCTCTTCTTGTGAGTCACTAGTTTGTTCTAGGGTGACCACTCTTTAGACCAGTTCTCCTTGGTCTTTCTTAATGTCCTTGACATCTGCTGCCATGTCCTGCTTGAGGGCAGCTATGTCGTCTTTCAGCGTGCTAGATAAGGTCTACAAAATGGCACGGGTAACAGGGGCCTCGTTCGAAGAGTCTGTGGCAGTCGCAGCTGTGTGAGAGAGCACAGGAGGTGAGGCGCTCCGAAATTTATTGTTTTTTTGGGCGGGTGCTTAATAAGCATGTCCTTGAAGGTAGCGTCTTTTTTGTTACGGTGTGTGGTCATTTGAGCGCCAGGGCAACCCTATCAGGGGAAGCGGGTTGTCAACAGAAAGTCAGGAATTACAGGCCACCACTACTGGGAGTGTCCAGGCATACCCCTTTACAGTTGGGGGGTCCCCTTAGTAATGGATGTTTCTTCAGAGTCCTGCCAAGTTAGCAGGAAGGGAGGGAGGGCCGATCCCCGTACGCCCAAAGCACGAGGATCCACCTGGGTGTTGTTTCCTGAAGTGGTGCCCCCAGGTTGCCGTCAGTGTGTCGGACCTCCACAGATTTTACCAGGTGTATCCACTAAGACGTTAAGGCCATGGCCTCACTGCAGCTTGAGCTGTAGATCTCAGAAGGGCTTGAGGCTCAGTGAAGGCACTAAGGCACTGGACATCCCTGCGGCAGGCAGGCAGGAGTTTAGAGTGCTGTGGTGGGGTCACCTTCATCCAAGGTGTGCAGTTGGGGTCCCGGAGCCTTACCATCCATAGCTCAATCTCCTTGCGAGTCCCCAGCTCCAGTAGTGCAAACACTGGCCTCCATCGCTGTTGCAGAGTGGACAAATGTCCCTCCCTGTAGCATTCCATGCTTCTGTCTGCAGGGTGCCTGGTCTCCAGGACGGGGGCTCCATCAGGCTCTCCCCTGTATTCCACTGTATTTCCTCTTCTGGGCCTTACTTCATACCAGAAAATTGGAATTGCTGCAGTTTATCCCCTCATGGCCGTAGGTAGCAGCACCTCACCGTAGCCTTCAGTATGTGCCACCTAGGGCCTCGCTACCATCACAGGGCCACCCTCCATCAAATGTAATTGTTAGTGCCCCTTCCCTGCCTCCAGGTATCGTAGTGCATTTGGGGGAGGACTTTGATTGCAAAGGCCCAATCCAGCCTGGCGCTACTGCAGCCACTGCCAGGGCCTGGCGCCGACCTCCCCATTGCACTAATGTTCTGCGTGGAGCACTGGCCATGTACCAAGGCCCAGGTACAGCTGTGTGCCTCACCAGTGATGCTTGCTAAGCAGTTCGTAAGGTGCAGGAGGTTTGGAGATGTATCATTGCGGCCCGCCAGAGCCGTCAGGATAAAGGACCTATGGCAGCTGCCATTTTAGATGTGTCAGTGTTCTTCCCCACGGGCCGAGGATCTTCTCAACCGCCATTTTTCTGGTCACAAAGCCACAGTGCCGCCGCCCCGTGTGGTCAGAGGACTTACCCCATGGAGTGGAATCACTGTGGTGTCCCAGGACATGCCAAACCCACTACTTTGCAAAAGCAGGTGGCGGATCTATGCGGAAGCGCAGCTGCTCAGGGGCCATCTTGGACACATACTGACATCCTTTCTAAAACACTTGGACGTGATTGTCTGGCATTTGCTTTGCCTTTAACTATACATGTCATATCACTAAACTAGGCAGAACTGTGAAAGTATAAAAAATGTGGTGGGTGTAATGCTTGCATTATTTATAACCACTCCACTTGTCTGGGTATCATTCTATTCCCTTTTGTTTTCACTGAAACGGCCATTACGGCTATGTTCAAATAAGGCTCGGCCCTACCTCAAAAAGACCAGTGCAGCCTGACCTGATGCCCTGTGCCCATTCTAAAAGAGAACACAAGCCACCTGGACCAGTTGAACCTTTCGGGTTGCCACAGTGAGTGCCAAGATTCAAGCCTGGCTATATCAGCCTCAATTGGAGAGAACAAAACATGCAATTGATTAAATGCTTTTATGTAGTATAGCCATAGCACATGCTACTACTGCAGGTAGCATGCTGTTCCATTTTTTCTGCTCGTTGTGCTGTTTAGAGAAGGATAAACGTATGCAAATTGGCTGTACCATATGGTCTGAAGTTGTATATCACTGACACAACTACATTTGGCCGAACACTGTCTGAGGATGCTTTCAGTGGGAACATGGCCAAGCAGCTTATACTTGGACTGCCACTTTCGAGTCAGAGCCACGAGTTATTTGAATGTTAGTTCCCTTTTGTAATGTCACAGTCAGTAAAATATGCCATTCAACGCTACCCAGAGTTAGTGTCTGAGTTTGGGTATTTCTAATACATATTTCTTTGTGGTTATTAGTACAGTTGCTAACGTGGCAGTTATTTGCATTGTTCATATTGGAGTAGTCCAGGAGTTCATTAGTGGAACAGATCTGACACAGCATTGGTGTTCTCAGACATGGGCAAGCTATCTCGTCATTGTGGGGACTATGCTTGGCCTATGTTGTGGTGATGGAAAACCTACGGAACGTGAGTGCTGAGAGATGACAGAATAGAACTGACCAGCCTCAGTAAAATCCTGTAAAACCTACGTCATGATGAAAATAGCTGTGTCTATTGCAGGGTGCACAGAAGATTGGTCTGCGTCTCTAGGAACACTCTGAACGCTGTTGTCAAGCTGGGTAGACAGCCCTCCCTCAGGACTCTCTTCGTCTTCTGGATAAAAATGATTATGACTGGGAAAATACTGCTGCTACTACTCTGTGTGCAATCGAATGGCAAGTTGTGACTAACCAAGAGATCGATCAATGACTGCACTCCTCTTAACGAGCAGCAAGGCAAACATTGACAAAAGATAGCAGGTTTGACTGAGTAATTTGAAATTTCTATATTTCCTACATTATTTGATTTGACAACTTTCGAAGCACATCAAAAATGAATTGTCTTGATGCTCCAAAAATATATTATTTTTGCAAAGCTCCAATGCATTCCTTAAATTGACCTTACAATGATGAAAGACTCAGTTGATGCTTGTGCATAAACCCTGTCAATGTATATGTTCTTCTGTTGTCAAGACTCAACTCACCGAACTATATGTGTGATTTATCAGAAGTCTGCAAAACCTATATAAACTCATTACATTATTATAGTCTATGTTTTTATCACTATCCCTCGCCCACAATAAGAATATGTCATCAATACTGCAATAACTTGTAGTTATTACTTCACAGTGCTAGTTGCCAGGTCCATGGTACGTTAAATGTGTTGTTTTTTCAGGTTCGTTCTTCTGAATTGTAATTTTACTGCCACCCCTTTGCTAATAATGAACTGTCTGTGGTCATCTGTATATTGAGTAGACGGTTGAATGTATATTGAAGGAGGCAGTCATCTTTATTTGAAAGACACTTCTGTCACTTGGGTTAAAACATGCATGGCACAAATTACAAGCTACAAAACCATGGGTACTACTTCATGACTATGGGTTCTTCATTTATCTATTTACGCATGTAGACATATGTTATAGCCCTCTCGTGTGTAAGCTGTATAGATAATGGAAGGCATAGAGGAGTTTGGGGAACATACATATGAAGGAGGCCAAGTCGCTTTTTAAGGTTGCCTATCCCTCCTTGATTTCCAGTATACTCTATGCAATACATATGTGTTTGAGTTTCCTGGCTTTTGAATTAATACTGTTTGACCACTGATAGTCACACCAACAGGGCATAGGCTGTGACCATGCTGTGGTTGTAGACTTCTCCAGTACCTGCAGGGCATTGCCTCTGGCAATGCCCTGCGTGTACCATTCACATTATCCATGGGCTTAATACCTATAAGGAATGGCCTGTGATTATGGCCTGTGGGCACTAATTACAGTGCTTACCATTTAACCATGTCCTTTGTTCACTGCTATTGCTCACAGTATATGCAATTAAGGCATCAGGTTAGGCCCTGTGTGTACTGACTATAGGGAATGAACTTGTTCATGCTTTGTGCCCAGTACCCTTACCCACAGTAACTTCAGAGACTGGCCTGCGGCCATGCCCTATGCATCCTACACAGACAGGTCCTTTAAGTATTTGCATCTGAACAGTTACTTAAGTGTCCCTCGCACTACTTTTAGTATCTATACATGTTATGATGGCCACATAGTATCCAACAGGCGTTTGCAAAGCCTTTGCATATTACTGTCAATACTGAAATCATGGTTGAGTTGGAATGCATTTAAAGTATTGCACTGACCTCCTGGTCGGTGTCTGCTGCCCTCCCCAGCTCCTATGGCTGCTGCTGCTGCTCCTGCCTCTACCTCTTGCCTGGGATGAACTGAGTCTCCTGACTCTCAGTTTGAGGCCCTCCTTCACCCACAGGCTTGTACCTGCGCCTCATCCCTAGTGGTCTAGTGGCCATTACCTCCCGTCCCTCCCTCACCTTCCTTTTAACCAATGAGGCCTCCCGCCTCCCCTCTAGACCCTCCCTTCCCCTTTCAAAACCCCCCCCCACCCTTATCCCCTCTGTTCTTTTGTCTAGCCCACGCTAGACGGTTTTCTTTCCCTTTTCTTACCTGCATGGCGGGGCCTGGAGGTCGTCGATGGAGGCACTCCTCGGGACGCGGAGCTCCGCGAGGAGTGCTACGGCTGGGTCGCGTCTTGAACGAGCAGCATGGTTGCTCGAGAGGCGTGTCCTGGAGGCCGGCTGACGGGGTCAGCCGGCCCTCTGTGGCTGGGACGTTGATTTCCGGGTTTCAGCGCCGCGGAGCCGCGGGGAACCGAGGGACTTCAACTCTGAGATGCTCTCAGGTAGGACGGGCGTTCGGCCCGTGGTTTTTATGTATTTTGATGAAATAGGTGACCTCTTTAGGGACTGGTGGAGCCCTGATTGGGGGGAGGACCAGGTGCCTATATAGAGGGTAGTTTTTTGGGGTTCCAGTCAGTGATTATTTGTTTACCATGCCTAAAGTTCCAGCAAAGAGACGTAGGATTGTCTCTTCTTCCTCGGAGGAGGAGGGGGGTGAGGCTAGCATTACTACTCCGGAGAACTCACAGGTACCTGGCAGGGGTACTCCCCTCATGTCCAGAGAGGAGGTTCAGGATATGATTGAGGTGGCGGTGACCAGGGCACTACAAGCAGGCGTGGCCAGGACTGGTCAGTCTAAATGTGAGCATTCATCGGTAGCAACTAGGAAATCCTCATCGGAGAGTGAGGATGAGGCCCCATCGACGTCATCTGGGGGGAAATATGTTTCCAGAGAAGATATGTGGGAAGTGATGGCACATGTTCGGGACAATTTGGGTTTCCCAGTGTTTCAACCTGCAGACTCGGATTCTCATTTATTTCCTCAATATAAGACACCTTCAAAGTTTGCCATGCCTTTTCAGGGACCTGTGAGGGATATGGTGTTTCGTGAGTGGAAGGATGTGGATAAGGCTCAGGTTCCACGATTCCTTCAGAAACTTTACTTACTTGAGGGTGAGGAGGTTTTGCCTCCTTCAGTACGCCTGGACTCTATTTTGGCTACTCTGATTGGCAAACCGGCAGTCAATCCGGAGGATTGTGTGCCTACGGATGCCACTGACCGTAAAGTGGATTCGGGTCTTAAGAGGGCTTTTGCTGCGGAAAATCTGGCGCTGAGGGCAGGGATTTATTCTGCATATGCGTCACAGTCATTGGTTCAAGACTTTGATAAACTGGCGGTGGCTGTACAGGAAGGGGCGGAATGTTCGGAGCTCCTGGCTGGTATGGAGCAGCAGGCCAGATTGTTGGCTGATGTGTCTTCGGATGTGGTCCGTACTTCGGCTCTGGCATCTGGGTCTTTGATTGGGGCTCGTAGGTCCCTCTGGTTGCGTTCCTGGAAGGCTGATCCGGGGGAAAAGGCGGCCTTGTTGAGACTGCCGTTTGAAGGTCGTACCTTGTTTGGAGAACAATTGCCATCCATGCTTTCCAAGGCTTTTAAGGAACGGAAGCATGCCTTACCTTATAAAGGGGGTTCTTCTTCGAGTAAAGGGTGGAAGAAACATTCCAGATCTTCTCCTACTAGGGATGCTAAATCCTTTTCATTTAGGAAACGGCGTTTTCAGCCGCGTTTTTCACCTAAGAAGTCTGCTCCTGCGACCCGGGGTGGTTTCAAGAAGGGGTCCTGACAATCACTGTGGGCCTGGCAGAGGGCCGGTTGGGGGAAGACTGAGTCACTTTCTTTCGGCTTGGAAGGACAGTGTAAACGATCATTGGGTACTAGACATTGTGGCCAATGGTTATGTCATAGATTTTGTGGTGGTTCCTCCAGATTCAGGGGTACGTCCCACACCTCTGCCTTCAGAGGGGTCACGGAGAAGAGCATTATTGGACGGAGTGCGGGACTTACTGGTCAAGGGGGCCATTTCCCACGTTCCGCTAGACGAGCGGGGTCAGGGCACTTATTCGGTCTTGTTTCTTGTTCAGAAAGTTTCAGGGGGATTTCGGCCGGTGCTCAATCTAAAGGAGGTGAATACCTGGATCAGGACAGTGCATTTCCGCATGCTGTCCATTCAGACAATTTTTCCATTGGTCAGACACGGGGACTTTCTGGTGTCACTGGATCTGCAGGATGCTTACCTACACGTACCGGTGGCAAGATCCTCTCAAAAGTTCCTGAGGTTTGCTGTGGGTCAGGACCATTATCAGTTTTGCGTTCTGCCTTTCGGTCTAAAATCTTCTCCTCGAATTTTCACAAAGGTGCTGGCTCCTCTAGTGGCTTTGCTTCATTCAGAAGGGGTATTTCTGCATCCTTATCTAGACGACATTTTGATTCATGCCCAATCACGAGACCTTTTGCAGAAGCAGGTGGTCCATGTTCTGGGGGTCCTGCAAAACCACGGGTTTTTAATCAATTGGGAGAAGTCAGACTTAGTGCCGTCCCAGGATCTGGTTTTTCTGGGAGCTCGGTTTCAGACTCTTCTTGGGTTGGTGACTGTGTCAGAAAAACGGTTGGGTGTCCTACAGGCTTTGGTAAAGAAGGTATTGTTGCAGTCTGCTCCCCGAGCTCTTCTATGGTTGCGTCTGCAGGGTCATTTGGCGTCGGTGATATTTCTGGTTCCTTGGGCACGTTTCCATCTCCTGTGCTTGATGACATGGTTCTTGAGAAGGTGGACACCAGGGTCCGGTTCTCTGAAGGACAGGGTTCCAGGGTCCGGATTGATTCACAGAGAGTTGCAATGGTGGTTGGATGCAGACCACCTGAGGATAGGGGTTTCTTTATCGCCTCTGAGACCCGTGGTGGTGACGACGGATGCCAGCCTCTCCGGTTGGGGGGCATGGATGGGGTCGTCTCAGATTCAGGGGTTTTGGTCCCCTCGGGAGGCGAGTCGGTCGTCGAATTGGCGCGAATTGCGGGCAGTATTCCTGGCTCTGGTCCATTTTCAGGATTCCCTGAGGGGTTCGGCGGTTCTGGTTCGCACAGACAACTTAGTGGCCAAGGCTTATGTCAATCGGCAAGGAGGGACCAGGTCAAGGGCTCTGTTCAATCTAGTCAGGGAGATTTTTGTGTGGGCTCAGGAGTGGGTTCCTTCTCTCAGGGCTACGTACATTCGGGGGGTGGTGAATGTTCGGGCGGATCGGCTGAGCAGAGTGATTCCTTCCTCTCAACTTTTCTCTCTCCGGAAGTCTCTGTTTCAGCATCTGGTTCGGCTTTGGGGTCTTCCAGTGCTGGATGTGTTTGTGTCAGTAGGGAATGCGAAAGTGGATCGCTTCTGCTCCCGGTTTCGATGTCCCCAAGCATGGGAGGTGGACGGGATGTCATGTCCTTGGCCGCAGGGCCTTTTGTATGCGTTCCCTCCTTTTCAACTACTCAGGGCGTTTCTGTTACGTGTGAGGGATCTGGGGTCCAGGGTTGTCCTAATTGCGCCACTTTGGCCGAGGGCGAATTGGTTCCCCTTGTTGAGGCTGATGGCGGACGGGAGGATGTGGCCTCTGCCTCTTTGTCCGTCTCCCCTGGAGTTTCCCTGCCTCCCATTGGGGTCATTGAGAAGGTTACACTTGACGGCCTGGAAGTTGAACGACGGGGATTGACAGGTCTGGGGGTGCCGGTAGCTTTGAGTTCTACATTGCTGGCTTCGAGGAGACGTTCCACTTTACTTTCTTATGGTAGACAGTGGAAGGTGTTTTCGTCATGGTGCTTAAGTCGTGAGTTAGATCCTACCTGCGCTTCTATCTTTGAGGTGATGCAGTTCCTGCAGGACGGTGCTCATTTAGGGTTGTCAGTGGCATCTCTTCGGGTGCAGTGGGCGGCTATTCAGGCATTCAGAGGACCATGGCGTAATCTTCAGGATGAAGGGCGCTTGATGCCGAGATTTTTTCAAGGGCTTGTTAATTTATTTCCTCGCCCGGTACGTTCTTTTCCTTCATGGGATCTGTCCTTGGTTTTGGATGTGTTGACGGAGCCCCCTTTTGAACCTTTGGGGGACTGTGATTTGCGCCATCTATCTTTGAAGACATTCTTTTTGGTAGCCATTACTTCGGCTCGTCGGTTGGGGGAATTGGGGGCATTGGCTTGTTCCTTTCCTTTTTGTAAGATTTTTCACGATCGGGTGGTTCTGGTTCCGGTACCTTCCTTTATTCCTAAAGTCAATTCTTCGTTCCATTCCCGGCAGGAGGTCATCCTTCCTTCATTTTGTCCGAATCCCTCCTCAAGGGAGGAGGTCCGTTTGCATTCGTTGGATGTGCGCAGGGTTTTGTTGGAGTATCTGCGGGTGGTGGCTCCTTTTCGTAAAGGGGATTCACTGTTTGTTAATTTTGGTCCGGCTCGCAAAGGTGAGAAACCTTCCACGGCTTCCTTGAGTCGGTGGGTTCGATCTTTAATTCTGTTGGCCTATTCCTTGAAAGAGGTGGTTCCTCCTCAAGGGATTCAGGGGAGATCTACCAGAGGCATGGCGGCTCCGGTGGCGGAGCTTCAGGGGACTTCCGTGGTGGAAATTTGCAGGGCCGCCACTTGGGCTTCTCCTTTGACGTTTGTGCGTCATTATAGGCTGTCGGACTTGGGTAGTTTGGAGTCGGTGTTAGGTCACCGGGTCTTATCCTCTATGAGATAATGTTTGGGATGTTCTTGGTGCAGGATATTAAATAAAGGTCTTGCAACTCGATGTCCGTCTCCTGTGTGTTTTCTTGCTATGTCTCATTGGTTAAAAGGAAGGCGAGGGAGGGACGGGAGGTAATGCTTCCATTTTCTTACGATAATGGCATTACTCCTAGTCCTACTCCCTCGCCTTCCTTTTCCGTTCCCTCCCACCCTCCCGGTACGGACTGTCCGAGTTGCAGCTTGGGCTTGGTTTTTGTACAGGAGGGGATAAGGGTGGGGGGGGTTTTTGAAAGGGGAAGGGAGGGTCTAGAGGGGAGGCGGGAGGCCTCATTGGTTAAAAGGAAGGCGAGGGAGTAGGACTAGGAGTAATGCCATTATCGTAAGAAAATGGAAGCATTACAAGTAAGTATTTTCCTTTTCTTTTCCTCTGTCTGTTGCTCTTTCACTCTTACATTTTCTGCCTTTCTCTTCTATCATTTGCCTTTTCTTTTTTCTCCCTGTTGCTCTTTCACTTTTGCATCTTCTGCCTTTTTCTTCTATCACGCCTCGTTTTTCCCTAGTGCTTTTTCCTTTCTCCCCTCTTCCTCTGCCCCCCTGCGAAGCACCTTTCCCGCCCTCCCGCCTCCCAGCTGACTGCTTCCCCCAACCCCTAACCCCCCTCCTCTTCTTAATGACGGCCACGTGCAGTGGAAGCGCCGCTGGCGCACCAAAGGCAAGCCTGTCTGCGCCCGTCCTCGCCTGGACAGCGTCCAGCGCCAGGAACCCTGGTGGCTTCCGGTTTAGGTACCCCCCAGCACCTTGAGGCCCTTATGGGATAATAGCTACGCTTTATAAGCATTGATTGATTGATTGATTGACATTTCATCTCTGAAAACGCTAGAATAATTTTATCATATTTGATGAATAACCATATTCTTAGAAGATTTGTTTCCATAGGAACTGTGACATAAATGGATATGAATGGTTTTAAACTATTTGTGCCCTTTTGTTTTCTATGGCACAGTCCATGCTAAAAAAGTTCTCAAACGCTGACTCCAAAAAGTAGCTTTAAACGATGGAATTACTGACCTATGTTTACCTGCCTTGCAAGTGGAAAAGTGCATCTTTTAATTTGCCATGAAAAGTGCAGCCTAACTTTAATTGTTGTATTATACTTTTATTTATAAACTCCCAGGCACCACTTCTATGCAGATTTAAGATTTATAATTTCAAACAGGCGCTGGAGAGTCTCTGGCTACTGTACTTCTGTTGTTTAATGTTTTTGCACAGAGAAATCAGACCTTTTTTCCTAAAACAAATTATCTGCTATACTGCTTCCAGAAGACAAAAAAAAAACGATTTAGAAATAGACTTTGAACCGAATGTCAACAAAAGAGCCAACTAAATTGAGAAGTGTGTTATCTGATTGTTAAGGAAAATTATAAATACTGAGTGAGCAGGAGAGCGATGCTGCTTAAACTGGATGCAACTTTTAAAATATCAAAGCCACTAACGACACTGTATACCTCTATTTATTTTATGCTAAATAATAAACAAGATAACAAAAACAAGTTAGAAAATGAATTAGCTCATTGTTTGACCAGGTACCCGTGGGGCGTCACTGTATGAAAGAGAACAGTTCAAATTCTCACTGCTTACATTTACAGTTTTGTTTAAAAATAGGCGCAGTAAGAAAAAAAAGGCTTTGTACTTGTCGCTGTTTACTACAATATTTTCCCGGCATACGGCTATAAACGCCATTTACAGTTTACCACAGCCGGGTCTATTATATTTGATCAAATATATGCGTTTTTGGAATGGTATTCGATAGGGAGAATGAGCACAGACACCAGAACAATTATGTTACGAGCCCACAGGGACCGGCGGCACCAAATTTGGTCATCCCTGAAGGGGGAGCGTCTAGACGGCCCCTTTGTGTGTCAGCTGTTTTCTCCCGCGCTATTGTCCTGACTGAATGTGTCCGTTGAGCCTGCATATGGACCCGACCCTCGGCAGCTACTCAGCCATATTTTATCAACCACAAATAATGAAACTTTACGTCGTCTGGGTGGTAATTAAGTGCCCCTTGTTTTGTGATCCATCCATATATTATTTTCTAAATATGCAATTACGAATCGAGAATGTTCTGTTAGCAGTGACGCCGCAACGGGAAGGCCTCATGCCAGAGTCAAACTATGCACGGAGAATGGCTACCACAGAAGGACAATCGGAAAATGTTCTTGTTTTATGTAGGCATGGCCTTTAAACCAAGCATGGGAAATATCAATTAGAAAGACAGTGCATATAGAAACAGAGGAAGAAAAAGATGTTAGAAGCATGTGAGAAGAAATAAATATAAATGTATTTAGAAATGAATACATAATCTAGGGGTGCCAAGGGAGGAACCTAAAAGGAAAAGTGAGGACCAAAGAAGTAAGACAGTGAGAGAAAAAAGAAGTGTCGAAAGAAATGAAATGCAAATGAACGAGCAAAGAATGACACAGCAAAAGGAAGAGAGGACAAATATGACATACAACACAGTGGAAAATGTGAGGAATTTAAAAAGAACTACAAATATGATGAAAAAGAAAATACAAATAAAAGAAACTGATACAGAAAGATAGGAGAAAAAAGAATGAACGGAAATAAAAAACAAAAGTAAATAAGAAAAAGAAAGAGAAAGAGAAAGGAAGAACGATGAAGAAGAGAGGGGAGGAATGGTCTGAGAAGAATGATAAAAGGATCAAAATGCTAAAGGCAGGCATGAAACAAGGGAAGGACTGATGGAAGAATAGACTGAGCCAAAGAAGTACGGAAAAAAGGAAGAAGGAAGGAAAGAGAGATTGTATAAAGATAAGAAACAGGGAAAACAAGAGAAGACGAGAAGAAAAAGAAAGAGATGGAGAGAGAAAAGAAGATGGAGAAAAAAGCAGGAAATGGGAATGGGGAAGAGTAGAAGTATGACAATCAAGGAAGGAAGTAAAGAAGGAAGAACGGAAAGAAAAAGTGGTGAAAGGAAGGATGGATGAAAGGGACGGATAGAGCGAGGGGGAAATAAGGAAGGAAAAAGAAATGGAGTGAAGGACTGAAGGAACACTGAAAAACAAAAGGCAGCAAGACAGGCAAAAAGAAGACAGGAGTAAAAGCAGAGGAAGGGAGTGATAAAAGATGAAGAAATATATGAGACTTGAAGGTGGAAGAAAACAGCAAAGTGCTAAGTAATAGTCCTATTTATGAAAGAATAGCCAATGTTAATGTAAACAAATGCTTGTTTCTAAAAGTTTATTTTCCAGTCTGCATTTCCCTATTGTTGTTCTGTGTCATATAACTGGTTCACTCAGACATTGTAGAAGGCTGACAGGAACCATAGTTACTATAGAGGGAGGGACTAAAGCAGCCAAACAGACAGACAGAAATACAAGGGCTTTCTGCTTGATGAAACTTCCTGCGTAAATGTGACTCCTACTTTGAAAAAAGTACAATGTACACATATATGTATTGCGTGTGAGCCATATATGCATGTAATGCGTCATGACATAAACTTTAGGGAGTATCACTGTTAGACTTTTTATCCTTGGCGTGGTCTCCCTTAACTTTTTGCCTCTGTTCCCCAGGTTGTTGATGTGTGCTGGACTCTGATTTTGCTGTTTTTTTTTCACTCTGGGCACTTTACCACTGCTAACCAGTGCTAAAGTGCAAGTGCTCCTTTACAAAATGTGTATGTAATTGGCTTATCCATGATTGGCATATTTGATTTATTAATAAGTCCTTAGTACAGTGCACTAGAGGTGCCCAGGGCCTGTAAATCAAATGCTACTAGTGGGCCTGAAGCACTGGTTGTGCCACCCACACAAGTAGCTCTGTAATCATGTCTCAGACCTGCCACTTCAGTGGCTGTGTGTGCAGTTTTAACTGTAAATTCGACTTGGCAAGTGTTCCCACTAGCCAGGCCTAAACCTTCCCTTTTCTTACATGTCAGACACCCCTAAGGTAGGCCCTAGGTAGCCCCAAGGGCAGGTTGCAGTGTATGTTTAGGGTAGGACATATAGTAATGTGTTTTATATGCCCTGACAGTGAAATGCTGCTAAATCCGTTTTTCACTGTTGCAAGGCATGTCCCTCTCATAGGTTAACATAGGGGCTACCTTTAAATCTAATTAAAGTGTAGATTCCCTTTGGGAGCGGATGGACATGTGGAATTTGGGGTCTCTGTGCTCACAATTTAAAAATACATCTTTTAGTAAAGTTGATTTTAAGATTGTGTGTTTGAAAATGCCACTTTTAGAAAGTGGGCATTTTCTTGCTTATACCATTTCTGTGACTCTGTTTGTGGATTCCCTGTCTGGGTCAGTTTGACAGTTGGGCTGGTTGCACCTCACACTAGACAGTGACACGAAGGGAGATGGGGTGTAGTCTGTATGTGCTGATGAGGCATCTGTGCTAGGCGGGAGGGGAGGAGTGGTCACTTACACCTGAAAGGGCTGTGCCTGTCCCCACACAATGCCGTCTCCGAACCCCTGGTGAGTGTCTGGGGCCTGGCCTGGGAAAGGCAGGATTTCACATTCAAAAGAGACGTTACTTTGAAGTAGGCCTACTTCAAAGGGGAAATTGGGTATAAGAAGGGCACCCAAAACCACAGACTTGAGATCACTTCTGGACATCAAGAGGAACCTCTGCCTGGAGAAGAGCTGAAGAGCTGAGGAGAAGTGCTGCCCTGCCTGTGAATGTGCTTTGTGGAGCTATCCTGCAGATGCTGCTTCTGCCAGAGTAAGACGGCAAAGACTGGACTTTGTGTGCCTTCTATCTTGTGAAGAAGTCTCCAAGGGCTTGATTTAGAGCTTGCCTCCTGTTGTTTGAAGTCTCAGGGACAGCAAAGACTTCTCTCTGCCAGCACCTGGAGTCTCTGGAGAGACTTCTGCTCTGACAAGTGGTGCCCTAGCCAGTCCCTGGGCCCTTGACAGGAAAGCTGGTGGAAATCCAAGGAAAATGACTTCTGACGACTTCGGACCAACACCGCTGCTGAATCCGGTGACGCCGCCTGCAACCGACTCCGTGATCTTCGCTGGAACGCGACGACCTCCGCAGGCCCGACGCCGCTGCAGCCCCTCTGAAGTCCGCGACTCCGTGGAAGTCGCTGCACCACATCATGACCGACACCGCTCGAAGTGCGCAGATTCAACGTTTCACACAGACGCTGTGATCCCCGACTTCACGCATCAACTTGTTTTCACTCTTCACCAAAGGTACTGTACTTGGGGGTCTACGTGACTTCGTGTTCGCGTCACTGGTGTTGGCTTGTTGGGAACGACTATGTCACGACGCCGTGTTAACATCTCATTGAAGCATTTTGTGTTTCTAAGCGCTATTTTTTAGTTTAATCTTTAAAAATTCATACCTTGACATGTGTATGTCAGATTTTTGTTGTTTTGGTCTTGTTTTGTTTAGATAAATATGTCCTATTTTTCTAAACTGGTGTTGTGTCATTTTGTAGTGTTTTTATTAAGTTACTGTGTGTGTTGGTACAAATACTTTACACCTAGCACTCTGAAGTTAAGCCTACTGCTCTGCCAAGCTACCAAGGGGGTAAGCAGGGTTTAGCTGAGGGTGATTCTCTTTTACCCTGACTAGAGTGAGGGTCCTTGCTTTGACAGGGGGCTGTCAACCAAAGACCCCATTTCTAACAATCACCATCAGTAAATATAAAGAAACTCATATGGCAATTGACAAACATGTTTCTAGGTATTTCTCACAGAGTAATATCACAAAGTATTAGATAAAAACACTTGTGTTTTGTACACCAGTTTTTCCTTCACATTTACAAGCTCCCTTTCTCAGCTTTTTCATGTTTACAAGCTTTCTTTATCAATTAATCTCACTTTTGTACACATCATGTAGACATTATCGAGTTGTAGGAAGGAGTTAAGTCCCACAGCCGACACGCTTTTCGCATCTTTATGCTTCTTAAAAGCTTTAGTGAGATTCTTACTGGTAATATCAAGTTCACAAGTTTGCATGAATCCATCAAGATCTCCCCATTTTTTGATCTTCAAATTGTATGATTTGTTACTGAATTAGGATCTAATGTTCATAAATCTGTCTTATCCATTGTGATAAAAATAAGGTAATGAAGTCTGCAATTGCCCAGATGTGTTGGGTTACAGGACACCAAGTCTGTCATATTTGTAGCTCCTTCGAGCAAGTAATCATGATAATAATACTTGAGTTGAGGCCTGACTTTCTCATTAGGTAGATCCAGGCTTGAAAACAATGCATCTTCACAAACCTCTTCCCGTGATAAGGAGTATCTCATGAGTTGTTCCTATCACTGTCTAAATAAAGCTACTTTATATGTTTTTATAATTTGTAGATCAGTGAGGTTACTAACCTGCTTAGTGTGAGTTGTGCAGGGCCATCCAGATCTGTAAGAACCTTTTTTTGTAACTCATAATGTATACATATATTTGTGAGATACATGTAAGCAATGTATGCAAGGTACGCATGCATTAGGCTCGGTATATATATATATATATATATACAGTTTGGGATTGGAATGGTAGGCATCAGAAACGTGGCCAGAGAAATGCAGTGGAAATTCTAGTTACTGCTCACAACGCTGTATATTCTTGGGCATTCACAAACACCAAGATGTTTACTTTTTCCTTTTCAGAACACCCAACTTACAGCCAAATCGTTCTGTCAAGGAAGAAGTACAATAGAGGGTCCACAAATTTCACAGTTTGGGAGGCATATATTGTGTGAAATAATTTTGACACAGCTAGCACAGAGCCAAGCTAAAAAAATAGAAATTTTGCAAAGCCTCAGGTGAAAGGTCATATTTCTTCACTTGATATGAAAATCATATGTATAGGTGAGTGCATTTACACTAGACCTCTGCAGCATCTTTATTACGGCTATAAAACATCTGTCTCAAATTCATGAACTTCAGCGAATTTTGCAAAATTTCACACAGTTGTCAAAACATTTGCTGACAAATGTAACATTATTTCACATTGTTATTAGAGACCTGTGCAGAACACGCATGGGGAGAAGGGCATGTATGTAAGTAGCCAGTGAATGAAAAACGATGTAAATGCTTAGGAATTACTTTATCACTGCCTCCTTTTCACGTCTAAGTGTGCATGTATATAAGGGCTCCCTTATAGTTTATAGTGAGACCCATTCAAATCACCTATAGCTGTACATCAGGCAAACAAGTGAGCAAACTGGTTATTGCACAAGGATTTCCTTCTCATTCTGATGGGAAAACAGTAAACATATTTTGTTCTATTTCAAATGTGTAGTTTCAAATTCTCCCATTTTTGAAGTTTGACCTGATGTAAAATCGTCGTGCAATGTGGCCAGTCAGCATTTGTGCAACATTTGTCAGCATTTGTGTCAGCATAATGTGCAACATTTCATACGTGCAAGCCATAATGATAAAAAAATGTTTAAGCTCAATGGGCCAGATGTATCAAAGGATTTTGCATTCGCAAATGGTGCGAATCGCAAAATTCCACCGTTTGCGAATGCAAAATCGCCCTTCATGATTTATGAAAGGAATTCACAGTGCAATTTTAAGAAATTGCAAAAATAGCGATTCCTAAAAATTGCGACTCCATTTAGAGAATCGCAAATTGCGATTCTCTAAATAGGAAATCGCAAAAAAGGAATTCCTATTTGCGATTTCCAAAGCACATGTATCATGCATTTCCTAAATGCGAATTTGGAATTTAGGAAATGCAATTACCACAAACTCAAGTTTGGTGGTAAGCATGTGCAATTTTAAAAAATGCATCACAAATGCATTTTTAAAAATGACATGTACTCACACATGCCCATTGGGCATGTGTGCGCTTTACATGTCCACAAATATTTTTGTTGGGGTGCATCAAAGGGGGCCTTAGGCCCCCAGCGCCCTGGAGTTTGCATTACCTAATTTGCGAAATCCTAACAGGAATTCACAAATTAAGTAATGCAAAACCATTCGCACCTGTGGGCCTACAGGCCTGTAGGGATGAATGGAGTCCCATTCCCTAACTGCGATTTGGTAATAGCGATTGCGATTTTTAAGAAATCGCTATTACCGAATCGCAATTTTCATACATCCCATTTTGCATTTCGTAAATAGCGATGTTTTAAAAATCGCTATTTAAGAAATGCAAACTTGGAGCTTGATACATCTGGCCCAATATTTCCGCCTGTTCGGCCTATTAACTAAGCCGCCAGGCCTCTTGTTAAAATGGATCTATATCTTTTAAAGCATATACATACTTAGATAATAAACAGCAACAAAAACAAGGTAAACATCAACACACAGCCTGCCAAGCCCAAAACGAAATGCAATAGAGGTAAACTACAATGAAATTGAACTCCGGCGTACGCAGGACTGCAGCACCTTGCTTTTAAAGTGTGTAAATAGGGGCTCCGTTTCGCAAGCAGCCATTGATGAGGAAGGGGTGTCCTGAAGTGCTAGAGTGACGAGGCCTAAGCTTCTCTTCTAACACCCGTGACCGGCCTCCCCCCGCTGATACACAAACCGCGAACGGAAGTCCTCGAAGCCACAATGGAATTGTCAGATATTGATCGATCCGCGGCCGCCACCGCAGCTTCTAACTCCTGCTGTGGATAATTATAATCTGGGGAAAGTTTGATACCAGCTCCTATTGAGTCAGACAGGAAACACAAACAAGGCGAGTGATGGGCAATCTTTCCTGACACCACGTGGGACGGCTGTAAGTGAAGCTGCCGTGGCCGCCTCGGTACTTACTGACCAGTAAATAGACACTGCATTTGAGAAGCGCCTCGAAATGGCGGCAGCATTCAGTAATTAAGGGAAGGATAATATAGCGCGGTGGTCACCGGTGCAATGAATCATCTGATCAAGAACAAAAGGCCATTTTTGTTGTGGAGAAAATAAAGCCCGTGTTGCAGTCATGCAACAGAGTTCTGATCAAGATTTCCACTCCGTCGCACTATTCGTATAAATGAAAACACGCAAATATGCAAAAGAACACAATAAAGCGCGTGTGCACCCCCCATCCCCCGCATATGTATACCCAAAGTTCAGCCATGCATATAGAGACACACGAGCAGGTACATACATCATGTGCCATAAAATGCAAACTCACCCAGCCCTTGATGCATACGCAAAAACATGCAACCCTACAACAAATACACCCACAATACATGCACATAAAAATGCGCCGACACAAACATACACATATAAACACAAATGAGCCCTACTAAGTACAAGTACATAAAAAAAAAAAAAAAACTCTTTGCCATAAACATACGGGGTCAGCTCCACAACAAATTAGTAAGTTATGTGCAGAAGCCATGCTCTGCTCTCTCATGTGGTGTCAACAACATGCAGCAACTCTTTGCTCCTGCTGCATCCCAGCCCCCCCCCCCGAACGCCGCTACCACTGACGCTGTCAGTGTCTCAGTGCAGAAATGGAAGAGGCAAAGCTCTGTCAATAGTTGAGCAGTCCTGTGCATATATTTGATAGAGGTTTCATAAAGCATACAAAATTTGAAGTCAGGAATGCTTGCAAATAGAGTAGCCACTGGCAATCGCTCAGAGTAACATTTAAATCCATTGCCTTTTTGTTCAAAATGCCACCTCAGATTAGACCCAGCCGTATGTAAATCAACCTTGCTTCTGCTCAAGGAGGAACAGTCCAGACCAAAACGCCAAGCCAGGCCTTCTCTGAACCAGAATAGAAGCAACCCATGACCGATTTTGTCTTATTTGGGCCTCTTCAGTGAGGCACATCTTGGTTCCAGTAGCACAGTAAGCACAAAACCCACATTTGGGCATATCCTTTGCCACTTTACCAGTAATTACCAGTGACTGAGGTTAATTCAAGCATTCCTACCATCACTTTTTCCTGTACCTCTATTGGCTAGAGGTTTCACATTTTTGAAGCCCATTTTAGGGTCTAAGGTTCTTGACGAGCCACCGTACACTCTCTGATTCAAGTATCCAGTGTTGCCTCTGAATTATTAAATAGTCTGTGGTGTGACAATACAAGCTTTTCACCTTAAAGCAGTTTGTACACGTCACATAAGAAGCTGATATGCAATATATGTACCATCAGATACGGAGCATTTAATGAGATGAAGTTGTATGCACACTATTTGGATGCACTGTACATTGTACACAGGGGTCCTGATGATGCCTATTAAAAACAGGCTAAATTGTGTTAATAGGAATGGAGGAGCAATATTGAACAATTGAAGGGATTAAGGGCCAGATGTAGCAAGCCTTTTGCGCCTTTCAAACTGCGAAAAACGCAGTTTGCGAGGCGCAAAAGGTCAAACGCGATGCACATCCGCAAATTGCTAGTCGGTACGACTCGCAATTTGTGGCTGCGACTAGCAAATAGGAAGGGGTGTCCCTTCCTATTTGCGACCACATCGCCATGCAGAGTTGCTTTGGGACCGCGAATGCGGTCGCAAACCAACTCACAGTTACCATCCACTTGAAGTGGATGGTAACGCATTCGCAAAAGGGAAGGGGTCCCTATGGGACCCCTTCCCCTTTGTGAATGTCAATAAAAATATTTTTTCAGAGCAGGCAGTGGTCCTAAGGACCACTGCCTGCTCTGAAAAAACCGAAACCAAATGGTTTCGGTATTTTTAGGGTCGAGCCTGCTTTGCATGCACTCGCGCATGCGTATAGCAGGGAGACTCTTTTGTATTTATAAAAGGGCTCGGAGCCCTGTCAACTTCACGTCAGTGCTTTTTATTGGTTCGTGGGCTTCCCTAATTAAATCTGCTTGCTTTCATTAGTCGAAGGCACGCATATGGCATGCCTTTTCCGGTGGCAAGCCCTCCTCGAGCGCAGCGACCAAGTACAGAAAACATGCGAGGCTCGCTGTTTTCCATCGAGCTCGTGGACTTTTTTTTCTCTAATTTAGGAGCCCGATCTCGCTTGGCAGAAGTCGAGCGCTTTACCTACTTGATTTCACTTTTTCGGGTTACGTGCATAAATGCACTTTTGCCCGATAGGTGAAAAGTCGGGTTAGGAGTTTACAACGCGATCGGCTCTAACACGAGCAAACGCGAGACCCGATGCATTGTAAATGCTTGTTTCTTTTTGCAGCTCGTTTTCCTTCAAGGAAAACGGGCTGCAAAAAGAAAAAAAAACCTGCTTTATTCAAAAAGCAGTCACATACATGGTGGTCTGCTGTCTCCAGCAGGCCACCATCCCTGTGAGTGCCTAGACTCGCTATGGGGTCGCAAACTGTGACCCACCTCATTAATATTCATGAGGTGGGTCTTTGCGACCCCATAGCGAGTCGCAGAAGGTGTCTGAGACACCTTTCTGCATCTCGTATTGCGAGTTGCAATTTGCGAGTCGCTATGACTCGCAAATTGCAAGTCACAATTGTATACCTACCTACATCTGGCCCTTAAAGTGTATATAACATTTGGATTTAAGGAATGAGGATCAGTTTTTTTCTAATTGGAATTATGTTCATTTTACAAGTTGACATGTGCATGGAATAATTAAAGACATCCCATATATTACACTAAAATTGTTTTTAACAGATTGGTTGAATGGATTTGCTTGACAAAATAATTTTAATAGAACAAAGAACAATTGAATTGGCATTATTTGTACTGAGTATTAATTGGAAAAATATAAGGCCAAGTTTAGAAAATGCTTAGAAAAGAATGATTAGTAAAATAATAAAATGGCCAGATAATGTAACAGTCTCTGATTGGATGATACCCAGAAGGAAAACTATAGACAGTGAAACAGTTCAGGTAACAAGTGCACGTATCCTTCTCAGCTATCCGCTGGTAGCCACTGCAGGCTTCCACTCGATTCCATCTGCTTGCAGCAGAGACCCATGGAGCGTGCCAGAAACGTGACAGTGGGAGATGACTATTACCAGGTGTTATCAGTGTTCAGCCTTGCATTTGCTGTTTCCTAATTTGGCACCTACGAGTCAGAAGACGACTGTGGAAACATTTTCAGGAGTCCCAGGGCAATCAGGTAAAGTTGGACTCAGATTGTAATAATGAGAACTTTTTACCACTGATGTCTATCGTATTACATTACTATTAAGTCCAAAATTGAGGCTCAGTTTGCACCTGAATCCCAGTGTAGCGAAGTTGAGAAGTCCAAGGCTTACTCAGGGAGGTGGTACAGGAGAGAAACTCAGAACTCAACGAGACACAATAACAGTCCATAAGTGATTGTCCAGCTAGTGCATGTTCTAATAGGAAAAGGAACTTTACTTTTGACATGCAGCTCAATACTGTACATAAAAATCAAAAGAAAGTAGTATGGTACACAGCCATCAACAAAGTAACTACTATGCGAGGGGACCCACCTGTATTGGTTTAGGCTGTTTCAGTTGGTAAAGTATTCTAAGAGAGTGGGCTGCTGGTTGAGGGGGTAAAACCCTACTCAAGCAGAAACCACAATCCTTGTCAGGGTGAAGTCACAAGCAAATTCCAAATTAACTTGTGCTCAATCTCCTGGTAGCTTGGCACAGAGCAGTCAGGCAGAAGGTAGAGGCAATGTGTAAAGTATCTGTGCAACACATCAAACAGTAACACACTGAAAACAAACAACAACAACAAATCCCACATGAGACGCAGAACAATAGATTTCTCTTTATTAATTAAAACAAGACCAAAATGACAAAAATCCATTTAGTAAAGCCGGAGATATGCAATTTTAAAGATTTCATTTGTAATAGTGCCAAAAGACACAATGAGCCAACTGTGGATATCGGACTGTGCCGGTCTGTGACAAAGTCAAAAGTTCAAGCTGACCACGATTGAGCGCAGGCCGGCTACTGTCAGATACCTGGAGTTGATTTCCTCAGGAGCACAAGATTGGTCATCCATCCCAACCCAGACTATTCGCACAACAAAATTAATCTCCGTATTGACCACCCTGGAAGGGGAAAGGGGAATAGGATTTAGAGAGACTGCCTCAGAGATGGTACTTCATCAAGGCTCAGACTGCCTCCTCACTGTTGGTTTAGCTGGTGAACGGCACCTGAAAGATTATTGTCACAATTAATAAGGACACACTATTATATACTAATCAACTTAACAAATAATCGTTTTAACCTAGCAATACTATAATCACTCACCCTGAGCTCTCTGGGAAATTTGCCTCTCTCTCTCTGTTTGTCCTACTGTTGTTATTGAAATGGAAATAAGTTTTTTTAAATGTTTTTAGAAAATAAACTCTCTCAGTTCAATAGAAGAATTGTCCACTTTTTAACTGAGGAATTGTTTAGTCTTTTTTCCTCTGCATACTTTTATTTTCCTTTGCTCAAGAATGTTGCTATATATATATATAATATATATATATATATAATATATATATATATATTTATTTATATGTATTTATTATCTTGAATTCAGGCAAAGAGGAATGACCTTTTAGTTAACTGTCTCTTATTAGCTTCCTCGTAAGGTAAAAAAACGTAAATATTGTCTGTATAGCTTTTCTTGTGTTTAGTTGGCTATGTCAAGCATGCTATATTATTTGAGACGTTAATATATTTATATTCTCTAAATGCTCTTTGAATTGTCGTATATTTTCTTATCAAAGAATTTTCATAAACCTTCAATAAAGTTTGTGTTCAGAATTTGCTTCCTGGGTTTTCATTCGCTGAGACACTTGTGTTTTTTTTCTTTATCAAGATACTTTCCTCACAGAATGTTTCTTCACAGACACGCTCTCTCTCTGAACACCTGTCTCCTGTTAAAGCGCAGTTGAAGTGCAAAGCTCTCAGGCTTCGCACGTGTATCCTAGCAACTGGACTAATGCAACACTAGAGCAGCAACTTCACTGTCTGCCTAAACGGCAGACATCTTGGATTCCTGTTCTTGACCTCCTTTCTGTAACACGGTGCAATACGACTTGACAGATCTTCCTCCAGCCTGGACGATGCTGTCTGCACTGAGGATGCTTCTTCACCTGCATTCTGATTACTTTTCTGGCACCTTTCGTAGTTACGGCATGACAGGTTTGAAGGGTCTTGACAGCTACAGGGGAACAGTTAGGTCAGCTAATCAAGAATACCTTACATTTTGGTTGGGGTGTCACGACTTACGTGCTGCTTTGCCAAGTAGGGGCCACTCTTTCTGGCGGCCACGGTGCTGCAGGCAAAGGGTACGCCAAGAGCAGGCCGTGTCGCTCAGAAGTAGCGCCAGAGGGAAAAAAAACCCAAAAGGGGAAAAAACCTCCACAAAGATATGTTCCTACAACAGGAACAAAAAAGAAGAGATATCAGCAAGAGCAAATACAGGAAAAAGTATTCTGAACTGACAAGAACCAGCACAGGAATACAAGGAAGCAGGAGCGAAGACACCATCCAAACAGAAAGTGTTGCAGCGCAAGGAGAGAAAGAATCACAGCCCTTAAATCCCATCAAACAGGAAACGACCAACAGGAAGTAAAAGGACACCATCTTAGATAGGGAAAAGCACATAGAACAGAATGGACTAGGAACCGTAGAGAATAGGGAACAAGGAATGCTGGGAAGAGAAAGGTAACATGGGAAGGGGGAAAAAACATAAAGGAAGGCACAACCAGATGTCCAAAGAAAAGAAGAAAAGAAAAGAAAAGAGAAGAAAAGATAAGAAAAGAAAAGAAAAGAGAAGAAAAGAACAGGTGAGTGGGGGTCAGACATGCCTAAAAACGCGGTGCACAGCAAAAGAACGAGGCCCCATGCCCAATTTGGGGCCTCTTAAAGCACACAGCAGACTGGGGGCGCGTCACGCCTGAGAACCGCGTGCTGCGGCCCGAGCCGAATGTTCGGCTCGTGCCGCGTGCAGCAGCGCGACATGGGGAGCATTGCACCGTCCTGCTTTGAGGATGTGTTCTGCAGCAGAGGCAATGCATCAGTTCTGAGGAGATACAGCACTGTGATGTGAGGTCCTGCATCATCTTCAAAGATCCCCTCTATGAGGGATTACAATGTAGAGTCCGCTGTCAAGGATGCGTCGCTCAGCTGAGGTGAAGAGTCAGTTCTGGGGAGTGACAAAATTGCAATGTGAGAACCTGTGTCATCATCGAGGTTGCCGTTGATGAGAGATTTATGATGCAAGGCCCATTGTGGAGAAAGTATGCACAGTCGAAGTTCCAATGCAGGCTGCAAGGTGGTTTCAGAGTCCAAAACCTCACAGCAGCGGCGATGCGTTGGTTCTGCTCAGGATTGCGCCATGTAGCAGAGGAGATGAGTCAGTTCTGCTGGATCCACAGATGGACTGTGTTGGAAATTGGGTCTATTGTTGGCAAAGGTATGCACCCTGTCCAGGTAGGGACCAGAATCCTAGTCAGGGTAAGTAACAACACAACCTAAAGTATCCTGTGCTCATCCTCTGATAGCTTAGCACAGAAGAGGCAGGCTTAACTTAGAAGGCAATTTGTAAAGTATTTTTGTCATAACTCATAGAGTAACACAGTGAAAGCACCACAAAAAGCACTCCACACCAGTTTCGGAAAATAGATAATATTTATCTGAATAAAATGAGACCAAAACAACAAAAATCCAATATGCACAAGTTAAGATATCACTTTTTAAATGTCAGTGGCTGGATCCTTTTAAGACACAGTACCTGGGATCCCTAAAAAATAACGATGCAGAGGGGCCACAGAGGAGGAGAAGCGTTGAAAAGTAAAGCGATGTGTCGATTTTTCAGACGTGCAACGTGATGCGTCGGTTTTCAGGAGCGCAGCCTTTGTTCCTCATTGCAATGCGGGGCTAATTTGACAGCCAGGGACGATGCATGGAAAACCCAGAAGGCGTTGAGCAGATGCAACAGGCGCTGCTTTGATCCGGCAGGCAATGCTGTAATTTTTAAGCCGCGAGGCAGGCTCTGCATTGATCCAGCAGGTGTTGCATCAAATTTTGCAGGTGTTGAGTCGATTTTCCAATGTGCTGGATTTTCTTCGGTGGAGTCTTTGATAGCCCTGAAACCTCAGAACAGGAGGCAAGCTCAATCCATACCCTTGGAGAGCACCTGTGGAAGCAAGCAGAGTCATTCCAGTAGAGTCAGGGGTCAGCAGGCAGCAGGGCATCAAACAAGCCAACAGTCCTTCCAGCAAAGCAGTCTAAATGAGTATTTTGGGCAGCCACAAGTCCCTCTGTCAGAGTGAAGTTGTAGGTCCAGATGTGTCTGATTTGGTGGGGTCACAGACCCAATACATATACCCAGAAGTGCCTTTGAAGTGGAGGAAACCTTTGAAGTGCACAAGTTCCCATTTCAACCCAGCCCTGTCTACCAGGAGCTCTGTAGGTGGTTATCAGTCCTTTGTGTGAAGACAGGCTACTGGCCTTTAAAATGTAAGTAAGAGCCCCTCTATCCTTCCTGCCCAGGAAAACCCATCTGTATGCAGATGAATACAGATGTAGCTAAGTGTCCTGTGTTTATGGCTGTCTGGGTGGAATGTACAAGGGGAGCTGTCAACCAGCACAGATCAGATGTGGATTGGAGACAGACTGTACGGCACAGATGACAGTAAGCTCTGAGAAATGCCTACTTTCTAAAAGTGCCATTTCTTTAACAGTAATGTAGAATCCAACTTCACCATTAAATAGGATTTCTAACTATAATTCCAGCCATATTAAATATGACAAGTCTATTCCTCTCAGATCAGAAATGACCACTTAAAAGCATATAAGAGAATCTCTAATGCTGGCCTATGAAAGAAGCAGGCTTCACAGCAGGGAAATCCAACTTTGGAAGTTTTTCACAACCAGGACATGTAAAACTTGTAAGTACATGTTCTGCCTTTTACTTGCATAGCACCCTGCCCTATGGGTTACCCAGGGCTTATATTAGGAGTGACTTATATGTAAGAAAGGGGAATGTAAGGCTTGGCAAGTAGTTTTGAATGCCAAGTCAAAATGGTAGTGAAACTGCACATCCAGGCCTAGCAATGGCAGACCTGAGACATGGTTAAGGGGCTATTTATGTGGGCGGCACAATCAGTGCTGCAGGGCCACTAGTAGCATTTAATTTACAGGCCCTGGGCACATCAAGTGCCAATGTTACCATGTTTACGGAGAGAGCACAAGCACTTTAGCACTGGTCTGCAGTGGTAAAGTGTGCAGAGTCCTAAAATCAGCAAAAATTAGATCAGAAAATTGGAGGGAGGCAGGCAAACAGTTGGGGGAAGAACACCCTAAGGCTGGCAGGTCTAACCGACTGGCAGAGCACCTTCAGGCCCACTTCCAAGGGTCAAGGACTGGGGTGGAACCACTTGGCACGGTAGGACTCACAGATGGCAGGGTCCAGGTACTGGGTTCAAGGTTGTTGGTGTCTTCTGTCCCTGAGGCTCTAGTTAGGAGGACAACCAACTAGCCCTTTTAATCACTCCGGGGTCCTGAGTTCAACAGATTCAAGTCCAGTCCATCTGACCCAGGCAATTTGGTAGTAGGCTGCAGGTCAGCAGGGCAGTAGTCCAGCAGAATGGCAGTTCTTTCAACAGCACAACAGCAGCCCTCCTTCCTGGCACAGTATCCACAAATTACCTGAAGGTTTGCTGTTTATACATGGGCCTTTCTTTGAAGTGAGAGAAGCTTCTAGAGGTTTCGTTTTGAAGTCCAAGGGCTTCTTGCCTTCCCTGCCCTAGCTCCAGAACAACTATGTGGGGTATACAGCCCTTTGTGTGGAGGCCGGGCACAGAGTATTCAAGTGCAAGCAGAACTGTGCCTAGCTCTGCCCTACCATCCTGCAGTAATGGTCCTTCCAGGCACAACTAAGCTTTCTATTGTGTGTGGCTGTCTAGGAGTAATACACAGAACCTGTTAGAAATAGGGTCTCTAGTTGGCAGCGGTTATCACCCTGTCCAAGTAGGGGCCATCACTGTAGTCAGGGTAAGGGAGTCACACAGCTAAGATAACCCCTGCTCACCACCTTGGTATCTTGGCCCAAGCAGTCAGGCTTATTTCAGAGCAATATGAAAAGTAATTGTACACACACGCAGAGTAACATAGTGAAGACAGCACAAAAGTACTCCACACCAGTTTAGGAAAATAGCAAATATTTAACTGAGTAAAACTAGACAAAAACGTCAAAAATCCAACATACACTAGTAAAGTTACAAATCTTCAAAGATTAAGCCTTAATTTAGCGCTTAGAAACACAAGAACTCCAACTGGGCCATCACAACGCCTTGATGGAGTTGCTTCCAACAGTCCGATGCCACTCACGAGGGAGTGTGGGCCAGTCATGGAGTCGCACGGACCCCAGTCACAGTACCTTGGAAAACGATGAGGAAACAAAGACGTTGCACGGAGTTGGGGAGGTGAGGCGTCGCTGGAGCAAGTGCGGCTTCAGTTCCTTACTGCCACCAGGGAGGTGAGGAATTGGTTCCTTACTGCTAGGCAGGTGAGGTGAGGCATTGGTTCCTTACGGTTGCAGGAGAGGTGATGCAGCATTAGTGGCACGGCATCCGTTCCTTATGACAAGTCAGGGTCGATGGATCCAGCAGGTCAAGACATGAGGAGTCAAACTTGTGGTGCCACAATCACACCGTGGGGCCACAGGTTCTGCGGCAGAGATGGGTGTCATTGACGTCGGGGACACAGCACTCTGGACTCACGCTGTGGCACGACTTTGGAGGCACTGCGTCAGCAGCGGGCCTGCAGCATCTGTCGCGGTCATTGCACTCAGTAGGGACCATGGGTCCGGTGCAGGCAGCGGCGCAGGGGTCAGAAAGCAGAGCTGTTTCAGAAGTTGTTCTGGAGGTCGATTCACTTGCTTCTAACTTGTTACACCAGAACTCACTCCCAAGGGCCCCGGGACTGGCTTTGCCACCACTTGGCAAGTCAGGACTCTCAGTAAGAGGAAACCAGGTGCTGGCAGGTGACGTTTTTGATGTCCCTGAGAGTTCTTAACAGGAGGCAAGCTTAGTCCAAGCCCTTGGAGAACCTTTGGAAGCAGGAAGTAGAAAGAAAAGTCCAGTCCTTTCAATTCCAGGACAGAAGCAGCAAGCAGCTGGCCAGCACACCAAAGCAGCAGACAGAGTGGTAGTCCCTCCTCCAGCATCCAGATCTTCTTCCTAGCAGAATGTCCTCAGTCCAGAAGGCTTCCAACTATGTGGGGTCAGAGGTCCAGTACTTATACCCATTTCTGTCTTTGAAGTAGTAGTAAACTTCAAAGAGAAGCGTTTGTAGTGCACAAGACACTGGCCTTCCCTGCTGGGCCCAGACAGACTCCAGGGGGTTGGACAGTGCTTTGTGTGAGGACAAACACAGACCTATTTGGATGCGGATGTCAGCTGCTCCCACCACTCTAGCTCAGAGCGACCCATCAGGAAATAAAGGCCACACCTCAGCTCCCTTTATGTGACTGTCTAGAGCAGTGTTTCCCAACCTTTTGATTTATGTTGAGCCCCATTTTAACATTAATGGAACCCAGAGACCCCCACTGAATCATCATTGGAATCCGGGGACCCCCGTCTGAGTCATTACTGAAAGCTGGGACTTAATTTGTTAATATTTGTGAATATTTTGTAATTTTCTAAGCAGTCGCGGACACCCTGAGAAGGCTTTGCGGACCCCCAGGGATCCCCGGACCACAGGTTGGGAACCACTGGTCTAGAGTGAATTCACAAACAGCCCAACTGTCATCCTGACCCAGACGTGTATTCCACAGACAGACAGAGGCACAGAATGGTTAAGCAAGAAAATGCCCACTTTCTAAAAGTGGCATTTTCATACCTACGATTCAAAAACTAACCTCACCAAAAGTTGTATTTTTAAATTGTGAGTTCAGAGAATCCAAACTCTACACCTCTATCTGCTCCCAATGGGAAATTACACTTAAAAGATATTTCAAGCCAATGCCCATTTGAGCCTATGGGAGAGACAGGCATTATAATAATCACTATCAAGACATGTAGAATGCACCAGTGCATGTGCTACATTTTAAATATACAGTTGCCTGCCCCTGGGCTGCCTTCGGCCTACTTTAGGGGTGACTTACATGTACTAAAAGGGAAGGTTTGGTGCCTGGGAAGTGGGTGCACTTGCCAGGTCAAAGTGACAGTTTAAAACTGTCCACACTGGTACTGCAGTGGCAGGTCTGAGAAATGTTTTCAGGACTACTGACGTGGGTGGCACAATCAGTGCTACAGGCCCAATGGTTGCATTTGATTTACAGGCCCTGGGCACACCTGGTGCACTATACTAGGGACCTACTAGTAAATCAAATATGACAGTCATGAATAAACCAATCACCAATACATTTAGGCAGACAGCATATGCACTTGAGCACTGGTTACCAGTGGTAAAGTGCCCAGTGTCCTACAGCTACCAAAACAAGTCAGGAAAATAGTAGGAAGAAGGCAAAATGTTTGGGGATAACCCTGCAAAACTGACCAAGTCCAACAGAGCCCAACTGTCAGACACACCCAGTCATGTGACCCAGACACTACATTGCAGAAAAACGCCAACTTTCTAAAAGTGGCATTTTCAAAAAGTGTAATTTAAAATACATCCTTATAATAATAGAGAAGTTTTCCTTACAGTTCAAAAGATGCCAAACATGAACTGCTTACATGTTCCCATTTGGAAGTTACAGCTTATTAAATATAAAAATGTAACTAATGTTATCATATGGAAGAGGTTGGCCTTGCAATAGTGATAAACTAATTAAAGAGTTTTTCTACCAGGACATCTAAAACTCATCATGTCCTACTTTTTAAATACATTACACCCTGCCCTGTGGGCTGATTAGGACCTACCCGAGGGGTGACTTAATTGTATAAAAAAAGCAAGGTTTTTGGCCTGGCAGAAAGTTTATTTTTTCAGGTAAAAGTGGCAGTTTAAAACTGCACAGTCATGCTGTAATGGCAGACCGCAGATATGTTTAAAGGGTTACTTAAGTGGGTGGCAGAATCAGTGCTGCAGGCCCAATAGTAGCATTTAATTTAAAGGCCCTGGGCACATGTAGTACCACTTTTCTTGGGACTTACAAATAAATTGAATATGCCAATTGGGGATAAACCAATGTTATTATGGTTTAGGGAGTGAGCACATGCAGTTTAGCACTGGTTAGCAGTGGTAATGTGCAGAGAGTCCTGAGATCTGCAAAAATAGCAGGGGTGAAGGCAAAAAGTTTGGGGGAAGACCAATCTAAGGCTGACAGGTCTAACAAGTATCATGTAGGTACAGTCATTGCAAGTTGGGGCACATTGTCCTCTTAGTGTAAGCACCACTCTGGGATTCCCATCTACCCCAAAGTTCTTGTCGGTATTTTTATGGTAGAGTGTGAATTGCCCAAAGCCAAAGCTCCCCAGCAATGTCCGATCCTTGTGCTATGTAATTTCAGTCCTCAGCAGATGGGGCCAACTTCTGCAACCTGGGGGCAGCTGGAGCACTTCCATTTCAGTGTCATTGCACAAGTCTCATAGAGAAGGACCACACTGACTCTGCCACAGCCTAGATAATGCTATTGTTGTTTCTTGCCTCTGCATCTTGTGTATAGCTGTGCCCCAGCAACTAGTAAAGGCGACATCATGCACACAGATGGAGGAAAGACTGCGCCCCACTTACTCATTACAATCTTTTAGGTCTTGAATTGGGATGTTCCTCTGGACAAAACACAAACACACAATTGGAACAAAGGGAATAATCTGTCCCGGGTGACACTGATGACCAAAAGCAGAGGTACGGATAGTAGTTGACAGCAGTTTTAATCTATGTATAAGTCTTTCAAAGATCACGGCATCTGTCGACATGTGATAATTTTTCTGTAGCACTGCACCTCACAGATGCTTCAGCTTATTTCATGGAAGACATCAGAAGGGTAACCTTTCTTCATGAGTGCCAACCCTCCTCTGGTGCCTTTGAATATTGGCAAGCTATGGGAGCACTAGGGTTTCAAAGCCTCACTACACATCCTGGAGATCCGTTCCTGCAGTGGGCTGCTTCAACATCTTCCTTTTAAATAACGTTTCCTTAGACCTGATTAAAAATAACAAAATAAGGTAAAGTGCTGCATGCTTTGTATTGATACACCATCACAGGCACAATGGGTCATCCTTGAAGAACATTGCATCATATCAGGAAAGGCAACCACGTGATGAACAATACCCACTCACAGTCTGTTTAAGACAAAATGGTGCTGGCCATTGGTTACCCAGGTAAGATATGATTGGCAACCATCTGGCATATCACTCAATAAATATGTCATATCTGTTGCTTCCTACATTCTTTGCTCCAATATATAATTCATAAAAGAGGCTTAATTACACTCTTCTCAATAGAAAGGTAGCTTTTGAGGTCACTCAAAACAGGTAGATTAAAAAATGTACTAAACAAATCATTTATATAAGACAACCAGGAAATTTTAAGAGCACAATTTAAAGCAAGGCAGTCTAGAATAATAGACTTTGTAAAACTTCTATTGGTTTATGCTGAAATAGACTGCCATTATAGTAAAGATTGTAAAGTTAAAATGTCCTTCATAAAGTGAGGAACTTTTTCCTTATGAGTTATAAATGATGATGCAGATCTAGGTACACCCAACAGACATTTGAGGAAACAAGTCTCCTCTGTCTGAAGAGATTTACTGGGTATGTAACCGTATAGTCCACCCCCTAGGTAGCAGTTGATACACATCTCGCTTTGTACATTTTAGTAATCTCGTTAACTGGCTGACTACCAATTTTGTTTTCAGCTGAGTATTTGAGACTTGTTGTGCCCGTCATCCAGGATTAGAAAATAAAATCCCTGGATAGCAAAAGGGATTTACACTAGCAATCGCAGAACCCTCAATATAGAATGTCCTGCATTTGTGCATCTTTTTCCCACACACCATTGTGAATCTTTTATTTTAATTTATTTTCATTCTCCTAGATGCCATGAAAAACCCAAAGGTGTCCATTAATCCTTGCAGGCCGATCAGCGTTATGGATAACAGGGCAGTCTTCAGCTTATAATAATATTGGCACTGAGCAGCCATTGACAGTAGGTGCATCAGCCTGCAAAGTCTGAAGGGTGTCACCCGCTCCATTAATGAAGAGTGAAAAGAAGAATGCTGCCAGTATGCACCCCTGTCTAATACCCCTCTTGATCTTAAGAATGGGAGAACATTCCCGATTGGGGTCATACCGCACCATAGCGTGTAGGTTTTCATAAGAGCTTGCAAGGAAGCTAATAATATATCTCCGGGCACCCAGGGAAACCAGAGTAGACCAGAGTATTGAATGGTCCACCAGATCAAAGGCGTTGCAGAAGCTGACAAAGCATAGATAGAGAGATCCAACTTTAGCTTTAGTGTACTTCTCTATAAGTAGTTCAAGGTTTACACATTGATCTACAGTCCCCCTCCCTCTCCTATACCCATATGGTATCTCATATTTAATGGAATTATTTCAGCAAAATTCTCCAATCTTTGTAGAAGGACCATTCCCATCAATTTAGCTGCAGAATCTAGGAGGGAAATAGGCTGATAACATTTTGAGTCAGATTTGTTCCCCTTTTTAAAAAGGGGATTACAATTTGAAAAGTCTAGGAGGGAGGAATTGAGCCCTCAACAGCTGCATTAAGTACCCTAGTCAAAGTGGGACAGCATAATTCTGTCACAGCTTTAAAAGCATCTACTGTCACCCCATCTAACCCTGGTGATATCCCTACTGCACTCGTACTCATGGCGAGGAGAACCTCCTCTAAAGTAATATGTAATGGAACTTGAGGCTTGATTAATACTCCCTTGTCCTCTGCCGGAGATTTTTCTACCACATGGGAATCAAAATCAAAACTACCCATAAAGTGGGTTACCCATGCATCACAATATACCAGTGAGGTGAGTTCAGACAGAGTATCAGTGTAGAGTAACGAAAGACAAATCCTTCACAAACGAAGCGTGTTAGGTGATTTCAGTGCGAGGTTTAATCAGGGATCCACGGCAGGCAAAGAAGCGACTGAAACGGATGAAAGTCAGCCTCCAACTGCCCCACAACAGAATACAGAACCTTAACGTAGGAGTTCTATTAAAGGAACGGAATGGAACTAACAGAGTTAAATACTAACAAAAGGTAAAAGAGAAAAGAGGCAATAAGCACAGGCAAATGCAAACAATACACGAATACAAATAATAATAAATACCAATGCTACATCATCTTCCTCCTTCACAATGCAAAAGAAAAAACATATTAACAATGGAAAGTAAACAGCAGCTAAACAGAGGCACATACAAATAATACCTAAACAGAGGCAAATGCAAACAATACACGAATACAAATAATTAGCAAATAAATAATAAATATACTAATATAAGCAATAATCACTGTATTTAGACGGAAGTTTAACAATTCTATGGCAGCGTGTATGTAGAGGTTCTACAGCTGGACCAACCGACGAGGATAAATCAGGAACATCCAGTCCTTCCTGATGACGGGAAACAAGAACTTGATCCTTGGAATTACTTTGCATGGGATTCGTCTTGTCTTCTTTGTTGATAGGTCTGTCTATAAATATGTCGCTAGAAGTAGCCTCCTCTTCACGGCCAGCATAGACTTGTTTAAAAATGTCAGCTTGTAAAGGAGAAATAGGGATAATAGAATTTTTATTCCACCACCCCTTCCCCTCTAAAAGTACAGCAGTTTTAGAAACTCTTAAAACCTTTACAGGTAAAGAATATTTGGAAATTCCTTTGGGCACTTTGCAAGGTTTTTTTATCAGGACATAATCATTCACATTAACTAATATCTCACACACGTTTCTACGAGCATCATAATTACGTTTTTGAATACGTTGTTTCTCAGAGACTCTCTTTTTCAACTCATTAATATCAACCTTCACCTCCTTGTGAGGGATGGTCATCCATGATGGTGTTAATTTAGATCTAGATTCCCTCCCTCTAAGTAATACAAACGGTGAGAGACCCGTGGTGGAATGTGGTGTATTAAGATATGCCCACAGTTTTTCATTCAAAGATTCTTTAACATTGCAGTTGGTGGCAATGGCTGTTTGAATCCCCTCTTTAAGAATGCGATTAGCTCTCTCCACCAATCCATTAGAGGAAGGACTGTATAAAGCTACGCATGAATGCTTTATGTTGTGTTTAACTAAGAAACCTTCTATTTTACTAGAAATGAATTGCACCCCATTGTCAGTGACAATGTTAGACGGTGGACCTTCTAAATAAAACATAGATGACAGGAATGCAATAACAGATTCTGTGTCAGTATGTTCTACAAAGTCATAATATATCCATTTGGAAAAATAATCGATGGCAACAATCATGTATCTCATGTTCCTAGGTAAAGTGTTAAAAGGACCAGAAAAATCTACTGCAATACTCTCCCAAGCACCATTGGGAAACGGGATACTATGCAAGGGTTTAGTCTGGCATTTCCAGTGCTTGTCAGACACCACAAGAGGTGCACTGATCAACAAAATCCGACACTTGTTTGTCAATACATGGCCACCAGTATTTTTCTTTTAACCTTCTGCAAGTGGCTGAAATGCCTAAATGCCCCTCATGAGCAGCCTTTATAAGCAATGGTCTTAAATCATAGGGAGGAATGCACAGAGAGCCTCTCATGCACACCCCGTTCTCATATGACAATTCAGCAGCCAATTGACAATAGGTGTTGAGTTCCCTACAAAGTTTCTGATGTTTGGGCCAACCATGAGTAATATGAAATTTCACTTTAGACAAAATTGAATCTCTAGTCATCGCAGAATTCCAATCATGTTCAGAAAAAAGACCCTCAGAGGATGAAGCTACCTCCAATACGCCAATGACACATTCAGTGTCCTCATACTCAGTATCAAACAAAGGTAAAGGCAACCTAGAAAGGCAATCCGCCCTCACATTTTTCCCACCAGGAATGTATTTTACATCTAGATTGAACTCTTGCAACTTGGACAACAGTCTTACTAACCTTGAAGAGGCTTTACCTAGCCCATTCCCTCCCATTAAGAAAACAAGTGGCTTGTGATCAGTGTAGAGGGTACAAGCCATACCCCAAATGTAAGTCTTGAACTTATGTACAGCCCAGACACAGGCCAGAGCCTCCCTCTCAATTGTGCTGTAATTGACTTCAGTATCTGAGAGAGATCTAGATGCAAATGCAATAGTGTGTTCACGACCATCCACCCATTGGCCAAAAACTGCCCCTACGCCCTTCATACTGGCATCCACAGCTACAAAGGATTTGGCTGACGATATAAATGGCTTTAATGCCGGAGCAGATAGTACAAGTTTCTTCACAGAAATAAAGGCTTCCATAACTTCTTCACTCCATTCAAACTTGCTACCTTTTTTTAAGAGGTTTCTAAGGGGTTGCACTAACATAGCATAACCATGTACAAATCTTGAGTAGTATTCGCAAAGGCCCAAAAATGAGCGAAGCTCATCTTTATTTGATGGAGAAGGTGCATTTAAAATGGCATCTAGGTTCCCCTGTTTAGGCTTAATACCATCAGCAGAAATTGAATGGCCTAAATATTCTACGTCCTGGACCAAAAATTTACATTTGTCCTTTTTAATAGTAATCCCATGGTCTCTGAGTATAGTAAACACTTTGTCTAACATAATAGTATGTTCCTCTATGCTCTTGGTGTGTATTAGAATGTCGTCCTGAAAGACACATACATTATCAAAATCACTAAATAAAGAATCCATTAATTTCTGGAAAACACTCGCTGCAGAGGCTAATCCAAAAGGAAGTCTGAGATACTTATAAGCTCCAAATGGAGTCACAAAAGTAGTGAGTTCCTGAGAGTCTACACTAAGAGCAATCTGATGATATGCTGAATGCAAGTCAATAGTGGAGAAAAATTTAGAGGTCCCCAAACTAGCAATCATCTCTTGTATACGAGGTAGAGGATGACAATCTACAATTATGTTTTTGTTTAATGATCTTAAGTCCACACATAGCCTTAAGTCCCCATTTTATTTTTTAGTGATAACAATGGGCGAAACCCACTCCGAGGAATCCGTAGGGGTAATTATGCCATCTTTGACTAGTTTCTCTAAAAGATCTTTGAGTTGCCCTCTGACAGAGATAGGGACAGGTTTTACTTTATGAGCCACAAAAATGGCTCCATGCTTAAGCCTAATGCAATGTTCGAAACCTTTTACTACCCCAATCACGTCAGCAAATACTTCAGGGCATTTCATAGTAAAAGATTCCGAAATATTGGTAATGGGCAGGCTGATTTCTGATACTTCTAAAGGCATTTCTCCTAAGACTATAGGATTGTCAAATCCAGGACGTAAAGTTATGCCTAATTTAGCAAGATTTTTCCACCCTACGATATTTCTACCATCCACAGCTACATAAAGCTTAGTCACTGTGCTCCTACCCAAGAGAAATAATGTAGATGAAAAATATCCTAGAAGATTAATGTCATGGTTCCCAAACGCCTTGGGACTAATATCTGCCTCAATTAGTGTTTTATTTAAGGGCCAATGTCTGCGGTAAGTGGTTTCTGCAATGATGGTGATGGGTGAACCAGAATCAGCCATAGCAGAAATTTCAATAGAATCAATAACAACCTGACAAATGGGCCCCTTAATACTTCTAACCGTAGTAACATCCACAGTTAGTACAACATTAGATAAAATATTTGTACAGTCATTTACACCACCATCCTCCACCTGGTCACATTTAGCATATACATTACTGACTTTAACTCTGGCATTATAGTTAACAGGTTTGTAATTACGGTTATGTTGCCTACAGACAACCTGAAAGTGGCCAACTTTCTGACATCTCAAGCATTTTTTCCCCAATGCTGGACACGACTGATTGTTGCTTAAATGATTGTGTGACCCACAACGGAAACATATTGGTACATTCTTACTAAATTTTGTAGTTCTTTCCTTTATATAATTAATATCAGAATCTGCTGTCATTTGGTTAACCATTATGCCTTCAACATGTCCAGAAACTAATTTGGAAGTAACAATGGATCTCTCAATGGCTTTAGCTATGTCTAATGTCTCCTCTAATGAGGGATTACGACAAGCCAACAACCGTTCCTGAATTTTTTTTGAAGAACAATGAAACACAAACTGGTCTCTAATGTGTAAGTCTACTTGATTGCCAAAATCACATCTGGCAGCTAGCACACGTAAATTAGCCACATACTCGTCCACTGTCTCATCCACAGATTGCTTGTACATTGCAAAATTGAATCTCTCCAAAAGTACATTGTGTTCATCCGAGAACTGCTTCCCAATCCTTTCTTTCGCCTCAATGTAAGTGTTCCATGTTGTATTATCACCACCACTTCCATCAGGTGGAGAGATCATGGGTAGGTTGTCAAAAACCCGTTGACCAGCCACACCAAGGTGATTAAAAAGTAGAGCTAATTTCCTTGAGGGAGAAAAGTCGTTGGCATCAATTGCCACTAAGTAATTCTCGAAAATTCTAATCCATTCTCTCCACTTAATGTCCGGTTTGCCACTCTTGGTTAAAAATGGTGGAGGTTGTACTACCAAATTATTGGATGCCATGAAGAGACAGCAGAATAATGCAGGTAAGATGCTTGTACTGTTGTGACAATGGCAAAGTTTTTTTTTTTTTTCTCTTATTTATTTTAAATTTGCTTGAGTTCAGATTATATTGTTAAAATATGGGATCGTGTATCAAATAAATGACACTTCCAATCTTCCGGCCTCCTGAAATCAAATATACACGTGGTGTACGTAATTAGGCAAATCAAACTTCCTAGAAATGTACTGACGCGTCCGTAAAAACGGGACGCTTTTCCTTCAAAAATCCTCGCTAGGTGTAGGCACGTCAGTATCCTAGGAGACCACCACAATGCCACGACGTCAGCAGGGTGAACGCCGTAGTATCCTGGGAAACAGAGCGCGACGGCACAACAGCAGAAAATGCTGAAGACAGGCGCTGCGCGAGCACGGCCGTTGAAGCTCGTGACAGAAGGCGCGTTTAAAATGCACACAAGTAAGTCTTAATAATGCGCATAAGAAACCGCAAAACGCACACGTTACCAATCACAAAGGTAGAGGGTGAAGTCTATGCCGGTCGGTGAATCCCTGGACAGGCACCAACTCCGTTGTGGAACTGCTCCGCAAATTATCTTGAATGTTGGGTTTTCTCCACCCCACTCCTGGTACCAAAATATGTAGAGTAACGAAAGACAAATCCTTCACAAACGAAGCGTGTTAGGTGATTTCAGTGCGAGGTTTAATCAGGGATCCACGGCAGGCAAAGAAGCGACTGAAACGGATGAAAGCCAGCCTCCAACTACCCCACAACAGAATACAGAACCTTAACGTAGGAGTTCTATTAAAGGAATGGAATGGAAATAACAGAGTTAAATACTAACAAAAGGTAAAAGAGAAAAGAGGCAATAAGCACAGGCAAATGCAAACAATACACAAATACAAATAATAATAAATACCAATGCTACAGTCAGCTTTAAAAAAAGGGACATTTACTGTGTGCCAAAATAAAACTGAATCCTTTGTCTCACAGACCAGAGCCATATGAATCCAAGCCTCCTCTTGCAGTACTCTCTGCAGGAACCTGCTTATAATTCTTATGTAGGTCTCAAATAGCTGGGCTATCCCTATGAATTCCATGAAGAGCCTTCCTTAGAAGTTTCGATGACGGGATCCATCCTACCAGCTTTAATGGGGCTTCTAAGGAATGATTTTAGCTCCCCAGTGATCTTCCCAAAGGCATTTAATATCCCAACATAATCTATCTCCTCTTCTAGACAATAGCTGAATTAATCGAAGTTCAAAGTTAACAATTCTCATAGAACTTTATTTGGGTCAATCCCTGCCCATTTAATCTGGACTCCAATAGGCCTAACTGGAATGACATTGGTAGCAATCACATTACTTATAGTATCATGGGCCAGAATTGAGAGTAAAAGTATTAAAGGGTTGTGGCTGTCTGTGATATATTAACAGAGTGAACCAAACCCTTATCAATAGCAGAAATCAAAGTGTGATGAATGGTGGTATGTGGATCTCTGCTAATAAATGTAGGGATCGGTAAACTGGTACCCACACATCTGCTTTCCAAGAGCATAAAATCGTACTTAAAGATCAGGGAATTCAAACCGTTCCCATGGTCATTGTGGCAAAAGTGCACAGCTCCAGCCCCAATGGCATTAATTATGCATTAATTATGCCACAAACACTTCTTGCCATTTTGGAACATTTATGGATATTAAAATCACCCAACCAAAAAATGTTGTACAATGAATCGCATGCAAGAACTCCTCCAAACCTGCGTCTGGGGCATACACGACTGAACAACACGATGAATCAAACATGTTATTGTAGAAAGTAATCACCACCAAATCCGTCCTACATTTTAATGATAACCAGAGTGTGCATAGGATAGAACAGTTGGAACTCTCCTGATGGTGACAGATAGCAAGTTAGAAACCAGAACTCCCCAACGTCCCTTTGTCCTGCCCTGCATTAGATGGTAAAGCTCCACTCAAAATTATGTAAACCATTTAACGTGTATAGGTTCCACACACCAGGGGCCAGATGTAGGAAAGGAATTGCAACTCGCAAACGGCAAAAACTGCCGTTTGCGAGTTGCACATCACATTTTCCTATGCAGAAATGCATTCTGCGAGTCGGACCGACTCGCAAAATGCATTTCAGAATCGCAAATAGGAAGGGGTGTTCCCTTCCTATTTGCGATTCCTAGTGGTATGCAATACCATTTGCGACCGCATGTGCGGTCGCAAATGGTGTTGCAGTTACCATCCACTTCAAGTGGATGGTAACCCACTCGCAAATTGGAAGGGGTCCCCATGGGACCCCTTCCAGTTTGTGACTGGACCCAAAAACATTTTTTCAGGGCAGGGAGTGGTCCAAGGGACCACTCCCTGCCCTGAAAAAATACCGAAACTAAAGGTTTCGGTTTTCTTTTTAAGTGCAGCTCGTTTTCCTTTAAGGAAAACGGGCTACACTTAAAAAAAAGAAAAACTGCTTTATTTAAAGCAGTCACGAACACGGTGGTCTGCTGACTACAGCAGGCCTCCATGTTTGCGAGTGCCCATAATCGGTATGGGGCCGCAATTTGCGACCCACCTCATAAATATTCATGAGGTGGGTCATTGCGACCCCATACCGACTTGCAGACGGTGTCTGAGACACCGTTCTGCATAACATTTTGCGACTTGCAAACAGCGAGTCGCAATGACTCGCTATTTGCAAGTCGCAAAATGTTATTTTGCTACATCTGGCCCCAGGTCTCCTGAATGCAACTTACATTGGAATCTGAAATAATAGGACACCAGTCTGGGGAATACAGTTTGCTTCGTAGCCCGCACACATTCCAGGTCACAAATTGACATTCTCCCCTGGTATCATAACCATTAGGTGTCACCGATGGGCGGAGATGATCAGAGACTTGCAGACTAAAAGATGTGATTATTTCCTTGCTTTGATTAGATTTGGGGACTGCAGAATTATAACAACACTCAACACAGTCTAACAATGGGATAGGTGAGATAACAGTCTCTTTGCTAGAATTTGATATGGCTGATTGATTTACCCAGTTAACTGAAGGGCAGTTATTTACTCAGGGCCCAGATACGCACAGTCAATTAATTTCATTGAGGCCAGAAAGAGGTGTAAACCTGTTGCTGACTGACATGGATTGTCTCAGCTAATGATTGGTGTTAGGGAGAAGTGCAAACGATGCCTGGAAAGGTGGCTTTTTAAAACAGTCCAAAAGCAAAGCAGGTATTCTAGCGCGGATAAACAACCTCTCCTCATGATGCCTTAATAGCCTTCTCACTGTCGTTGGATGGCAAAAAATCACCACCAGGCAGTCTCCTAGTCATCAGGCAGTAGTCTTCGGTAATGGACCAATGCAACCAACCCTACGTGCTGTGAGGATCTCATTTCTCTCTGCTGGAGTGAAGCCCTTATCTACCCCGAGCCAATGTGTGACCTTGTTATTAGCCTGTTCCCCAGACTCTGGATTGGTAAGGTTTAATGCTGGGACTCCCTCCACAACCAGCACATATGGACATGACTCGGGGGAAGACTTGGGCATATTTATAAGAAGTGACACAGCGTGGCTGCTGCACCAAAATTGGCATCGCTGCGCTGCTTTATTTCTAAAATGCAGGGATGCGCCCTATTTACTAGAATACGGCACATCCCTGTGTTTTCCCTGCACTGGTGCTAAATTAGCTGCCGAGTGCCAATGCAGCTACCCTTCTGCCATGGTGCAAGGATGGCTGCATTGCGGGGGCGATTGTTTTTGTGCAGGAAGGGATACTTCAATGGCGATTTTCTCTTCATAATGCAGCACACATAGAAAGAGCAAAAAACGTGGAGAAATGAAAGCATTTCTCCACGTTGCACCATGCTAATTCCACCCCTGAGGTGGCGTTAGATTTTGGCACTGCCTCAGGTTTAGGAAATCTCATAAATGTGGGGCAGCGTCAAAATGCCCCTTTCACGCAAAGTGCTGCGTGTGAAGGGGCCGTATTTACGAGGTGGCATTAAGCCACAAAAAGTGTCTGCCTTGTAAATAAGGCACAGTGCACAGCTTCATCGGAGCGTCACAAAAAGTGCTAGGGGCTAGGCACTAGGAGCTTGTAAATATGCCCCTTAGTATCGTAGTGCTGGGAACTGCATCCTCTCCTCTGTGTTCCTGTTGTTGACAGTTAAGAGGCCTGACCTCCCATGGGGGAGACTCCTCTCTGTACTGTCTCAATGGTCCTCTCATTTCTCCTTCCTGTCTGAACACAAGGAGCTTTCCTCTCCTTTTGTGGGAAGGTGGCAACCATACTTGTCTCCTCCACAGCTGGTGCACCTCTGTTGGGCGCATTCTGCACCCACGCCTATAATAAGATTAAACTGGGCTTCCATGGCAACCAAGGTCTCCCTGATTGGGGTAAGATGCTCTTTCAGAATTTCTGCAAATTTCTCTTAGATCTCATTGTGGTTCCAAACTCCCCCCCACATCCCGGTCTTTCCCTAACCAGCTCTTGATTTCAAAGGTTGGAGTGTTCGGGGCATTCTGGTGTTAGGTCTCTTGAGTCTAGCAGCAGGTTCCAGGAAGGAGTTAACAATGTCTGAGCTCTGGGACGCCAAACAAGCACAGGGGTTAATCTCTGCCACTGTAACCCCTTTCACAGCTTCTTCTGCACTATGGGTATCCTCCCCATCAATATTCCTCACTAAATAGTCCTTCTCCATCACAGGGAGTGCATCCCTCAACACACAGTACCACAGTTTGACATCTCCTCACAACCTTCCTGCGGCCCCCTATGCTTCTCCATGTCTTCATGTCTTCACTTGGTCAGAGCTATTCCCATGGAAACTACCCCAATGGCTCTCTCAAGCATAGTATCTATGTGTGTAGGCCCATGTGGAAGGAAAGTTGTTTCCTTTGCCTTGCACTTACCCATGGTCAGCTGTAATCTGGATTACTAATTCTCGTTCTGACTGCACTGATGTTAAGGGGGTGCCCTAGCCCTCCTCCGATCATGGGCAGGCTCACCTTTAACCAGAGCAGCGAGAAAACACAGCGCTTAATTGCACTAATCCTCTGTGGCAATAATATGACAGGAGGGCTTCCTCCTCAGGCCCACAAGATCTTAGGTTGTGTAGGTCCATCAGCCCATCAGACCTAGCAATCCCGGGAGGTGCCAATGTGCCCAGTCTGGCCCTCACTTTCCACTAACCAAAATGTATTTCTCCACATGCAGAGGAAGAATGAAGAAAGAAAGAGGGATGTCATTTCATAGGGATCCTCTATTTTCTACCCTCTACCCCAACAGCCTGGTCCACCACAAAGATCCTTAAGAATGCTTTTGAGTAGTCCTGCACTTCGCACTGCTCCAAGCCAAACTCTGGGCCTCATTTACAAGCCTTTTGCTCCATCGCTGCATCATTTTTTTGATGCAGCGGTAGCGCTAGCAATGTGCTGCACTGCTCCAGATTTATAAACTGATACATTGGGCCTAATGTGTCAGTTTGTAGAGCCCTATGTTAGGTTACACCTGCGCCAGGCATAATGTATGCAGGGTAGGCGTTCCCAGACAAAAAGCCACACAGAACTGACGCAGTGAAACGTATGATTTCACTGCGTCAGAATGTTGCCACTTGCTCAGATCAGGCATAAAATTGAGGCAGGGCTTTTTCCAATGGGAGCCTCCTCACATTGCTGGAGTAGCGTTATTTTGTGACGCAAGTCAAGCAATGCGTCAGTTTAGGGCCAACAGATGCATCAGAAGTTCTGACGCATCTGTGAGAACTTGAGCCATGGAGCTGTGTATTGTACATACAGTGGGTCCATGACATTGTTCGTAGGTCTTAGGCAAGTGCAAGTAATCTGACGCATCGATGCCGATGTGTCAGACTCTTGTAAATGAGGTCCTCTGTTATTTGTACCAATCAATTGCAGGGAATAAAAATGGATTTCTGCTCTGCCACAGTCGTACACAGCATATATACTCCATGCACATCTTACCACACATACATAAGGTAAACAAACATGCATCTCCCACATAGAGTGAAGTCTCTAGTTGCATCCTTATTTTAGTTTAATAGAAAGTTTATTGTTAAAGTAGGGTGAAGATAAATAGTACAAATTATAATTCATGCAATTATACACAATATTAAAGCAGGTATTAATAAAATAAAAGGCAAATATATTAATCAAACTAATGTATGCTGTTAAGAAAATGTTAACAAAAATTTATAGGGAAAGAAGGTAAAAAAATGAATAAAATGGAATATATTTGAAAAAGAATAAGAAAGATATGAATAACAAACAGAATATAATAATCTATTGTTCTTTCTTCTAATTAGAGGAAATTTTAAACAGGTATGTAGTAAAAGGTAGCCATAAATTATAATCTTTGATCCTAGTCTTAATATCCAAAGCAGAAACCGTATCATTTCTATGGCAATCAAATGTATGATTTCACCAAGAAAGAAAAGCTAGCTAAGAAAAATCTTTTGAGCAAGATGGTATCTCTCTAATAGTAATAGCAGTAAGGAAATAAATAAAATAAAATAAAAACTTGAAGACTTGCATTCCAATTTAAAAACAAGCGAGGCCAGTAGGCAACTCTCTTTGGCTGGTGACAGGTCAAAAGATCAGGCTACAATTACACTATGTTTCTGCCACCACAGTTGGCCCTTTACATCACAGTAGGCTGATTATAGTCCTGCTCAATTAAAGAAGGGGCTCCTGGTGTACCCTGAACCATATTCCATGTCGAAATGCAGCTTCAGCGCACATGCAAAATTGCCCAACATGCAAAATTGCCCCAAAACCATCAGACTTGCAATAGGAAACAGACAGCAAAGATGCGTGCTTTCCGAGACAAAACAGGTGGCATTTCCCTTCCCAACACCAGCCGTACAAACTCTTGTGCAGGCAAAGTTAGGAAGGGTCTACAAGCAGCCCCTTCAATGGAACAGAAGGCTGCAAATACCATCAGAAAATGGAAGCTAATCAAAAACACCTTAAAATTAACCTGAATTATGCCACAAGAGATTATTAGGAGAACAAAAAGCTTAGAATCTGCTCCAAACTTAACCGTCCCAGGCCCTGTGGCAACCCTGTGTGACCCAGACCAAGGGGCAGCTTGGAATAGCAAGGACGAATCACAAGATTCGGGAGTTAGGGCCTGATTACGATCTAGTTGGATGGGATACTCCGTCACAAACATGATGAATATCCCGCCTATAGTATTAAAAGTTCCATTATATCCTATGGAACTTGCAATACAGTGGGCAGGATATGTGTCATGTTTGTGACGGAGCATCCCATCCGCCAAGATCATAATCACTCCCTTAGAGAAGAAAAATCTACCAGAATCTTTTGGTCTACACAGAGCTAAGAATGCCTTTGTCACCTTCGAATATCATTCTAGATTCTTCTTTGCTAACCATAATTGCCCTGCACTCAATGTCCGACCCCAGACAAACTGCATTCTGTCTACACCTAACATTCAACAGTTCTGCATGCACTTTTCTTTTCCATTACCTGCGTCATCCTTCTAGAAGTCATTCTTAATTTTAGAAGCACTCTGTTTGACTTGGCCCTTTTTGGAGGGTCTCCTCCAGATGTTTGCCATCCGTAGCTGAACCCATTTTGTAGGCATTAGGATTCTGTGCAGGTATGTTAAAATTGGCCTACCCTGATTGGCATTTTTAATTTACTTGTGCGTCCCTAGTAAATGGTACTACATGTACACAGGGCCTTGCCAAATTGACATTTCTTAATTGAGGATTAGCATAATTGTGCATTTGCAAATGTAGCTATTTTCAGCTTTCCATTTAGAGGAAGCTCCACTCCTTTCGACTCTTGAATATAATGGCAATGTAAAGGGCACTTTCTCGCGCCCATTTCACCACTCAATACTAAGTGAAACAGGTACAGATTAGAACTGGATTGACTGCAGGAATGGCATTCACAATGTCTTGGCTTTGTCAGTGTTCACCACATTTCAATGAAAGCTCCAATGGGAATTCACATTTTTTCTGCCCAAAACATATTTATGACAGGAAAACCCGTAGATCTGTACGTCTTTCACAGTACCGAGTGCCATCTGTGCCCTCAAAAACATTGATTCTGTAACTCAGAGACTCGAACTTTCGGATGTAGATACCATTTTGAAAACCTAAATATAGCATATACACACACATTGTTTTAAATAAATTGTGCACACAACATCGGTTCTTCCTGCAATAGAAGGCTTGACTGGTTTGACAGTCATTTAGGAAATGTAATGCTAAGTGTGCGCAGGATGGACTCTCCATGCAATATTCTCAGGATAACTGCTGACTATGTGTGAGTGTGTGTGTGTGTCACCGAGGTCTCTTGTATGACAATTTAATTTGTGTGGCAGTCCTAAAGGTCTGATAGATTGAGCCTTTCTAGACCGACATTAATCATCACTCCCATGTTATAGATGTTTAATGCACTAGTTATGGGGTTTCTCATTAACACAAAAATGAAAGTTCCAGACACGGCCTCCCGTGTAGGGAGCATAATGATTACAGATTAAGTAACACAGCAACCTGAAAAGTACTCTGTTATGTGTGCTTTCTTATTTACAAACTATATTTAATTTTATGACATAGGTGTAACGTGATCAAACGCCACAGAAATTCAGATATTATGTGGCTTTAACGGCAGTCTGTCATGCACCACATAGAATGTGTTGCTTTTCTAATCTCCGAAGTAAATCCACATAAATTAGTGATAAAATGCAAACAAGCTACAGCAGTACATTCCAATAATAATTTTCCGAATTTCAACATTTCAGTTTCCATTGCCAATATTGTAAATCTTACTTGATAGATTTTTCTTATTCTAAATCAAGGTGCTTTCATTTGATGACACACTAGTGAGAAAGGGCTGTCTTAAACGATTGAAAAGTTCCCCGCCAAACACACATATTAACCGTGTATTTCTTCAAATATTAGCATCTTCCAAGAATACAGTGCCGGCGAGCACATGATGCCGGCTACTGAGAGTTTAAACCTTTCAACCTGTTTTACCCACTGTATTTGAAAGTACTTGTCCACTACCTCCGATATTTAGTTTAGCCCGTTATTTTAACAGAACGTGGCACTTGGGCGCTGATTTTATCTTATTCTAATTTACCCTTTCATTTAAATGAATGTATGTTTCACAACTTTCATTTAAACACTTTTACAAATTTTCCCTGTACATGCCTTGTTGGGACAGCCTATTGTTAGCATGTCACACCTTAATAAACTTACAAGGGGACGCAAATAGGTCATGAACCTTTTGACTTGCAATTAGGAAGTTCTTACCATAGCTCCAGGACATAATCAATAATCAATACACAATAATCGACATTCATTAGTAATCTATAAAATCGATAATCAGTGGAGTCAGTAACTGTCACTCACCATGACCTTTCAGTCACGGAATAACCACACTTTTAGTAAAAGTTTAGAATGTTTATTTCCCTATATTAACAATGCTAAGGTCATGTGGATTAATCTCAAATCAAATGAAACACATACCAAAACAACACTGTTTGTCCAAAGCGGCGGAAGAAACGCAATCTAATCAAAGTTGCATTACAGCATACTCTAATGTTACAGCACAAATCAATAGCTTGCGTTAGCGAAATGTAGTACGTGTGGTAAAGCAGAGAAATCCATCAAACATCAGTCTTTTCTTCATAAGTCAGAATCCTCAACTAACACCAGATTAGCATCAGCATGTTGGGCTTCATGCAAAACAATTTATTAACACAAATTTGGAAAACATCTTACTAAGGTTGTATCAAAACAGCGCAGTTGGTACTGAGAAAGAAAAGACAAAATGCATAGTAATCACATTTCAATGTATACCTATCCTCGGTATGGGTCAGCAAAGCAGAAACTGTCTTCGTCCTCAGGACATCAGTCGGTCAGCAGGGCATCAGGTCTCAGTCAGGAAAGCATGGGTAAAGTCACTTGGCATTAAAGATAGGCACAAGAAGCTAATAATCTTTCATCAGACATGTGGGGAGAGAATGCTCTCCTCTCTCGGAATGAGCGTTGTTATATTAAAGTCACCTGAACTATCCCCTGATTCCCTATTGGTCAGTTAATCGTATGTTCACACTTTATCCAATAATATTTCTATGTCAAATCTATGAATTCTAATATTTTTCTGTTCACATACAGTTGATTGGTTCGTCTTACCATGTTCTCATCATCCGGCTTGTCAGGTAACAATATTGTTGCAGCTTCCACTCTAGGCAGTATCTTCATCACACACACATTACACATAAAATGTTACACTAGCAAGAACATCATCTCCTAGCAGTCAATTCTCTAGAAAAGCTTCCATTAAGCACATTTAGCCATTCAATGGACATTTCACAGTTTAATTCACTTGGTCAGCAATTTACTCAAACGTTAAGAAATACAGCTTCTGCATAAGGCCTGGCAAAATAGGCCAAGACACTCGCTAAGTAAAGGCCTACAATTAATACGCTAAAACATACTTCATAACCCTTAATATGACATATTACTGCATTCATCTAGTACATATTCGATATATAGTATTGCTCATTAATTAGTACATTTCGTTAACATTGACGGCCATTCTTCGAGGTCACATTTTCAAAAGCATGCATTATTTTTCTACGTTATTTCATCTTCTACATAAACTCATTATTCAAAATACATAAACACTCATTAATACATTTTATTAAAGACACCTGCGCTACCACTATCAAGCATGTCACCACTGTTTTCTGGTTATTTTTCAGCTTGTTAGTTTTGGTTGGTTAGTTGTGCTGCAGCAGTTTGAGGAAACTGCATGTGCAACTGCACCATGGGCATGTCAAATGTCAAAGTCAAGCCCATCTTTGTTCTGGATGTGGCCGAAAGGAAAGTCTGTAGTGCCCGACGCAATCATCGTAGGGATGCGGCATGATTCTTTTGCGCTGCTCCAATCTTACTGAAGATCAAAAACTTGTCTCTCTCTTATCACAGAGACCACATTAAAGATAATTTGATTGTTCTGAACTCTTCTTCATGGATATTAATTTTACCATAATTATCGTATTGGAAAATAAGTGGTGGATTTGCAATTCTTTACAAGAAAAAGTTTTCTAAATTTTTATTAGATGCAGTGATCACTAAGCCTAAAGACATATGTTACAGAACATATTACGTAGTGGAAATGATTGTATCTATCTCATATTTTCTCCACTTTCTCATTGCAAAAATGAACAATATTCCAGTTAGCTGATTACACTACACCACTACTATTTTTTTGTGTGTAAGCTAGAGTCCACTGCTCAAATTTTAAAACATAAATTCACCTAGCATAATCAGCATAATTTTACTTCTATTCTACCAAAAAGTGTCTTATGTGTGCCATCTGATGTTCACAACAGTGTTAATAATTTTAATAACTGGTTAGCTACTCCACTCAGTTATATTGTTCCTTCATTGAACTGTACCTCACATGGATCGAGACCATCTGCACCATGGCACACATACTTCTCTGGAGTGTAGGTGCAACAAATTAGAGCACAGTAACACAGAGACTACTCATCAGAGGTCAAATAACATGATAAGGCTGTCCAGAAAACAATACAATTTCAAAGTCCAACTGTCATTTTGTGCAGTTCCTAATTTGGTAAGAAGACTGCGTGTTTTAGGCTAGCAACACCATCGAATGTGGGTAACTGAGTCGGTCCTGCACCATCTGAAAGCTGTGGGCCTCACTCCTGGCTAGCCCGCAGTGCCTCACCCAACCCTAGAAAGGAAAGGTGATTTGTGGCAACCTAAACATGACATTCTGACTAATCAGGGAAGCTGTGGTGAATAGATCATACCCCTTTTGTTCAGTTACTCAGAGACTCACACATGCAAAGGGAGAACAAGAGATGCAAAATGGTATTCAATGCATTTATTGGAGCCATAGCATCCTATTATAAAAAGCATGGGCTGCAACAATTAGGCAGATGAAACATAAAACAGCAATCATCATTACAATTAATGTGAAGAGGACAAATGATCCCAACATCTTTTTATGATCCTAAAAGCCTAAAGATTCCTACCTACACTCTATGCCTAAAATCTGAGAGTATATCAGTGGTAACCCTTCTGCCTGTCCTGGTCTCAGGGAAGGACCCCGACCCCATACCTGAAGAGGCTGGCATGGGTCTGCCTGTTATCTAGATAGCAATCCTCTTGGGTAGCTGAAGAGCCAGCAGCGGAATCAGCAAAGCTGTCAATGGAATAATGTATGTCGCAGGACAGTCATGACTGTAATGCCGTCTGCCCCCCTTAGGCCGATGTGGTGTTTATATAACAAATTCTGCAGTGTTCTAAGAACAGGCCTGACAAGATAATATGTCGAGGAATTGAGGACTGACTCCTGAGCTCCTGGAGTGGCAATATGAGTTAGAATATCATGCACCAAACGTGATAGCCTTGAACAGGGCTCAAAGTGAAATGTGTACAAAGGGCTGATAAAATGTACAGCACAAACAACTATGCCTTCTCGGAATGAAGGAGCTGAATAAAACTTTAAAAAAATGAGCTAATGGCTGGCTGTCCTAAGAAATTTGAAATGGATAAAAAATTATGGATAAAAGGTTCAGGCTGCGGGTCTAATGCTAAAATGAGGTTGCCCACCCAAACACTAAAGAGAATCCATAACAGTCACATGTGCAGTTTTAAACCACGAGTATTGCATCATCAACAAATTCCATACAGGAAATGCTTTTAAATTGTGAAAACATTTTATCATCCAGTCTGCAACATTAATTCCACTACTCCATCACTGAAAATCCAAAAGTATTTTTTCCTTTTTCACTGACAAAATTAAAATTATACTGAATTCTTTTGCTCATTAAATCCAGCTCCACTGTCCACCAATCTGCCACCCCTCTTGTTATGCCCAGGTTCACCTGAACAATGACTGGAGGCCATTGTTTTATGATTTTGGCTCACACCATTAGCTCCTTTCCATTACAAATGATTCTCTGTTTTTGTTTGGGCCCTGAAAACCTTTTTCGTTGTTCTTAAGGTGTTGGTGAGTATTACGGCCATGTTGTCCCCCAGTACCAAAGCTACGTTGAGTGAGTGCGTTAGAGGAGACTAAAACATAACATAAAACAAAATATCAAATGTAAAAATAAAATGACACGGTCAACTGAGATTTGATAGACATAATCAGACAAATAGTGTCATAATCTCACACTCAGGGGCAAGAGCAGATGCCAAAACTGTGTTGAAAAAGTAATCATGAATCTGAAATTAATGTATATACCACAGTCCTTCCAGGAAATCCACAACCTCTTGTTAAAATTGTAGGAAGTTGACATAGCACCCTTTACTAACATAGCTTCTAAAATGTATACTGAACCATGAGTTTAGTCCACTGAAGACAGACAAGTATATAGTTTTTTGGAAAGAACATGTTTGCATAGCACATATACCAAACGGTAAATAGTTAAGCTCCAGGTAACAAATCTTAGTTGTCTCTTCTTACTAAAGGAAGAGATTTTCAACATAAAGATATAAAAGATAGAATGTAGGAGACAAGAGTAGAAAATAGGGGCAGTTCCTCATTTCTGGATACAATAACATCTCAGGGAGAAAACAAAATACAGACCAGGTGGTGCACTATGGGAATCACAGACATTTGTTTTGCATGTTCCTTTTTAGAGAGCTCTTACTATTTTCATCCCACTTAAAGATATGTGTGTACATATTTTTGTATGACTGATTGCAGCCAGCAGCTGTGGGTGCTTCCGGAAACCTGGTTAGAGCATTTTCTTCCAAAGGTGATGCTGCATGCAGTGCAAGACACTGGGCAAGCACACACGTTAAGTTGTTGCAGTGTACAATTACAATTACAATGAAAGTAAAGGGTGAGCATATTAATGAAGTAAGATATCGGGCAGTTTTAAATGTGTTTAATATTTCAAGACTATACATTCCCACTGCTTTATAAACCTTGCTTTCTCACTAAATTTATTTCCTTTCTAATGCACTATTTGTCAGTCTTTTTCAATTTTTTCTTGGGAGGACCCACTCTTGACCCCACACTTGTCCACTGAACGTGATCACTTCACTCGCTACATAAAAGTCATACCCAGACTTTTACGCCCCCTCACTTTCAAATGTCATCAGACACAACTGGATGGTGGCATTGGAAAGAATATGATTTGCAATTAATCACTCTTTATTCCATTACACTCACTTCCCTCTTATTTATCCAAAAGAGGTGGAGTCTGTTTCTAAGTAAAGATACCCTGTGCATAATTTAGAATATGCTGCTCCCAACTATCCAGCATCTATGATATACATGTGTGTTATGAAAGGGGCATTTAGTTCTTACAACGCTTTGTTTTTAAATGTCTCCAATAGGTGCCATGATTCCCAGTTGCAATACCACGCTGGACTGAGTGCTATGTCCCCTCCTTTGGACGTCTTGATGCCAGGTGGGTTGTCTGGGAGCCGTCAGACCAAGCACTGCAGATTGAGCAGTTATCACTAATCTGGAAATTTATTGAGAAGATGCCTACTGGTTTTTTTCTATACCAGCACACCGACTGTTTGAAAAATGTTGGGAGATAATGTCATATTGCATGCCCAGAGTATTTGAACTGTTTGTGTTTTGAGTCAATTGCTTCAGGAAACTGCTTTGTGAAATTCACAGTTTGTTAGTTTTTCAATGTTTCCTTGAGATTTGAAAAATCTCCCAGAACTCCCACAAGTAACATTGGGCGCACTTTGTCTACCATACTGTATTATGAAAATGCTGTTTTAGAATTTCCCCCAATGGTATTTTTAAGCCAGTTTATTTGAAAACTGTGATGTAAAATGCACCAAATCGTGCCAGTATTTTTAAAGTGTTTTGGAGATTAGCTCCTCTGAACTCACTTGGGAGGTTCTTATCACTTGTTTTCTATTGATCGGTGCAGTTCACTCCAAGGACTATGCACCAACACCTGGAAAGTCTACCATCCACCATTGGATCTGCATTCAAAAGAACTCCCTTTTGTTTTTAATGGAGCATTTCTTAAATTACAAAATGCACCACTGCCTATGGCACAGGAAAAGATCAATATTTGCAGGCCATCTCTGGTATGATTTGCAAATTGTGCCCTCTAAAAGGCATGTCAATGGGCATCAAAAGTGGTCAAACTTACCATGTGAGCACCCCACTAATTTTCCTCAATTATGTCACCAAATGTATGGAAGGAAAGTGGTAAATTATCCCAGCAGTGTTCGAGAATGCTTCACTAAAGGTTTGCAATAAACTGACCGGTTGGTGAGCCCATCTCAAACAAGTTGAACATGTTTGCTCCTCTTCCATCCACACTTGAGCTGCACCCAGCCACAACCTAAGTCACATTCACATTTCATAGTATGCCCCTTTGTGCTTTCTACTATATAACTAGCCATACGTGATCTATTGTACAGCAAGATTTTATTTACATGTCAAACTTGGTAAAGTCTATTAAAGCATGAGCAGCATGTATGTTTCAATGCTGTATTATTTCTTTGGTTTTCTTTTTTATGTAGAATGTGGAATATAGAATGGATGCCATGGCAGAACTAGGGCACAAATCAGCAGATTGAGTCATACTAGTGCCCATATTGTACAGAGTGAGTGAGTTCAATGAGACCTCTGCAAGTGGGGTTTGGATGGGGCTGATGGAGAGACCGCAATAGACTTATGAAAAACACACTTTCCAGAACACACTGAGTGAAACAGATAATTTCACATTGCACAATGACATTCATTTCTCCAGGAATGGTCAATCTACAGGTAGCAATAAATCATTGAAAGAAGGTTACAAAAATCACTAAATCATCACACCAATATATTGGACAAATAAATGTTTGCAATATGTGCAAAATTCATATTTACTGTATTCCCCTATCCAAATCAATGTATGTGTGCAAGGATGTCTTATTTATGTTTGCAATCATGGCTGTAGGTGTGTTATTGTGGCTGTACATGGATACCCAAAGATATATTGCTCTGACTGTATATCTGCTTGTGCCATCTATGTTGGCCTTTGCATGTTGTGTCCATCTCCATATGTGTTTGCACTATGCAGAAGTCAAACCTGTCTTATCTATATTAATGTGTGTGTATGCTGTCTGTAGTGCAAGTACTATGCAAAATTCAAATCTACTGACTTTGTCAATGTTTGTTTTCTTTGCTGCTTTACCAACATCCCTTATTTGGCTCATGGGGGGCTTTTCAAGACAATGGCCCTCATTATGACTTCGGCAGTCAAAACAGTGGACCGCCGAAGTCACGCCGGTCAGGAGATCGCCAGTGATGGCAGTCTGGAGACTACCATATTATGACTCCTGGCAGCTCTCTGCCTTAAATTGGGTGGAGAGCCACCAGCAGCCATTCTGGCAGTCGGCGGTCTAGTGGAGGTTGCTCTGCTGGTACTGCCACGTCATCACAACACCGCCCGCAATATTACAACTTTGTAATCGGTGTGGCGGTGTTGTGGTGATGGGGAGTGCCGGTGGAGCAGGCCTGTGGACCCATTCCCTCCCAGACGACCACCTGAAGCAGGTAAGGTGATCGTCTGAGAAGGGAGGGGGAGAAGGGAAATAGGGTGGGTGTTGAGTGTTGTGTGCATGAATAGGGGTGTGAGTGTGTGTGAATTGAGGGGAGGGTGTTTGTGTGCCTGTGTGTGCATGTATCTATGTGAATGCGTGTTGGGGGCGGGGGAGTGTCATGGACACGTGTATGTCTGTGATTGTGTTTGCGTGGATATGTGTGTGATGTGTGCATGTGTGGATAGGGGAAGTACAGGGTTCAGGGGGAGGGTGGTATCTATGAGGTTCAGGTGTGGGAGGGGGGCCGTGGTTGTTTGGGGGGGTGGGGGAGTCACATACTGGTGACATGAATGTTAATTCCTGTCGCCTGTATCCTTTCCACCAGGGATTTCCTGGCGGGGTTGCCACCAGGAAATCCCTGGCGGAAAGGAGACTAATAATATAGTCTGCAGTATAAGGTGGACCGCAGGGCTGATCTTGTGATCAGCCAACTCAGCTCCTAGGGGAACCCATTTAAGCTCATAAAGGCATCCAACAGAGATCAATTCAGCAGCTATGGAACTTATTCACGCATCATGCCAGTCAGCCCTTGCAAGGACCCAGCTAAGCTTCTGCAGGCATCATATTGAGCTCCTGAGAGTACCCACACAGCTCCTAATGGGATTTCACTCAACTGCTTGTCACAGTACAAGTCTCTATAGACGCCTATTTATCGAACTCCTACAGACATACATCTGAACTGTTACAGGCAGCTACTTATGGACCTGCACACACCTTCCTGTAATAATGCAGGTTCGACTGAGCTCCAGCAGGCACTCAAAAAAACCCATTCAGACACATATCCAGGCACATGTAAGAAACTAATTAAACTTCTATAAGCGCTACATAAAACTCATGAAGCAACCCCACATACTGCCACTGCAGAGATTCTACTGAGGTACTAGACCACATACAGAGAACCAGTTGAACACCTGCTAGAATCCATGTGAGGTTCTGCAAGTAAAAAGTTCAGTTCCTTCAGGAATGCAACAATGACCCTTTTTAGTGCCCCAGTGAACTCTTGTAGGCACCACACTTATCTTCTGCAAAGTTAATCGTTGGCAATACACTCAACAATCCTTGCATAGATTCCCTTCTCCATCCCTAATTGAAGAGGCTCTTCCAACTCGGGAGAGCCGGCAATATGGCGCATGAGCAGGGGGCCATCCTTGGTTGGTGGCACACACCTGGAAGACAGGCCCAAGATGTGGATTGGCTGCAGTGTAGTTGGTTTGCCCATTGACACACTAGAGCGCTTTCGTGGTCATTACATGATCAGTTTAAGGCTATGCGCATGTCTGTATGTTCCTGCTTGCTGTCCCAAAAGCATCAATGCATCTGCCCCCTTCATACCCCTGGGATGAGATGCCCACACCCGACCAAGGAGCAAGGCCACATTGCTGCTTATGGTCTCTCCCCATTGCCCGCTGCAGGCCGCATGGGCTGAGCCTATGTTTTTGCCCGACCCGAGATTTCTATTCCTAACACCTTTACTTCTGTCTTTCTCAACTGCTCATCTGTTGTAATGATCCTCTGCATTGTTCAAACATTTTTCATTCTTTATCAATGCTTTTCCCTAATCTGTAGGGATGTTGATGTTCCTTGCTGCCAGTGTTATCCATTCAAGACTTCTACTTTTTGTTATTCCCCCCTCTCTTTTATGCACACTCCTGCACTGCAGCTTCTTTCTCCATCATTGCGTATTTTCTTGTTTTTGTTTAATGTATTTCCTTATTTTTGTCACTCACTTCCTCCCTCCTTCTCTCCCTTGTGTGGGTTTTGCTTGAACCTTTTGCCATTGATTCCTTCTTCATTATGCTTCCTTAGTTTTTCTCTGTCTCACCTTTGCTTCTTTCAGTGTCTCAATTCCTCAAATCCCCTCACTCATTCTGTTTTCTCGCAGCGCTCCTTTTCTATATCTCTTTTCTCCTTTACCCATCTCTTTTTTGTCTTTCTCTCTTTAGGTTACTTTTTCCAACCCCTCTATTCCTCTCTCAACTATGGGTTTTCTCCCTATATTACTCCCCCTCTTGCATTCTGTCCTATTTCCACTCTGAGTATCTTCTCACATTGATACTTTCAGCCCTTTCATTTTTTGTCTTAATTATTTCCCTTTATGCCAATAATCAGCAGAAGGGGAGAGAACTAATGGGACTTGAGAGGAGTGTGAGAAGAGCATTGTTTCGACCTACCTCAATTCCTCTCCTCTTTTCTGTAGATGTCTACAAACTATTTTTTTGTTGCTTCTAAAGCACTCCAAGACTCTTTATTTCTTACTTTTGATCATCAGCTACAGCTTGAGTTGAACAACCAGATCTGTTGCCTATATCATTGCAAGTAATGTTGAAGGTTCAGTGCCCAATGACAAAGGTGGTCTATAGTGTGGTAGCTGAGCTCTTCCTTTCCCATAAAATGCCAAGGACTACTCGTTTATTCAATTTTAAATGCCACCACTTTGGCCAGCACAGTGAATAGCTGCACATCTGCTGGCATGCTATTTTAGGGGTTGTAAATTGGCCATTCCAATTTCACCTGATTTCGTTGGCTCCCAGAGCGCACTTAATATTAATCTGTTTGACATCAGAACTGATAGAGCGGTCCGTACTAATAAGTTACCTGTATTCGGACGCTCTTTAGGCCGATGAATCTTTTGACTAAGTGGGACTCTCCGTACTCTATATCGGTCAATTTAATCAAATCAATAATCAATAACGAACATAAGCAATACCTTGATCGACATAACACTTAACAATTAATCCAGAATACATTTCGGCAAACCCTGACCTTTCAGTCAGGAATAACCACACCAGTTTATTCAAAGTTAGTGAATTTTATTTCCCTATATTAACAAAGCTAGCACAATATAAATGTGTCTCAACACCAAATGATAAACGTAAATGAACATTAATAGCTGTCCATAGCGGCGAAACAAGTGCAGTCTATGCAGCATTTGAATAACAAGGCATTCGATAATAGCAATGCAAATCACTAATACGATAATCTGTAATGAACTAATTGCATACATTTAGTCAGCATAACAAGATCTCAAATTGCATTGTGCGACATAAGGAATCCTCGTCTAACCTCAAATTAGCATCGGCATGTGGGACTTCATGCAAAAACAATTTAGCAACATTAATTTAGAAAACTCCTAACTAGGGCTCTTATCAAAATCAGCAGTTGGTTACCTAAAAGAAACACAATGCAATTTTACAATTTACTTTCATATTTACCAATTGCGATCAGCATACAAGGAAGTCTTCGTCTCACAGGTGCCGTTCTTCGGTCAGCATGGGTACCGTTTCGATCAGCATGGGACGGGGCAAAGGGGCAGGGGTGGACGGGGCAATTGCCTCACGGCGGCAAAATAAAACTACTACTTCATGCAAAGGGACAGTTCAAAGTTAAAGTCTCTAGGGCCAGAATCATTAAAGTCTCTTCCTCTCGATTAGAGAAAGCATCAAAGTCTCTTTCAAAATGGCATCGCAGCAAAGTGGGCCATAATAGCTACGGAATGACGCAATGTCGGGCAATAGCTGGTAATGGCTATAATGGCCGGGAAATGGCTACTTCCTTCTCGTGCACCTGGTTTAAATAGACAACAGTTCGAATCCAGTAGGGTCTTCCATTGGAGGGTTCATAGGTTAGCTTCAAATTGTCCAATCAAAAACGACAGTTCTCAAGCTTTTACTTAAGCATACATTATCCTTGGAGATGGGTACGCAAGTTGCAACATTTTATACCAATTAACTCACTTTCAGAGCTTCCATTGTCCGCACCTGCAGATTGACCTTGGAGTAAAGAGAAAATATGCCAGGCTGGCACGAAACCTTAAGATAAGCATGTGAACGATCTCAGTGGAAAAGTACAGCTTCAAGCAAAAATACACGTTTAATAGCACATTGGAAAAATACGAGCATCTAAACCGTGAGACCAGGCAACTAGGCCGAAGCCTGCACTAAAGTAATGCTAAGCTAAAACATTTCAAACGAGCAAATCATAGCACACGTTTACGATTATGTCGGATTAGTGCAATTCTAATACACCACGTTATATAAAGCACGCTTATAAATGTTGGCGAACTACTCTAAGGGCACATTTTGTCCCCGTACAATCTTTATTAGTTCGGTTAAAGTCACACATGATTATTTCACACTACGTTTATGCGTTAATAAATGAAAACCTTCATTTTCTGCTTCATCAATCCCTCCTCTGATGACTACTTGTCATCACACCAAATCATCCCCACAAATTTTATTCCATTAAAATTCTGTTATTTCTCTTTTCCTTTTAATTCCCCTAGTTTTCGCTTTGGATTCTTCTGCCATTCTCTTCATTATTTTCTCTTCCTTCCTTCTTTTAATTCTTGCCATAATCATTATTATTCCCCTTTTTATTCCCCAAATTCCAAATATGCAAATTAGTACTATTAATATTCCTTGTATTATTTTCAGTAATATTCCATTCCAAATTCCCCCAATCCAATGTCCCACTGAAGCAAGTCCTTTTCCAACCTTCTCCCACACTCCTGGTTCTTTCAGTTCCTTCAAATCTGCACTCTCTTTTGTTAGATTAGCAAGCATAGTTTTAATTTTCACACTATTGTCAGGAATATATGTACAACAGTGTCGTGCACCAAGCATTTTGCAAACGCCGCCATCCTTTGCTAAAAGAATGTCTAAAGCAAGCCTATTTTGAAGAGTCATAGCTCTTTCCGCTGCAAGTTCAGCATCTATCAGGATTATAGCACCTGAAAACTTTGTCAACATGTTATCCACTATAGTAGACAACTTTCTTATTTTAATGGAATTCAACACAACCCCCAACGAAGGAATCATGGCTCCAAATATATCTCCTACCACAGCAGCTGCGGTCTCTCTTTTCTGGATACGATGGGATCCAGATGTCTTTTTAATCATCGATAGGTCATCCAGTTGATAAACCTTTGGGAACACTATACCCAAATAACATCTCCCCCACCATCCCTTTGGAAGACGATAATAGGCATTATACCCACAAATGTAATATACACTTGGAATGACAGGGTCAAGTCCGTTCATCATGAAAGTCCATTTGGCCTTAAAAATAAACGTATGTTTACACTCACTCGCTCCTACAAAAATATTGTCATAATAGGATTCACCCCGATATATACAAAATTTCCCTACATGCCAAGCATCTAAAGCTATTTTCCCTTGTGTCTTTATTGCGGCAAAATCATAATTATCTACTGAAGTCCTCTTATGTAGCTCCTTTTCTAATTTCGCATTCATTTGTGCTCTTCTATCATCTGTGCGATCTAAAAAGCTTATTTCTATTGCAGAGAATGAGCAGGTAAGGTTTTCCCTATGAGCGTGAGCCGTTTCAAAAGGTTGCATTGGCTCGAAAAATTCCCTCATTATTTTAGCATCCCAATCTTTAGCAATCTGGCTTAGCTGCGCTATTATAGGAACATATGCAAAGGTAACATCATAATTCGAGTAAAAATACTGTATGTTAGTTTGACCATAAAACCTAGACATTACTATACTACATGTAATCCCGTATGTAAGAGGCATGTGGTGATAAGTCACCCCTTCCTTTACTGATGTCGGTATCTGTGTACACACATAACAATCCTTCGCATCCATAGTCTCAACATATTCTGTTAGCAAGCGATAGAAAACATTATACGAAAGCTCTTTCTTATCATGCAGGAGCCTCTCATCTAATTCTAATCTTTTTAATGCGGTTAGTTCAGTGACAGTAACAGGAGCAAAAGTAGAAGCGTCAATTTTCTCATTCTCACCCTTTCCATGCATTGTAAGCACTATTGCCATTATTATTAGTACACATGCAGTTACCAAGCCTATACACACATATTTACAATATTTCTTTCTACTGTTTTGTGTAGCGTACCCAGTCATGATCTGTATAGAATCAGAGAGCTGGAAGCACCTGTAAAAGAAACTATTTAGCAATTCAGTTACAAAGCTGAGCGAGCGCAATGTTCACACCGTCTTCTTCAAGAGGCCAGTCACTTATCGGTTAGCAGCATTTGTCTCAATTCGGCAATAACTCAGTCTCTATTCGGCAATAACTCAGTCTTTTATCAGTTCAGCAAATGTCTCATCCGGTTTAGCAATGTCTCAGCTGGTTGTATCACGTTAGATTGTAACAAGCAATGTCATTTATCACCCTTTCAATCGACAGAGTCCATAAAACTTTTCTTTTCTATTGGTATCTCTTCTTCTTCGTTATCGAGGCTAAGAGATACAAATTCGTCAGTCCAATCGTCATGAACTACATATGCCCATTCAGGACCGGAATACCTTCTGTTCGGTATCCTTTTCCTTTTCAATTTTGCCTCTCTTTTCGATTCTGCCTCGCTGGTACTTTCCTCTTTGGCCAAGTCGTTTCCCTCACTTGAGGATTGTTCCACAACAGTCACTTCCTTTCTTTTCTCCTTCACTTTTGGCCTTTCTCCGTCGTTCAAACTTTCTTTAGCCCTTTCTTTTATTGGTGATATACTTAGTCTCCTCTTTGCACCGTGTCCATTTGATGGACCTGCGATCTTTTCTGTGGAAGCTTGAACTTTTTCGTTCTGTTCTGCCTTGTCCCCTCCTTCTGGGGAATCAATCACGTTCTCCTTTTCTTTTTCTCTATCGTCTGCTTCTGGGAAAGCCCTCCTCTGATCAGGCTCTCCTGCTTTTTCACCTTTTTCGAGGCCTTCGTCACCGTTACTTTCGTCAGGCTCTTTATCACTTTCAGCTGCTTCAGGTTCTTTGTCACCTTCAGCTGCTTCAGGCTCTTTGCTACCCTCAGCCGCTTCCGGTTCTTTGTCACCTTCAGCTGCTTCGTCGCTGTCTGAACTTTCTCCTTGGCCTCCCCCAAGCGAGTTGGTCTCTTCGTCCTCAGAGAATATCTCTCTCTCTCCCGTTTCTGCCTGTTCGCTCTCAGTTCGGTTTTGTTCTGTCTCAGCACTCAGCACTGTTTTATCAGGCACTGGCAGTTTTAGCGCTTCAACTTCCTCATCTGTGGGACACAACACCTTCTTTGTGTGACTGGCGTGAATCCAGTTGGGAACCCCCGCACACTTCACAGCGGTAGTTGTCGTCAGGATCACTTGGAAAGGGCCTTTCCAACGGGGTTCCAGACACGACTTCCTCACGTGCTTCTTTACCACGACCCAGTCACCTGCTTTCAGTGCGTGTCCTGGACCTTGTATCGGTGGCAAGGTGGTCGCTTCCACCTGGTGAGAGAAAGAGCGAACCACGTCAGCCAGACCTTTGCAGTAGTCTAACACCATATCATCTGTAATATTCAAAAGCGCGTTTACGGGAACTGCAGGAAGTCTCATAGCCCTGCCCATGAGAATTTCGTGCGGAGACAATCCAGTCTTTCTATCAGGGGTGTTTCTCATTGACATTAGCACCAAAGGCAATGCGTCAGGCCATTTCAAATTTGTCGATGCACATATTTTCGCCATTCTTGATTTCAATGTACCATTCATCTGCTCCACCAGTCCTGAGGCTTCAGGGCGATAGCTACAATGCAGTTTTTGCTCAATGTTCAGCGCCTCGCAAAGTAACTTTATCACCTCGTTATTGAAGTGACTTCCCCTATCTGATTCTAAAGAGATCGGGAATCCGAAACGTGGTATTAACTCCCTCAACAATAGCTTTGCAACTGTAAGGCTGTCATTTCTACGTGTGGGGTATGCCTCAATCCAGTGACTAAAAATGCACACAATCACCAACACATACTTCAGACCTCCATGCACAGGCATCTCGATGAAGTCCATCTGCATTCGACTAAATGGTCCACTGGCTCTGCCAATGTGGCTCGCGTTCACAACTGTTCCCTTTCCTGGGTTCATCTGCTGGCAAGTGACACATCGATTGCAAACTGCTTCTGCAGCTTGACGAAATCTGGGGTTAAACCAATCAGTTTTGAACAATCTTATCATGGCATCTCTCCCTAGGTGAGCTTGCCCTTGATAGAACCGCGCAAGCTGTGATAAGAGACCATCTGGCAAAACAAATTTTCCCTCATTTGAAACCCATAACTCATCTGGTCTTTTTATACATTGTGATTTAATCCAGGAATCTCTTTCATCCTCCCTGACATTATTCTGTAATGTTTTTAGTTCATCTATTGTATCTACAACCTTCAAGGCAAATGCTTCAGCTGGTTCGAGTTCTGGTTCACTTATCGAATTCCATTCATCTCTGAGTAATATACAATTCAAGGCACAAAATCTTGCGACTTGATCCGCATACGCATTTCCCAGAGAAACATAGTCTTGTCCTTTCGTATGAGCACTACACTTTACCACTGCAACTTCAGCTGGCATTTGAATGGCGTGTAACAATTCCCTTATTCTCTCCCCGTTTTTCACTGGGGATCCTGAAGAAGTCAGGAAACCTCTCTGTGACCATAGTTGTCCAAAGTCATGCACAATCCCAAACCCGTACTGACTATCAGTGTAAATGGTAACTTTCATCAATGCAGACAGTTGACATGCTCTTGTGAGGGCTACAAGTTCTGCTACTTGTGCAGAATAGACTCCTTGAAGCCATCCCGCTTCCAAGACACCTGTTACAGTGCATACAGCATATCCTGCTTTCAAAATTCCCATCCCATCTCTTAGACATGAACCATCAACGAAAACAATTTGGTCATTTTCATCAAGCTTAGTATCCTTAATGTCAGGTCGAGGTTTTGTGCAAAATTCAGTCACCTGAAGGCAGTCATGCTCGACGTCTTCAGCGTTCTCAATTTCAGCATTTTCTCCAGGAAGCAAGGTTGCTGGATTCAACGTAGTGCACCTTTTCAGCTGCACATTCGGTGAGCCCAGAATTATCGTTTCATACCTTGTGAGTCTTGCTCCAGTCATGTGCTGCGTTCGGGAGCGGGTCAAAAGTATCTCAACTGAGTGAGGGACCATGACTGTTACTGGGTGTCCCATCACTATTCCTTCACTCTGAGTGAGGCTGATACCAACTGCTGCTATGGCGCGCAAACACCCTGGAAGTGCTGCTGCGACCGGATCCAAAGTAGCTGAAAAATATGCTACTGGTCTGTTTACGCCACCATGGGCTTGAGTCAAGACAGACAAAGAACATGCATCACGTTCATGACAAAACAATGTGAAAGGCTTTGTGTAGTCAGGCATACCTAAAGCTGGAGCCCTGCACATGCATTCCTTCAATTCAATAAAAGCATCCATCTCATCTCCTTTCAGCTCAATTTGATCCAAGGCATCCTTCTGGGTCAACTTCAGTAAAGGCTTTGCTAGAGTCGAGAAGTTGGGAATCCACTGGCGACAGTAGCCCACCATTCCCAAAAACTTCCTCACCTTCCTCCTTGTCTTTGGTGGACTCATTTGAAGTACACTTGTTATTCTTTCCTTCATTATTCTCCGTGACCCTTTCTCTATCTGGTGACCCAAGTATTTCACTTTCTTCTGACAGAACTGCAATTTGGAAGGAGACACCTTATGTCCATTCCTTCCCTAATGGTTTAACAGAGCAATGGTATCGGCTGTGCAGCCACTTTCTGTCTTTGATGCAATCAATAAGTCATCAATGTACTGTACTAGAGTTGACTCGAATGGCAATTCTAATGCTTCCAAGTCTTTCTTTAGAATCTGATTGAAGATTGACGGTGACTCAGAAAACCCTTGAGGAATTCGACACCAACTGTACACTCTGTCTAAGAATTTGAAACAAAAGAGAAATTGGCTGTCCTCATGAAGAGGCACCGAAAAGAATGCTTGTGACAAGTCGATGACTGAGAACCACTCGGCATCGCAAGGGACTTGAAACATTATCACAGCTGGATTTGGTACGACAGGGCAGCATTTGACTATGATGTCATTTATTTTCCTCAAGTCCTGCACAATTCGGACCTTTCCACTCGGCTTTATTAGTCCCATGATTGGTGAATTACATGGACTGCTTAACACTTCTTTCAGTACTCCCTGTTTTACAAATTCGTCAATGAGTTGGGCAACTTTCATGAGGGTGTCTTGTGCCATGTGGTATTGTGGGGTCTGGGGAAAAGTTGCATTGGGCTTTACAGTCACTTTCACTGGTTCCACTCCTTTCATCAATCCCACCTCTTTCCCTGTCATATCCCACACTTCCCTTCCGACTGTTTCCCGTAATTCAGCTGGGATATCTTCTTCAGTCATCATTGGGAACAGACAAATCAGAGGGTAATCTTCATCGACAGTTTCCATCTCATCCCCCTCTACACTGTCCTCTTCTTCCCCATCACTGCTCGTCTGAATTTTAATTCCCTCGTTCGAACACATAATCGAACATCCCAACTTGCACAATAGGTCTCTCCCTAATAATGCTATCGGGCTTGAGTCACATACCACAAATTTGTGTAACCCTTGATAGTTACCAATGCTGACTGGTACCGGATCTGTTATTGGGTTTGTCAGGTGCCTGTTTGCTACTCCCACCACTTGAACTGTACTCCCTGAGAGTGGCAAATTTGGTACTTCACTGCTCTTAACAGTTGAACGTGTGGCTCCCGTGTCAACCAAGAATGAGACACGATGACCCATTACTCTTCCCTCTACGTACGGACCCTTTTGATCAACTTCCAAGGATGCTGCAAGCACACAATCTCCTTCCTCTCCTGAACTTTCACTCTCCCATACATTGTTTATTCCACTCTCACTGTGTAATGGGAACTGTTGTACGGTGCCATTTGTACTCATTACCTGACCCGAGACCTGTGGAGGAACCATCACTTGCTGCTGACTCATTGGTGCCAAAGGTATTTGCATTTGCTGATTAGGTACCATAGGTGACTGCTGTTGCATTGGCTGCATTTGCGTCATCTGCATACGGGGCACCTGCATCTGCTGCGGCTGCATAGGTTGTAATCACTGTAATTGATTTATGGTCTGAAAATTTGGGTTTGGACCTCTCATTTTCGGTCCCCTCATTGTCTGAAATGCATTGACATCATTGTTTTGCTGACCAACACCTGCACCTGCACCTTCCTGCACCACCATCGGGCACTCGCGTTTCCAATGACCGACAATTCCGCACACGTGACACGGCATCACCTTCTTCATTGCCTGCACACCGTTCACAACAGTGTTCAAATCCGGACCATTATTCACAAAACCTCCTCTGCCTCTGCCTCTCGCCTGTGACTGAAACGCCATGTTTCCCTGCAACTGCGGCTGCGGTTGCGGTACCTGTTGTTGGAACCCTTGCAACCCTTGCAGACCTTGCAAACCTGTCTGAGCTGCCTTAAGCTGCATCATCATCACCTTCTCTTTCAGCTTTTTCTGTTTCACCTCAATTTCGTCGCTACAGTATTTTGCATAATTCAATACTTCGTCAATCGGTTTCGACTGCCAGCAAATCAAATGCGACTTTATCATCTGACTTATCTCTGGTCTCAACCCTTCCACAAATCTGAACACAAAATGAAGCATGTCCTTCGCCTCTATTGTTTCCGTGCCGCTGTAGTTCTTGAACGCCTTTAACAACCTCTCATAGTAACTATGAATCGATTCTTTAGCCTCTTGGGCAGTTCGATCAATCTTCTGCCAATCCACATTTTTCGCGGCAACCTTCGTCTTCAAATGCTCAATCACCTTATAGTACAAGCTCATCACCATAGGTGATGGTGCACCCGTCTCCCTGTCTCTCTCTGGTTCACTTGTCGGCCAACCTACCGCTCTTTTGCAATCCTCCCACAAATCTGCTGGAACCACAATCTCAAATAGAGTGTTCAGGTCTTCCCAGAGACATTTTGCAAGCTTCACAAACCTATCAGTCTGTTGATACCATTCAATCGGCTTCTCTCTCAGTTTGGGAAAATCGTCCGTAAAAGACTGAATATCGCTTCTGTGCCATGGTACATGTATTAATTTTCCCCCTGCTGTTTCCCTCATTGGTAACATGGTTACTGCCTCGCTACTCTGTGGTCTTTTCTCATTGTGCTCTGTAGCGCTGTCCCTCCTCTTTTCCTTTCTCTTTACCCACCTGCTTTCCCACTTGTCTAAGCACCTCCACACTTGTGCACTCTGTAGCAGTTCTCTAAGGTGCGCCTTCATGCCTGCTGACCTCATATGTTCAAAATCTGTGGTCCCAAAGTCCAACCTGTAGCTTCTGCTCAAGTGTTTTGTCTTATCTATGTCAACCCCGTTTTTGTCGGCTATTTCCTGCAAGCTCTTATGTACCTTGTTCACTTCCTTCGTAATCCTGGGACATAGATACCTCAGTTCTTCTTCCGAGTAGGACTCTAACCTATTCACACCCATAGTCCCTTCCACCAATTCTTGTGCTTCCATGTTCAACCTCATCCTATTCATATAATCTTCTCCCTTCCCACTGGCTGAGCTTTGTGTAGAATTCAGACTGTTGAACCACTGTGTCAGCTGTTGCGCATTCAACCCCATCAGCGTAGCATTCACATCGACTGCCATTGATGGTTGCGGCAACTTTTCAGTGTTCGATGTTAGAGGTATTATCAGTGGGGGGCTTGACCTCACCAGCGTTGACTGAGCACATATGGGACTAAACTCCATCAAGGACCCAGACCCAGTTGGCTGAGCCGCTATCGGAGTTATCCCTGGAGTGTTTTCTATGCACCTTCTTTCTGTCCCATTCTGCAGCATTGATCCTTGACTGCTCATACCTAGGTTAGGCTGACTATACAAAGGTACTGGTGGACCTACAGTAATGGGTAGTGATATCGCATCTGGGTTTTGTCCATTTCCCATGTTCTGAGGCATGTTCATTCCCATACCATGGGTCATCATTGCCGGCATGCCCATCTGGCTCCCCGTCATTTGAGCATGTGCTGTTCCCCCCTGCATCTGCTTTTGAGGCATCAAAAACTGGGTTGATTCGGCTTGTGCCAATGTCTGGTTGTGACCATTCTGTACTCCCCTTACGGTTTGTTCTAGAATCATTCCTGCACCGTTGTCACTGCTGTAGTACCCTGGCATCTGCGGCGGATAATTTTCTGCTGGTTTCAACATGGGCACATCTGGATATATTCTCCTAACCTGCGGTATCTGCGGGGTGAACGGTAAACTCGGGTCCTTAGATCCCGATGATGCTCCTGAACTCTGAGTTTCACTGTTCTGTACCGGTGCCGGAGGGGCAGAACTGGTACTTGGACCTTGTCCACTCTCCGCATAAGGTGGTGGACGGTCGTTCAGCAATTGCATTATTAGCTCCTCATCCTCTAACTCCTCTTCTCTTCTCAACTTTTCCTCGTCCTCCCTATCCTTGGAACACCTCCTGTTTGTCTTACAGGTAGCTTTCTTACCTGTCTCCTCTTCTTCCTTAGTAATTGCGGGAAACAATTTTATCCCCTGCAATACATCTGACCTCCACACCTTCTGTGCATTATCCCACCTAGCGTCCGCTAGTGTCTTTTCTACCTTTCTCATTCTGGTCTCGAACTTCTTTTGCTGTTGCTGTCTAGCCATTAGTTCCCAAATTGCTAGAGCCTCAAACTGGGCTGGCCTTGGAGGCACCTTCATGTCGTACATCGTGAATCTCAAATTCTCTAGAATCCTTATATTGAATGTCCCATGTATCGGGAACGCTACGCTCCCATGTTTCTCTGTCAGTTTGTGCCATTGCTTTAGCCAAAGACACGGAGCTACCCCCTTCTCTTCCATTACAATGTAAGCTGGTGTGCCTTCGGGCGGCGTTTCCTCTCCTACGCTCGCTTTAATGTAAGACTCCCCCTTCATCGCACTCCTAAATGCTTTAAAGAATTTCATTTTCTCGTCCTTTTATTTCACAAAGTTTGTAATCAATAGGTGACTTTAATTCCCGGAATACTCTTCGCTTGCCTTTCCCCTTCCAATCGAGCCCCACGGACTGCGTCCAATCCGTGCGCGACCCCTCTCTACAACCAACCTATCCCAGCGCGGCTCCTAGTGACGTCACACTCACACACACTGCGGCTGACAAAGCCTCGCGGCTAGTCCTCCTTCACTCAGCTCCTCTCGTAACAACTTCTGGCATGTATCGCGAGCTACCAAAAATAAAACAGATCTGTCGGTTTACTACAGGAAGGGTAACACAATCGCTTCAGGACCTTAGGGATTTTTCACTAGCCTCGGCAGTTATTCCATCTTTCTCGGTCCCCACGTTCGCAAGCAAATCTGACCCGCAGACCTACTCTCAACTTGTCAATGATCTATTCTAGTGCACTTAGAATTTTGTCAAAGCCCGAAGTCGAAGTTTCTTTCACTCCCTAACACACATACCGACTCGTTGACCACGCCCGATCAACCTACTAAACCGCCCAGACCACAACATAAAACAACATACTCCGGAGTCTCTTGACCTCGCAGGGCCCGTCTCAACAACAACAACCACGTGGACCTTTTTATGCACGAAGCGCCACACGCACATGAAGTTCGACGACTTCCCTACTCTCACCCTCGGAGTCGCACCTCCGCTATTTCTATGAAGTTCGACGACTCCACTACTCCTACACTCGGAGTCACACCTCCGCTATCCTCTAAGAAGAAAAAAAATTCCTCGCAACCTTCTCACACAATCTGTGGCAATAAGCTGTGCAAGCGCAAAACCCTAACTTCACCCATACCATCACTAGTACCGCCAACGCCGATTCCACACCTCCATTCTCTCCATTCGCAAGCTCCGAGATCCCGAGAAAGTCGCGGTGGATCTAGCCCATCATCATTCTGTCAATCTGTTTTACCCAAGAAAAATCTAATTCAACTTCTCGAGTGGGGTCTCAAAATGCGTAACCGTTAATTCAACACCATGTACTTTAAGAGTACAGGGTCCCAAAAGACGAAACCGTCCTCTGCTACCATCTACTGATAGAGCGGTCCGTACTAATAATTTACCTGTATTCGGACGCTCTTTAGGCCGATGAATCTTTTGACTAAGTGGGACTCTCTGTACTCTATATCGGTCAATTTAATCAAATCAATAATCAATAACGAACATAAGCAATACCTTGATCGACATAACACTTAACAATTAATCCAGAATACATTTCGGCGAACCCTGACCTTTCAGTCAGGAATAACCACACCAGTTTATTCAAAGTTAGTGAATTTTATTTCCCTATATTAACAAAGCTAGCACAATATAAATGTGTCTCAACACCAAATGATAAACGTAAATGAACATTAATAGCTGTCCATAGCGGCGAAACAAGTGCAATCTATGCAGCATTTGAATAACAAGGCATTCGATAATAGCAATGCAAATCACTAATACGATAATCTGTAATGAACTAATTGCATACATTTAGTCAGCATAACAAGATCTCAAATTGCATTGTGCGACATAAGGAATCCTCGTCTAACCTCAAATTAGCATCGGCATGTGGGACTTCATGCAAAAACAATTTAGCAACATTAATTTAGAAAACTCCTAACTAGGGCTCTTATCAAAATCAGCAGTTGGTTACCTAAAAGAAACACAATGCAATTTTACAATTTACTTTCATATTTACCAATTGCGATCAGCATACAAGGAAGTCTTCGTCTCACAGGTACCGTTCTTCGGTCAGCATGGGTACCGTTTCGATCAGCATGGGACGGGGCAAAGGGGCAGGGGTGGACGGGGCAATTGCCTCACGGCGGCAAAATAAAACTACTACTTCATGCAAAGGGACAGTTCAAAGTTAACGTCTCTAGGGCCAGAATCATTAAAGTCTCTTCCTCTCGATTAGAGAAAGCATCAAAGTCTCTTTCAAAATGGCATCGCAGCAAAGTGGGCCATAATAGCTACGGAATGACGCAATGTCGGGCAATAGCTGGTAATGGCTATAATGGCCGGGAAATGGCTACTTCCTTCTCGTGCACCTGGTTTAAATAGACAACAGTTCGAATCCAGTAGGGTCTTCCATTGGAGGGTTCATAGGTTAGCTTCAAATTGTCCAATCAAAAACGACAGTTCTCAAGCTTTTACTTAAGCATACATTATCCTTGGAGATGGGTACGCAAGTTGCAACATTTTATACCAATTAACTCACTTTCAGAGCTTCCATTGTCCGCACCTGCAGATTGACCTTGGAGTAAAGAGAAAATATGCCAGGCTGGCACGAAACCTTAAGATAAGCATGTGAACGATCTCAGTGGAAAAGTACAGCTTCAAGCAAAAATACACGTTTAATAGCACATTGGAAAAATACGAGCATCTAAACCGTGAGACCAGGCAACTAGGCCGAAGCCTGCACTAAAGTAATGCTAAGCTAAAACATTTCAAACGAGCAAATCATAGCACACGTTTACGATTATGTCGGATTAGTGCAATTCTAATACACCACGTTATATAAAGCACGCTTATAAATGTTGGCGAACTACTCTAAGGGCACATTTTGTCCCCGTACAATCTTTATTAGTTCGGTTAAAGTCACACATGATTATTTCACACTACGTTTATGCGTTAATAAATGAAAACCTTCATTTTCTGCTTCATCAATCCCTCCTCTGATGACTACTTGTCATCACACCAAATCATCCCCACAAATTTTATTCCATTAAAATTCTGTCATTTCTCTTTTCCTTTTAATTCCCCTAGTTTTCGCTTTGGATTCTTCTGCCATTCTCTTCATTATTTTCTCTTCCTTCCTTCTTTTAATTCTTGCCATAATCATTATTATTCCCCTTTTTATTCCCCAAATTCCAAATATGCAAATTAGTACTATTAATATTCCTTGTATTATTTTCAGTAATATTCCATTCCAAATTCCCCCAATCCAATGTCCCACTGAAGCAAGTCCTTTTCCAACCTTCTCCCACACTCCTGGTTCTTTCAGTTCCTTCAAATCTGCACTCTCTTTTGTTAGATTAGCAAGCATAGTTTTAATTTTCACACTATTGTCAGGAATATATGTACAACAGTGTCGTGCACCAAGCATTTTGCAAACGCCGCCATCCTTTGCTAAAAGAATGTCTAAAGCAAGCCTATTTTGAAGAGTCATAGCTCTTTCCGCTGCAAGTTCAGCATCTATCAGGATTATAGCACCTGAAAACTTTGTCAACATGTTATCCACTATAGTAGACAACTTTCTTATTTTAATGGAATTCAACACAACCCCCAACGAAGGAATCATGGCTCCAAATATATCTCCTACCACAGCAGCTGCGGTCTCTCTTTTCTGGATACGATGGGATCCAGATGTCTTTTTAATCATCGATAGGTCATCCAGTTGATAAACCTTTGGGAACACTATACCCAAATAACATCTCCCCCACCATCCCTTTGGAAGACGATAATAGGCATTATACCCACAAATGTAATATACACTTGGAATGACAGGGTCAAGTCCGTTCATCATGAAAGTCCATTTGGCCTTAAAAATAAACGTATGTTTACACTCACTCGCTCCTACAAAAATATTGTCATAATAGGATTCACCCCGATATATACAAAATTTCCCTACATGCCAAGCATCTAAAGCTATTTTCCCTTGTGTCTTTATTGCGGCAAAATCATAATTATCTACTGAAGTCCTCTTATGTAGCTCCTTTTCTAATTTCGCATTCATTTGTGCTCTTCTATCATCTGTGCGATCTAAAAAGCTTATTTCTATTGCAGAGAATGAGCAGGTAAGGTTTTCCCTATGAGCGTGAGCCGTTTCAAAAGGTTGCATTGGCTCGAAAAATTCCCTCATTATTTTAGCATCCCAATCTTTAGCAATCTGGCTTAGCTGCGCTATTATAGGAACATATGCAAAGGTAACATCATAATTCGAGTAAAAATACTGTATGTTAGTTTGACCATAAAACCTAGACATTACTATACTACATGTAATCCCGTATGTAAGAGGCATGTGGTGATAAGTCACCTCTTCCTTTACTGATGTCGGTATCTGTGTACACACATAACAATCCTTCGCATCCATAGTCTCAACATATTCTGTTAGCAAGCGATAGAAAACATTATACGAAAGCTCTTTCTTATCATGCAGGAGCCTCTCATCTAATTCTAATCTTTTTAATGCGGTTAGTTCAGTGACAGTAACAGGAGCAAAAGTAGAAGCGTCAATTTTCTCATTCTCACCCTTTCCATGCATTGTAAGCACTATTGCCATTATTATTAGTACACATGCAGTTACCAAGCCTATACACACATATTTACAATATTTCTTTCTACTGTTTTGTGTAGCGTACCCAGTCATGATCTGTATAGAATCAGAGAGCTGGAAGCACCTGTAAAAGAAACTATTTAGCAATTCAGTTACAAAGCTGAGCGAGCGCAATGTTCACACCGTCTTCTTCAAGAGGCCAGTCACTTATCGGTTAGCAGCATTTGTCTCAATTCGGCAATAACTCAGTCTCTATTCGGCAATAACTCAGTCTTTTATCAGTTCAGCAAATGTCTCATCCGGTTTAGCAATGTCTCAGCTGGTTGTATCACGTTAGATTGTAACAAGCAATGTCATTTATCACCCTTTCAATCGACAGAGTCCATAAAACTTTTCTTTTCTATTGGTATCTCTTCTTCTTCGTTATCGAGGCTAAGAGATACAAATTCGTCAGTCCAATCGTCATGAACTACATATGCCCATTCAGGACCGGAATACCTTCTGTTCGGTATCCTTTTCCTTTTCAATTTTGCCTCTCTTTTCGATTCTGCCTCGCTGGTACTTTCCTCTTTGGCCAAGTCGTTTCCCTCACTTGAGGATTGTTCCACAACAGTCACTTCCTTTCTTTTCTCCTTCACTTTTGGCCTTTCTCCGTCGTTCAAACTTTCTTTAGCCCTTTCTTTTATTGGTGATATACTTAGTCTCCTCTTTGCACCGTGTCCATTTGATGGACCTGCGATCTTTTCTGTGGAAGCTTGAACTTTTTCGTTCTGTTCTGCCTTGTCCCCTCCTTCTGGGGAATCAATCACGTTCTCCTTTTCTTTTTCTCTATCGTCTGCTTCTGGGAAAGCCCTCCTCTGATCAGGCTCTCCTGCTTTTTCACCTTTTTCGAGGCCTTCGTCACCGTTACTTTCGTCAGGCTCTTTATCACTTTCAGCTGCTTCAGGTTCTTTGTCACCTTCAGCTGCTTCAGGCTCTTTGCTACCCTCAGCCGCTTCCGGTTCTTTGTCACCTTCAGCTGCTTCGTCGCTGTCTGAACTTTCTCCTTGGCCTCCCCCAAGCGAGTTGGTCTCTTCGTCCTCAGAGAATATCTCTCTCTCTCCCGTTTCTGCCTGTTCGCTCTCAGTTCGGTTTTGTTCTGTCTCAGCACTCAGCACTGTTTTATCAGGCACTGGCAGTTTTAGCGCTTCAACTTCCTCATCTGTGGGACACAACACCTTCTTTGTGTGACTGGCGTGAATCCAGTTGGGAACCCCCGCACACTTCACAGCGGTAGTTGTCGTCAGGATCACTTGGAAAGGGCCTTTCCAACGGGGTTCCAGACACGACTTCCTCACGTGCTTCTTTACCACGACCCAGTCACCTGCTTTCAGTGCGTGTCCTGGACCTTGTATCGGTGGCAAGGTGGTCGCTTCCACCTGGTGAGAGAAAGAGCGAACCACGTCAGCCAGACCTTTGCAGTAGTCTAACACCATATCATCTGTAATATTCAAAAGCGCGTTTACGGGAACTGCAGGAAGTCTCATAGCCCTGCCCATGAGAATTTCGTGCGGAGACAATCCAGTCTTTCTATCAGGGGTGTTTCTCATTGACATTAGCACCAAAGGCAATGCGTCAGGCCATTTCAAATTTGTCGATGCACATATTTTCGCCATTCTTGATTTCAATGTACCATTCATCTGCTCCACCAGTCCTGAGGCTTCAGGGCGATAGCTACAATGCAGTTTTTGCTCAATGTTCAGCGCCTCGCAAAGTAACTTTATCACCTCGTTATTGAAGTGACTTCCCCTATCTGATTCTAAAGAGATCGGGAATCCGAAACGTGGTATTAACTCCCTCAACAATAGCTTTGCAACTGTAAGGCTGTCATTTCTACTTGTGGGGTATGCCTCAATCCAGTGACTAAAAATGCACACAATCACCAACACATACTTCAGACCTCCATGCACAGGCATCTCGATGAAGTCCATCTGCATTCGACTAAATGGTCCACTGGCTCTGCCAATGTGGCTCGCGTTCACAACTGTTCCCTTTCCTGGGTTCATCTGCTGGCAAGTGACACATCGATTGCAAACTGCTTCTGCAGCTTGACGAAATCTGGGGTTAAACCAATCAGTTTTGAACAATCTTATCATGGCATCTCTCCCTAGGTGAGCTTGCCCATGATAGAACCGCGCAAGCTGTGATAAGAGACCATCTGGCAAAACAAATTTTCCCTCATTTGAAACCCATAACTCATCTGGTCTTTTTATACATTGTGATTTAATCCAGGAATCTCTTTCATCCTCCCTGACATTATTCTGTAATGTTTTTAGTTCATCTATTGTATCTACAACCTTCAAGGCAAATGCTTCAGCTGGTTCGAGTTCTGGTTCACTTATCGAATTCCATTCATCTCTGAGTAATATACAATTCAAGGCACAAAATCTTGCGACTTGATCCGCATACGCATTTCCCAGAGAAACATAGTCTTGTCCTTTCGTATGAGCACTACACTTTACCACTGCAACTTCAGCTGGCATTTGAATGGCGTGTAACAATTCCCTTATTCTCTCCCCGTTTTTCACTGGGGATCCTGAAGAAGTCAGGAAACCTCTCTGTGACCATAGTTGTCCAAAGTCATGCACAATCCCAAACCCGTACTGACTATCAGTGTAAATGGTAACTTTCATCAATGCAGACAGTTGACATGCTATTGTGAGGGCTACAAGTTCTGCTACTTGTGCAGAATAGACTCCTTGAAGCCATCCCGCTTCCAAGACACCTGTTACAGTGCATACAGCATATCCTGCTTTCAAAATTCCCATCCCATCTCTTAGACATGAACCATCAACGAAAACAATTTGGTCATTTTCATCAAGCTTAGTATCCTTAATGTCAGGTCGAGGTTTTGTGCAAAATTCAGTCACCTGAAGGCAGTCATGCTCGACGTCTTCAGCGTTCTCAATTTCAGCATTTTCTCCAGGAAGCAAGGTTGCTGGATTCAACGTAGTGCACCTTTTCAGCTGCACATTCGGTGAGCCCAGAATTATCGTTTCATACCTTGTGAGTCTTGCTCCAGTCATGTGCTGCGTTCGGGAGCGGGTCAAAAGTATCTCAACTGAGTGAGGGACCATGACTGTTACTGGGTGTCCCATCACTATTCCTTCACCCTGAGTGAGGCTGATACCAACTGCTGCTATGGCGCGCAAACACCCTGGAAGTGCTGCTGCGACCGGATCCAAAGTAGCTGAAAAATATGCTACTGGTCTGTTTACGCCACCATGGGCTTGAGTCAAGACAGACAAAGAACATGCATCACGTTCATGACAAAACAATGTGAAAGGCTTTGTGTAGTCAGGCATACCTAAAGCTGGAGCCCTGCACATGCATTCCTTCAATTCAATAAAAGTATCCATCTCATCTCCTTTCAGCTCAATTTGATCCAAGGCATCCTTCTGGGTCAACTTCAGTAAAGGCTTTGCTAGACTCGAGAAGTTGGGAATCCACTGGCGACAGTAGCCCACCATTCCCAAAAACTTCCTCACCTTCCTCCTTGTCTTTGGTGGACTCATTTGAAGTACACTTGTTATTCTTTCCTTCATTATTCTCCGTGACCCTTTCTCTATCTGGTGACCCAAGTATTTCACTTTCTTCTGACAGAACTGCAATTTGGAAGGAGACACCTTATGTCCATTCCTTCCCTAATGGTTTAACAGAGCAATGGTATCGGCTGTGCAGCCACTTTCTGTCTTTGATGCAATCAATAAGTCATCAATGTACTGTACTAGAGTTGACTCGAATGGCAATTCTAATGCTTCCAAGTCTTTCTTTAGAATCTGATTGAAGATTGACGGTGACTCAGAAAACCCTTGAGGAATTCGACACCAACTGTACACTCTGTCTAAGAATTTGAAACAAAAGAGAAATTGGCTGTCCTCATGAAGAGGCACCGAAAAGAATGCTTGTGACAAGTCGATGACTGAGAACCACTCGGCATCGCAAGGGACTTGAAACATTATCACAGCTGGATTTGGTACGACAGGGCAGCATTTGACTATGATGTCATTTATTTTCCTCAAGTCCTGCACAATTCGGACCTTTCCACTCGGCTTTATTAGTCCCATGATTGGTGAATTACATGGACTGCTTAACACTTCTTTCAGTACTCCCTGTTTTACAAATTCGTCAATGAGTTGGGCAACTTTCATGAGGGTGTCTTGTGCCATGTGGAATTGTGGGGTCTGGGGAAAAGTTGCATTGGGCTTTACAGTCACTTTCACTGGTTCCACTCCTTTCATCAATCCCACCTCTTTCCCTGTCATATCCCACACTTCCCTTCCGACTGTTTCCCGTAATTCAGCTGGGATATCTTCTTCAGTCATCATTGGGAACAGACAAATCAGAGGGTAATCTTCATCGACAGTTTCCATCTCATCCCCCTCTACACTGTCCTCTTCTTCCCCATCACTGCTCGTCTGAATTTTAATTCCCTCGTTCGAACACATAATCGAACATCCCAACTTGCACAATAGGTCTCTCCCTAATAATGCTATCGGGCTTGAGTCACATACCACAAATTTGTGTAACCCTTGATAGTTACCAATGCTGACTGGTACCGGATCTGTTATTGGGTTTGTCAGGTGCCTGTTTGCTACTCCCACCACTTGAACTGTACTCCCTGAGAGTGGCAAATTTGGTACTTCACTGCTCTTAACAGTTGAACGTGTGGCTCCCGTGTCAACCAAGAATGAGACACGATGACCCATTACTCTTCCCTCTACGTACGGACCCTTTTGATCAACTTCCAAGGATGCTGCAAGCACACAATCTCCTTCCTCTCCTGAACTTTCACTCTCCCATACATTGTTTATTCCACTCTCACTGTGTAATGGGAACTGTTGTACGGTGCCATTTGTACTCATTACCTGACCCGAGACCTGTGGAGGAACCATCACTTGCTGCTGACTCATTGGTGCCAAAGGTATTTGCATTTGCTGATTAGGTACCATAGGTGACTGCTGTTGCATTGGCTGCATTTGCGTCATCTGCATACGGGGCACCTGCATCTGCTGCGGCTGCATAGGTTGTAATCACTGTAATTGATTTATGGTCTGAAAATTTGGGTTTGGACCTCTCATTTTCGGTCCCCTCATTGTCTGAAATGCATTGACATCATTGTTTTGCTGACCAACACCTGCACCTGCACCTTCCTGCACCACCATCGGGCACTCGCGTTTCCAATGACCGACAATTCCGCACACGTGACACGGCATCACCTTCTTCATTGCCTGCACACCGTTCACAACAGTGTTCAAATCCGGACCATTATTCACAAAACCTCCTCTGCCTCTGCCTCTCGCCTGTGACTGAAACGCCATGTTTCCCTGCAACTGCGGCTGCGGTTGCGGTACCTGTTGTTGGAACCCTTGCAACCCTTGCAGACCTTGCAAACCTGTCTGAGCTGCCTTAAGCTGCATCATCATCACCTTCTCTTTCAGCTTTTTCTGTTTCACCTCAATTTCGTCGCTACAGTATTTTGCATAATTCAATACTTCGTCAATCGGTTTCGACTGCCAGCAAATCAAATGCGACTTTATCATCTGACTTATCTCTGGTCTCAACCCTTCCACAAATCTGAACACAAAATGAAGCATGTCCTTCGCCTCTATTGTTTCCGTGCCGCTGTAGTTCTTGAACGCCTTTAACAACCTCTCATAGTAACTATGAATCGATTCTTTAGCCTCTTGGGCAGTTCGATCAATCTTCTGCCAATCCACATTTTTCGCGGCAACCTTCGTCTTCAAATGCTCAATCACCTTATAGTACAAGCTCATCACCATAGGTGATGGTGCACCCGTCTCCCTGTCTCTCTCTGGTTCACTTGTCGGCCAACCTACCGCTCTTTTGCAATCCTCCCACAAATCTGCTGGAACCACAATCTCAAATAGAGTGTTCAGGTCTTCCCAGAGACATTTTGCAAGCTTCACAAACCTATCAGTCTGTTGATACCATTCAATCGGCTTCTCTCTCAGTTTGGGAAAATCGTCCGTAAAAGACTGAATATCGCTTCTGTGCCATGGTACATGTATTAATTTTCCCCCTGCTGTTTCCCTCATTGGTAACATGGTTACTGCCTCGCTACTCTGTGGTCTTTTCTCATTGTGCTCTGTAGCGCTGTCCCTCCTCTTTTCCTTTCTCTTTACCCACCTGCTTTCCCACTTGTCTAAGCACCTCCACACTTGTGCACTCTGTAGCAGTTCTCTAAGGTGCGCCTTCATGCCTGCTGACCTCATATGTTCAAAATCTGTGGTCCCAAAGTCCAACCTGTAGCTTCTGCTCAAGTGTTTTGTCTTATCTATGTCAACCCCGTTTTTGTCGGCTATTTCCTGCAAGCTCTTATGTACCTTGTTCACTTCCTTCGTAATCCTGGGACATAGATACCTCAGTTCTTCTTCCGAGTAGGACTCTAACCTATTCACACCCATAGTCCCTTCCACCAATTCTTGTGCTTCCATGTTCAACCTCATCCTATTCATATAATCTTCTCCCTTCCCACTGGCTGAGCTTTGTGTAGAATTCAGACTGTTGAACCACTGTGTCAGCTGTTGCGCATTCAACCCCATCAGCGTAGCATTCACATCGACTGCCATTGATGGTTGCGGCAACTTTTCAGTGTTCGATGTTAGAGGTATTATCAGTGGGGGGCTTGACCTCACCAGCGTTGACTGAGCACATATGGGACTAAACTCCATCAAGGACCCAGACCCAGTTGGCTGAGCCGCTATCGGAGTTATCCCTGGAGTGTTTTCTATGCACCTTCTTTCTGTCCCATTCTGCAGCATTGATCCTTGACTGCTCATACCTAGGTTAGGCTGACTATACAAAGGTACTGGTGGACCTACAGTAATGGGTAGTGATATCGCATCTGGGTTTTGTCCATTTCCCATGTTCTGAGGCATGTTCATTCCCATACCATGGGTCATCATTGCCGGCATGCCCATCTGGCTCCCCGTCATTTGAGCATGTGCTGTTCCCCCCTGCATCTGCTTTTGAGGCATCAAAAACTGGGTTGATTCGGCTTGTGCCAATGTCTGGTTGTGACCATTCTGTACTCCCCTTACGGTTTGTTCTAGAATCATTCCTGCACCGTTGTCACTGCTGTAGTACCCTGGCATCTGCGGCGGATAATTTTCTGCTGGTTTCAACATGGGCACATCTGGATATATTCTCCTAACCTGCGGTATCTGCGGGGTGAACGGTAAACTCGGGTCCTTAGATCCCGATGATGCTCCTGAACTCTGAGTTTCACTGTTCTGTACCGGTGCCGGAGGGGCAGAACTGGTACTTGGACCTTGTCCACTCTCCGCATAAGGTGGTGGACGGTCGTTCAGCAATTGCATTATTAGCTCCTCATCCTCTAACTCCTCTTCTCTTCTCAACTTTTCCTCGTCCTCCCTATCCTTGGAACACCTCCTGTTTGTCTTACAGGTAGCTTTCTTACCTGTCTCCTCTTCTTCCTTAGTAATTGCGGGAAACAATTTTATCCCCTGCAATACATCTGACCTCCACACCTTCTGTGCATTATCCCACCTAGCGTCCGCTAGTGTCTTTTCTACCTTTCTCATTCTGGTCTCGAACTTCTTTTGCTGTTGCTGTCTAGCCATTAGTTCCCAAATTGCTAGAGCCTCAAACTGGGCTGGCCTTGGAGGCACCTTCATGTCGTACATCGTGAATCTCAAATTCTCTAGAATCCTTATATTGAATGTCCCATGTATCGGGAACGCTACGCTCCCATGTTTCTCTGTCAGTTTGTGCCATTGCTTTAGCCAAAGACACGGAGCTACCCCCTTCTCTTCCATTACAATGTAAGCTGGTGTGCCTTCGGGCGGCGTTTCCTCTCCTACGCTCGCTTTAATGTAAGACTCCCCCTTCATCGCACTCCTAAATGCTTTAAAGAATTTCATTTTCTCGTCCTTTTATTTCACAAAGTTTGTAATCAATAGGTGACTTTAATTCCCGGAATACTCTTCGCTTGCCTTTCCCCTTCCAATCGAGCCCCACGGACTGCGTCCAATCCGTGCGCGACCCCTCTCTACAACCAACCTATCCCAGCGCGGCTCCTAGTGACGTCACACTCACACACACTGCGGCTGACAAAGCCTCGCGGCTAGTCCTCCTTCACTCAGCTCCTCTCGTAACAACTTCTGGCATGTATCGCGAGCTACCAAAAATAAAACAGATCTGTCGGTTTACTACAGGAAGGGTAACACAATCGCTTCAGGACCTTAGGGATTTTTCACTAGCCTCGGCAGTTATTCCATCTTTCTCGGTCCCCACGTTCGCAAGCAAATCTGACCCGCAGACCTACTCTCAACTTGTCAATGATCTATTCTAGTGCACTTAGAATTTTGTCAAAGCCCGAAGTCGAAGTTTCTTTCACTCCCTAACACACGTACCGACTCGTTGACCACGCCCGATCAACCTACTAAACCGCCCAGACCACAACATAAAACAACATACTCCGGAGTCTCTTGACCTCGCAGGGCCCGTCTCAACAACAACAACCACGTGGACCTTTTTATGCACGAAGCGCCACACGCACATGAAGTTCGACGACTTCCCTACTCTCACCCTCGGAGTCGCACCTCCGCTATTTCTATGAAGTTCGACGACTCCACTACTCCTACACTCGGAGTCGCACCTCCGCTATCCTCTAAGAAGAAAAAAAATTCCTCGCAACCTTCTCACACAATCTGTGGCAATAAGCTGTGCAAGCGCAAAACCCTAACTTCACCCATACCATCACTAGTACCGCCAACGCCGATTCCACACCTCCATTCTCTCCATTCGCAAGCTCCGAGATCCCGGGAAAGTCGCGGTGGATCTAGCCCATCATCATTCTGTCAATCTGTTTTACCCAAGAAAAATCTAATTCAACTTCTCGAGTGGGGTCTCAAAATGCGTAACCGTTAATTCAACACCATGTACTTTAAGAGTACAGGGTCCCAAAAGACGAAACCGTCCTCTGCTACCATCTACTGATAGAGCGGTCCGTACTAATAATTTACCTGTATTCGGACGCTCTTTAGGCCGATGAATCTTTTGACTAAGTGGGACTCTCTGTACTCTATATCGGTCAATTTAATCAAATCAATAACGAACATAAGCAATACCTTGATCGACATAACACTTAACAATTAATCCAGAATACATTTCGGCGAACCCTGACCTTTCAGTCAGGAATAACCACACCAGTTTATTCAAAGTTAGTGAATTTTATTTCCCTATATTAACAAAGCTAGCACAATATAAATGTGTCTCAACACCAAATGATAAATGTAAATGAACATTAATAGCTGTCCATAGCGGCGAAACAAGTGCAATCTATGCAGCATTTGAATAACAAGGCATTCGATAATAGCAATGCAAATCACTAATACGATAATCTGTAATGAACTAATTGCATACATTTAGTCAGCATAACAAGATCTCAAATTGCATTGTGCGACATAAGGAATCCTCGTCTAACCTCAAATTAGCATCGGCATGTGGGACTTCATGCAAAAACAATTTAGCAACATTAATTTAGAAAACTCCTAACTAGGGCTCTTATCAAAATCAGCAGTTGGTTACCTAAAAGAAACACAATGCAATTTTACAATTTACTTTCATATTTACCAATTGCGATCAGCATACAAGGAAGTCTTCGTCTCACAGGTACCGTTCTTCGGTCAGCATGGGTACCGTTTCGATCAGCATGGGACGGGGCAAAGGGGCAGGGGTGGACGGGGCAATTGCCTCACGGCGGCAAAATAAAACTACTACTTCATGCAAAGGGACAGTTCAAAGTTAAAGTCTCTAGGGCCAGAATCATTAAAGTCTCTTCCTCTCGATTAGAGAAAGCATCAAAGTCTCTTTCAAAATGGCATCGCAGCAAAGTGGGCCATAATAGCTACGGAATGATGCAATGTCGGGCAATAGCTGGTAATGGCTATAATGGCCGGGAAATGGCTACTTCCTTCTCGTGCACCTGGTTTAAATAGACAACAGTTCGAATCCAGTAGGGTCTTCCATTGGAGGGTTCATAGGTTAGCTTCAAATTGTCCAATCAAAAACGACAGTTCTCAAGCTTTTACTTAAGCATACATTATCCTTGGAGATGGGTACGCAAGTTGCAACATTTTATACCAATTAACTCACTTTCAGAGCTTCCATTGTCCGCACCTGCAGATTGACCTTGGAGTAAAGAGAAAATATGCCAGGCTGGCACGAAACCTTAAGATAAGCATGTGAACGATCTCAGTGGAAAAGTACAGCTTCAAGCAAAAATACACGTTTAATAGCACATTGGAAAAATACGAGCATCTAAACCGTGAGACCAGGCAACTAGGCCGAAGCCTGCACTAAAGTAATGCTAAGCTAAAACATTTCAAACGAGCAAATCATAGCACACGTTTACGATTATGTCGGATTAGTGCAATTCTAATACACCACGTTATATAAAGCACGCTTATAAATGTTGGCGAACTACTCTAAGGGCACATTTTGTCCCCGTACAATCTTTATTAGTTCGGTTAAAGTCACACATGATTATTTCACACTACGTTTATGCGTTAATAAATGAAAACCTTCATTTTCTGCTTCATCAGAACCCATGAACAAAAACATCTTAGCTACAGCTGTCTGTAAGATCTCGTGCTACCAAAACTTTGAAAAAGTACATATAAAAGTAGCATAGAGAGAAAAGGCTTTCGTCAGCCTACCTCAGCTATTGGTTTGCATGTTGTTTTGGAGGTTTTCCATTGCTTGGATGGGCAGTTTGTCCAGACCATGGAATGTTTTAGGATAGTTACTGTTGAGTTACCATAGTACACAATTGTGGTTTAAAGGTTTTATTTCACCCTTATTTTACCCTCCAACTAATCATCTAACAGCTGTCCCACTGGTCTCTTTCTCATTCTCCTTGTTACTATGACATTGGAACATCATCATTAGAACATCACATCTGTGATGTTCTGAAGGCAAGCCACAGCACATCATCCTCACAATGAAATCGCAGAACATTTCCCCAAAGCATAAAGGAAACTGTAGAAAAAAACAACATTAACAACTAAGTTCATATTGCTATAGATGAGGTTACAAATTAAGTAACTATGTACATGATTAAACTTTGTTCTGCCCCACATACCAGGAAATCAACACTAAAAATACATTTAAGACTAATAGAAATACTGTAAAGCAAGATATCCAACATTGTGTATTATATACATAGAATGCTCAGCAATTGCTTACTATTTGCCCCAGCACAAATGAACACAAAATAACTTTTCCTGAGATGGGATAATTATATCTACATACCCTGTAAATACATATCACACATTTCACATTTATTGTTCCTTCCTACCACACATCCTCCCAACTCATAATCCCCAAGATAGGGTGGTGCTGTCCTTGAACACAAGGTGAGCCGGTACTCTCCTTTTCTAGGGTGATTGGAAATAACCCCCTCTCCAGAGATATTTGAACTGTCACAACTCCATCGCTTGGGATTGCATCTTGCTAATCTAGACATACTCCCCACACTACTGTCTCTTACTACCACCACATTCCTCTTCGCCCAATATTTTGTCTTCCCTTTGGGTGATCCTCCTGGTTTTTTAATGAACACATACTCATGTACACACCACTTTTGTTTACAAACATTGCACTTCTCATCATACTGTTGCTTGTACTTAGCCTGATACTTTTCCACTACACCAGAGTACACTACTTTCATACAGTCATTAAATTTCAACTAGGCTGGATTGAGTTTTGATCCAACAAATCTTCCTCTCAAACACTGAAAAGGAGACCGATTTGTCACCACATTGGGTATGTTGCAAGGTGCCCATAATTTTTCTCTGATCACAGTTTTCAGTGGAATATTTTCCTCTAGAGATGTTTGGGCAGATGCCCTAACCAATCTATTCATAGAGTCAACTAACCCATTAGCTTGTGATGAGTATAGTGCAGTGCGTAAATGTTCAGTGCCAAGATCAAACAAGAATTCCTTCATTTAATTGGAATCAAATTGAATTCCACTGTCAGTGACAATGGTTTTGGGAGTCCCTTCTGATGCAAATATATCCTTAAGGAACTCAAACACACTTGTAGTTGTCACAGAGTTCACACAGCATGCTGCAACTCCATTTGATGTGTAATCTGCTCATGCAAGCACAAATCTCTCAACCTGCAACAACTGGTCAAAGGGACCAACAATAACCAGCCCCAACTTGGTCTGTGGTTCCCCTGGAACAGCACAGGTGCCAGAGGTGCTGTTCGAGTTACCTTACATTTGTAGTTAGCAGCACAGGAACCTCAGCCTTTCACCACTGTCTCAACTTCACTATCCAACCTGGGCCACCAGTACCTTTCCCTGATCCTTGCTTTAGTCAAATTCCTCCCTAAATGTCCTTCATGTGCAAGATTTACAATCTTGCCCAATAAACCGGACAGGGGAGTGATTTCAAAGGAAAAGATTACCTCCTCAATGCACAATTCTTCACGAACATTCCAAATGCTCTTTCATCCTACTCCGAATCCTTGAGATTCGGCCTTCCTTACACCACTAAACCTTTGATAAATTTCTTCACCTCATCTATGGCAGATTCAGTATTCCACTCTTCCTCACTGATCACTGACTCTTTAACCCACATTAAATGGTCCACCACTGCATCCTCTTTACTTACTTTGTTGGAAGGCAACCTCGCTAAACAATCCGCAGGAATGTTTTTGGCCCCAAAAAAGGTCTTGACTTGAAAATTAAATCCCATGAGACCTTCTATGCATCTTTTGATTCGTGGAGAAATATTACCTAAACTCCTGCATCCAATAACTGCACCAAAGGTTTATGACCTGTCCTCAATACAAATGGTAGCCTCCACAAATAAAATTTTAAATGATGTATTGCCCATGTAAATGCCAACGCCTCACGCTCAATCACTGAATATCTGTCTTCAGTTCCCTTTGGTAAGTGTATGCCAAAAGCCACCACTCTTTCTTCTCTGTCCGTCACCTGAGACAGTACAGCACCTAATCCTTTCAAAATGTTTATTTTTTTTGTCACATCAAAATGACCCAATGTTAGCATTTTTGCAATTTCCTCCTTTATGATCTTGAGTTCTTTTTCAGCTCCATCGGTCCATTCATGTGTTACCTGTTTCTTGATAAATTTTGAGTAAAACTATGCCAGGCCTAGGAACAACCTTATTTGATCTTTGTAACTAGGAGATGACATCTCTATATGGATTTTGCCAATTCTACTTTAGGATTAATTCCTTCCTCTGAAATGGTATGTCCTAGGTAACTAACAGACCCCACTCCAAATTTGTACTTCTCTTTTTACAAAGTGAGGCCCCTGTCTTTTAGTCTAGTTAAAACCTGTCTCAAAACTTTGTCTTCCTGCTAAGTGTCCTTCCCATACACTAGGATATCATCCTGTAAATAAATTACAGACTCAGGTGCTCATTCCGAGTTCAGCAGTAACTGAATCGCCACGCCGATGGCGGTCTTGTGACCACTGGCAGGGTGGCAGTGCAGACCGCCAAATAACAAGTAAGATGGTGAATCCAAAGCAATACAGACAACTCACCACCAGCCCCACCACCGCTGATGAGCAGCATCCGCCGGCGGAAGACAACTTCAGGCAGGAGGCAGCCAACGTCCCGCCCTCCATATTCCGAGTAACCACTCTGCCAGGATATCCAGTGGGGCCATACCCCCATGAAAAACCTGGCGGAAAAAGAAAGTATAAATGGAAACACAGAGCACAGAGACGTGGCCGCCATGGCAAATGAACTGCTAGTCTTCCCACGTTGTATCTCGCCATACACCTTCAGGCCCACCGACAAAGACGACAACCGTAAGTATACCTAGCACAGAGGGAAAGGAAATGGCAGTGATACACTCCCACACATAACACACATACCCCACACACATAGTTAAGGCCACACACAACACGCACAACATACGTCAATACCAAATACCCAATACACACAAAGCCATGCAGATACGTGCCAAACATACAGCACAACAACACCACCAACACACCCCATAATCACACAACTATCCCCAAACACCTCAGCGATGGCATAGACGGGCATGTTGTGCGACACAACACATACACACACACCATGAACTCCATGTAGCAATGACACACAATCAATAGCTGTGAACACACATCCAGACAATCATACAGGTGACACAACACGTACAACCAACAATCAAGGAAATGCACGCATCCAGCACTAGACACACAGACGCACACAATACCACATACAAACACACAAGCAAGCAGACACACACATCACAGCATCCCCAATGGCCCAAACCATCTACCAAGTGCATGCAACAACACAGACACAATCCACACACAGACACCACACATCTTTGCATACAGATGTCACACCACAATGTAGAAGGAAACCAGGACAAGCATCTCATCCTGCCAACCACAGCAATGTGGGCAGTTGTATTGAAACAATAAACTATATAAAAAAGTGCCAATGGCAAGTTCAAATATACAATTCTGCTGGACACATTGCCTATCAAGAATGGCCCAACCTGATTCCTGACTGAAGCTAGGCCTCCACTTCATAGGGGCAGCAATGGGACATGCAGGCACCCAAGGTGTGTGGGGGTGTAGGGGGAGGCTTGGAAGTGGAAGTGGCATGTTTTGGCTTGGGCTTGGGAGGGGTGACCTTGGCACTGGGAGGGGTGGATTTTTTGCTGGGCAGAGGAGCAGGGGAAACACCCGAGGGGGTACCCAAAGAATGGGAGATGGAAGGGCCTGGGAGGGGCAGGAGGACACGCTGTTTAAGGGGAAGATGGGGTGGGAGAGGAGTAGGGAAGAGGTCAAGGGCGGCAAGGAAAAGTCTCTTAGGTACACGGGCGGTCACATCATTGAGGGAGAGGAATGGAGGTAGAGGCAGTGATCGCCTGACGTGTCTGTGTGCTATACGTGGATGCTGGTGTATGCAGTGTCTGGATTTGTGTGGTGGCTAAATGTTGGGTGGGTGAGAGGGAACGTATGCATTTTTTGGGGGGCAGAGATGCAGGGAGAGGGAATGGGTGATGTGTGAGTGAATGTTGAGGTGGTGTGTGCAAGTGAGGTGGATGTGCTGTAGGTGGCAGATACGGTAGTCGTGGTGAGTGCGGACATGTTGTGTGGGGTGTGTGACTGTGAGTCTGCTGTTTTGGTGATTGTGGGGATGACAGGAATGACAGCAGGACCAGTGTGTGATGATGCTGTGCTGGCAGGTATGAGGGGAGTTGTAATTGTACAGGAGGAGGTGGTGGGAGAAGTGTCTGTTTTTGTGCCTGCAGATGTGTGGTGTGTGTGTGCATGCCTGTGTGAACGTTTGTGATGGCCATGTCTGTCTTTGCGCACCTTGTCTGTTGTACTGGGTGTGTGTGTGTGTTGGTGTGCCATGGATGGGTGTAGGGAGCGGCCTTGTGGATTGGGAACAGGTAGCTGGAGGTGGGACGGAAGATGAAGGGACACTGGCTGCCGTCAACAAGGAGGCCAGAGCCTGAAACGATCTCTGGAGGCCAGACAAGGCACTGTGAATGCCTTCCAGGAACGCATTGGTCTGCTGCATCTTGGATGGCAGTCCCTGGATGGAATTCACAAATGTTGTCTGCCCCACAGAGATGGAACTCAGGAGGTCAATAGCTTCCTCATTGAGGGCAGCAGGGCTCACTGGGGCAGGGGCAGAGGGGCCGGTGGCGAAGGAGATGCCCACCCTCCTGGGTGAGTGGGCACGGGCAACTGGGTGGGGTGCCACAGGGAGGGCGGTGCTGGAAAGGGGGGTGGCAGACATTGATGGTGTTGGTGTGGTACCAGAAGGGTCTGCCACTGCCAGGCAGCCACCATCGGAGGAGGATTCTGAGTCAGATGTTGAAGTAGCTCCAGTCTCCGCCGTGGTTCTCCCGTTGCCCTCCGTCCTACTGGTCCCCTCGGCTTCACTGCTGGCCGCCTCCTGGGTCCCATGGGCTGCAGCATCCCCACTCACTATTACCCTTCCGCCCTCAACAGATGATGCTAATGCACACATAGACAGAGGAGGAGAGAGAAAAGGAGGGTTGCAGAAACAGAAAGGTAGGAAAATATTAGAATCCACACATCCACTTCACATACAAACAATGCAGATAACAGTCCCTACCTGCCAAACATTTGACAGTTTAGCAGTCTTTACCAAAAAGAGTCATAACGTGCATGAAGCTATATTAAAAATGGCTACACTACACCCTCCCCTTGTCGGCAGAAAGTGGTTTAAGCCAAAGTTAAAAATGCCCTAAGCTAAAATATACTTAAAACCCTATTCAACTTTAACAAGTTAAGAGGACACACAAGCATACTATTTTGCAATTTTTAAGTGAGCATGCAGCCAAATGCCGAATTCAAAGGAGAATGTCAATTTAGGATAGTTCCAAATCAAGCATTAGTCATGGAAAGCAGGAGATTCTCCACCTCGGCAGATGACAGAACCGGTAAATCCACACCAAAAACTTCCAAGGAGCAGGTGTGTTCCATAGCCCCAGTGTCAACCAAGGCGGCATCCCGTGCAGTGCCTATGAACGAGTTAATATTAACTTCCTCCAGGAAGGGTAACTCGTAATCAGCTTCTCTGAGCAAACGCAGCCGCAGCGCGCATGTCTGGTAATGAACCCTCATCGAGAACATCAACAGATCAGCATCAAGCACTGAGGGGAGTAGCTGTGAGAGACAAACGTCCAGTGCATGTTCAAAAGAGTACCAACGGCACCGAAACACGGGCTGCACACAATCCAAAACCGGTGTGAATGACAAAGACCAGTCACATTCCAAATGTTCCAGGAGTGTTGCTCCAAAGTGCTGCATCATGCTTTCACAACACAGCTGCGCTGATGGGCGCGCCCTCATTCGTCCTTGTTGCGGCGGGACAGCCATTGCGGAAAAACAACAGCAACAGCAAAATGCCAACTAAGAAAGCCAAAGTTATCGTAAATCCCCCCAAAATGCTTCCGATAATTGAATGAATAGCCGAAGGTATTAAACCGAATATGGAGGAAAAGGTGTGAACAAAACCAATACCAACAGCTTTGAAAAAATGTGCTAATCCAGCCGTGCTGGACGCATTAAGTATATGTCCCATGAGTTCACCAAAGTGTCTCGGAAAGTTTGTATTTAACAGGGACTGTATTTCCGCCGATGACCTTGCCACCTGAAGTGCATAGGTCTCGAGTGCAGATGTAAGGGCCACATGCCTCTAAAACAATAAAGCCTTTAGTCTACTTAACTTGTCAAAGTTCACCTTGGAAGTAGCAATGTGAGGCCAAATATCTGCTACCTCCCTAATTTTAGTGGGGGGAAACAACACGTTCCCGCAGCATGTAACGACCTTAGTGACCGAAACAACGTAAACTATTCTGGCTCGCATGCCACAACACCCTTCACTATTGAGGAGGACATAGCTGCCGTTTGAAAGCACCTGGAAGGTGCGTTTAATCAATGGGACTGGAACTCCCTTCAGATAGCAAGCCAAGTTCGCAACCGAGGCATTACACGCCTCATGCAAGGACAGCTGCTTACAAATCATCGAATGGCTGACTGAAGTCTCACATTCACTGCCGCTAAGAAAGACCTCTTTCATGCCATTGAGGCATTTGTACGAGAAGGGAAGCTCCCACACCTCATGGATTTAACTATCTCCCAACTTTTCATATCTGCCTACCGGAACATGTTTCAAACAAGAAGTGAATTGTAATGTAGAAATAGGCAGATTAATGACCCTGTGTATCAACCACTCTGCTGAGGGAATTTCGGCCACTGTAAAAGGCAATCTTTCTATCTTTTCAATGTTGAGCATGACATAAGTCGCCTCCTTCTTAGCCATTAGTTGTTGTTGTCGCGTAAATTGAAGTAAAAAAATATTTCCCTGGCACTGATGTGCTGCCACGGAACGCTACCCACCTTCAATGTCTGAAGTGCCCAACCCAACTGCATAATGGACCTGGTCTGACTCTGTCCATGATATAAAGAAGACATCTCAGATCGTATAATGTCTATGGCAGAAGAAACAATGTTGTTAATTGTATATATCCGGTCAGACAAGGTATGAATGCCATTGTCCACAACAGCTAATACCTTTTTCAGATTTTCCTGATCTATCTGCCTTAACCGGGCTGCAGCCTCTTGTTGGGAAAATTTCCATATTTCATTGTATACCTCATACAAGAAACGTTTCCTAAGTGGTATTTTTGGGCCTGACAATAAATCTTGTACGTCAGTGTTGTTAGACAGGAGACTGAGATGTGTCTTAACTGCATCTAGTGAGCATGTTTTTAGCCACTGTTGGCACAATTTTCCTATACTATATGCCGTAATTATGTCAGCATGTTCTGGTGATATATAGCGAGGGTCTGACTTACTCGTTCGGAATCCCCCCGAGGAGGTGACAAAACGTTGATGACACCCATTGGTATCTACTGGCCACAATAACCACCCGCCTGGATGTGTCAGTGAAGTATTAAATGAACCATTCTGGCCCCACTCATTAAGCTCACTAAAAGTTGCATTCGTGTACTTTTGCCAATTATTAAATTTTGCAGGGGCAGGTATGCTGGGCATGTTTAATTCTCTAATTGTAGCTAAGCCTAAGCAACTGGTCTGTTGTACTGTTTCATTTAAAAAAATCATTTGAACCGGGATGAGACATGCTCTAAACAATGTTTCTCTACCCTTGGTCTGCCAATTTGTTGTTCCCCAAACACTTTTCAAATCAACATTTTTTGACCAATAATCATAACCTTCAATTGATAACCGAGAAACAAAGAAGTCCGAATATATACATTTCGTGTTGGTCAACAACATTTGTTTATCCCCAGTCGGAGTTATCTTAAAATAATATGACTCAGCATTTTTTTGATGATGCCCAGGAAAATACGCAAATTTTTCAAAATAAGTTTTTGAACTCCCTTGCGGGGGAGTTGGGCAATGTTTCCATTGCGTATAATCAAATATCGTTTTTGGACTGCTCGCTTTATGTAGGAAGTGGTGCCCAAAATAATTATAGCAAAACATGTCACCATAATTGTTTTTAAACTGGTAAACATCCTCATTTGCATAGACAGTATAATATTGCAAGTCTGTCATCATTGAATCAACTGTTTTCACATCCCAGTCATCAGATACAATGCCTGGTATAACTACATCATTCATAGATAACTTTAACACATACGGAATTTGAATTATCTCAGTGGTACCGTATATATCAAACATTACTTTATCCCACACAATCCCATCTGGAATTGGTACTGCAGAAACGTTCACAAAGGACAAGTCTCTTCGAACCTTATATGATGAAAAATGTGGTTTCAATACCTCCTCCACCTGCTCAACCGCTGATCTCTCGGGAAGGAGATGACCATGTATTAACAGAAAAAAGGTAATGACAAACCCAATCGAAAGAAACAATTCTGGGAAAATCAATAAAAGCCACAGATAGTTCCATGGAAAAATAGAATACGTATCTTTAAGCCAATGTATCAGCTTACGTGGACCTGACAGGTCAGCAGTTGAAGAGGCAAACGAGTCCGATAGACCATTGTTGTTGTCGGCAAAGTAACCAGAGGCAGTTCGTGCAAAAGGCGTTGCCGTAGTCAGTGGAGGAGTTGGTGTTTCCCGTGGTGGGACACTGTAGACAGCAGCATCTGTCACGTTTGTAGTCATAGTGACTTGATCAAATGTTTCTAAGTTGCTCGTTGTTAGTGGAACCAATGCGAGATCATCATCATCATCCACCCTCCCCAAGCTCGGAGAGGCATCAGTGTTAGTATAGATAACTTGAAGCGGAACTTCTTCTCCGGGAGTGAGAGGGATTCGGGAACTACTGGACGTTCCTCTTGGTCGGCTGTGTAGAATCGGCCACATGTTGTAACTTGACATTGTCAATAGAAACAAAGCGGTTTTCTTTGGCACCTAGCAACAGTGGTAGGATAACAGTTCTGGTACGGTGGATCCCCAACAAAGGGACTGGTGCTCGATAAGAAGGGCCAAATTACTTTTTCACTGCAACCTTTTCAAGCACAAGATCCCCAACTTTGGGAATCCAGCTGGTAGGTGTTAATGGCACATCCTTAATTCCTGTGGAGGCAGCACTTTTAGAAGAGTTATCTTCACGGAACTGCTTTAATTCCTGTAAAACAGTGACACGATAATTTATGTCAAAAGGTGTTTCCACAGCCTCCACACCAGGACCATCAAGATCCGGAACAAACATTTGTGTTCCAAACAGGCACTCATATGAAGTACGACCCCCCAGGGACCTTCTAGTCAGGTTATTTAGTGCTCTCTGAACTCCATACAGGTGGGTTAGCCAACTACGACCCGTACCTAAGACTCTGGCCATTAAGGATTGCTTTAAATCGCGGTTTAATCGCTCCACGACAGAATTTCCTTGGGATGAAATAGAGACGAGTACTGGAGCTGGACCACCAACGAAGCCATGGCGTCCCTGAATGCCCTTGAGGCAAAAGCAGGGCCCTGGTCCGAATGGAATGCCGCAACTGCATATGTACAGACAAAGACTCGCAAATCTTTAATAGCAGTCCGAGCGTCAGCCGAGTGTTGTGGCCACACCCACTCAAATCTGGAGCAAGAATCAACAGCGACTAGTATATATTTATATGCACTATCCGGTGATCCAGTACACACATTGTAATGGTCTATTTGATATTAAGTGGGGTGTCTGCGGCAGGCGCTTAGCTGCGGAAGCGTTAATTTGTTCACAGGTGTCACAACAAAGGACATACTGCTTAGTCTCTTTATAGAGACCAGGCCACCAATAACGGGCCTGCAAGAGTGAAATCGTAGCAGCCACGCCAGCATGTGCAGATGCCACCCCCTCATGTGCTGCTTTAATCAACTGTGGTCTTACATCTTTATTGGGGATGTCACGTACGCCTACGCCTGGAATTTTAACTTCAGCGTTCAGCATACTTCCCATCAAGTATTGGTATTTATTAGGAAATCCTTTAGGATAAGGCGTACCATCAACCGTAGCTTTTATGGCAGCCATAATGTCTGTGTCTGGTTTGGAACACAAACGAGTCACTGCAGCTACAGTGGCAACTGCCACTGCCGACTTTGCGGCTTCATCAGCCAAAGTGTTTCCAGCAAAGTGTATCCCAACGCGCTGGTGTACAAGTGTATGTACAACATGGACTTTGGGTAGCGTCTCTTTCAGGTCTGCTACCTTCCCCCACAGTAATCTGTGTTTTATGATGTTGCCTTTCGAATCTCTAAACCCATTCAAGTGCCAATAATTCAGGTATTCATTAAAAGACTGGACGCAATAATATGAATCACAAACAATCAATGTGAACTGTGTCAGATCTGTATGTTCTAGTGCCATTAGTAGGGCTTTCAGCTCAGCCAATTGTGCTGTACAAACCCCTAAGGTCTTTGTATAGGTATGTTGGGGACAGAATTTCTCCCCCTCCATATAGCCACTCATGACCGCACATGCAGCAGAATATTGATGTTTAGTTCCATTCGCTGGTTGCGCTGAGCCATCGGTGTACACGACTGCATTATATTGATCAATTGGCAAGGTGTCAGCGGGAACTGGATATTCAACTTCATATTGTAGAAATTCTTGAGTTTGTAATTTTGGGTCAAAAATGTAGTCTACATCAGTGGCTGTTACAGACGCAGCCCATTGTATCCATCTTGGATGAAGTGCTTTTGCATTTGGGTTGCTAGCTTTTGTAACAGCCTCAAGGGCCGGAACAGGAGAAACGACAATACAGTAATGCGTTTTCCTTGGGCAAGAGGTCTTTCTTTAATAACAGCCATCTGTACAGCAGTGAGTATTTTCTCTGTGGGTGCAAATCGTTGTTCAGCAGTGGAATACAGGTGTGATTTGTATGCAATCGGGACTGTCTCACCTTCATTAGATGTGACATAAGTAAACCCAATGGCCCCAGCTATCACCCTGATGACCAAATGTGTCTTATTGTCCCATGTGTGTAAATGTTTTGCTGCTAGCATATCTGCCTGTAATTCTCGAAGAGTATGTGTATGTTCAATTGTCCAGAATTTACTCGAAAAATCAGGACGTATCAATTCATATAAAGGTTTTATGCGTGTAGCATAATCAGGAATGTATGTTCTGCCAATATTTAGAAAGCCCAACAATGATTGTAGTTTTTTAATCGTATTTGGTGGTTGCAATTGTGCAAATTTTTCTAAAAATTGTGGCGCTAGGCTCTTCCCTTCATTCGACAGCTCATATCCCAGGAATAGGACGCTGAGGAAGGCAATTTTTGATTTTTTGAAGTTAAATTTGTAGCCGAGTTCGGCAAACCCTACAACAATGCGGGCTACCCGTCTTAAATGTTGCAGTAACTCATCATCCGTGACATATATATCATCCACATATGACAATGCTTCAGGGTCCAACTTGTGTAAAATAGCAGTCACACGAGCCGCAAACAGTTCTGGGCTGTTCTTATACCCCTGAGGCAAACAACAGATTTTTTTCTTGGAGCCTAGTGCGCTAAAGCTTGTTAAGTCTCTGCTTTCAGGTGCTATATTCTGGCAGAAGAATCCATTCAGGATATCCAAAGTTGTTTTATACTTTTTCCTCACAATATTGCTCATCAGTGCAGTGCTATGCAAATTTTGTATAGCATATGTACGTGTATGTCTGTTTAAATGTCTGTAGTCTAAGACTATTCTGTATGAATGGTCCGGTTTAGCTACAGGGAAGAAGGGATTATTCATCAGTGAGACACAGGGTTCAATCACCCCCTGGTATTCTAATTGCGTAAGTATTTCTCTCACCGGTGCCCTTGCTTCATGTTTTATGGGATACTGCGGTTGTGGCTGAGGTTCACCTTTAATGGGAATTACATGGTATGGAGAATCCCTGCCCCTCCCTACGTGATTTCTATATAACGCAGGTGCTTGTGCGTGAGCCCATTCCATAGAATAGGACTCAGTGAGTTCCTCGAGAACAAGGGGCGAGAAGGAAGGTTTAATCACCTCCTCCCCAGCTGGGCAGGTGCGGACAAAATCAGGCGGCCAATCTTGTTCGGCCAACAAAATGTCATATATTTTAATCCCAGAAGATTGCGTGCATGGTGTGTTCAATGTCTCCTTCCAATTGTAGAGTTAATCTATACACCCTATCGGGTTCGGAGACACGCATATCTGCTGTTTCTACTTGCATGAAGTCATCAGTCACTTTCACCTCCAGATGCTCTAGAAGATTCCGGCGAACTATTGTGACCTCTGCTGCGCTGTCTAGCAGTGCTAGAGTTCAGTTCTTGTTCTTCAAGACAACCCTCTTCCTGAGTGGCATGTCTAACTGAGACAGCCGCCACTTTTTCCTTTTTAAATTGTTGTTTTTGTTGTACTGGTTTCTATTCCTTCTTAACAGAAACCTCTGAACAGCGTTGTGATTCCTGTCTCGGTTTCACGTACTCTGTTCTCCGCTCTGATCGTCCACCTCTCTCATTTCTCTTTTCCGATGAGTCCTGAAAGGAACGAGATTGGCGTGTATCAGTATATTGATATCTATCAGGCGTTTTTATATTCTCTCTATTTCTGAGATTATACCTATTCTTTGGGGTCTCCGTGCGTGGAGATTCTCCCCTTTCTTTTTTAGGTGTTTGTTGTTTTTTCTCCCAGCGTTTCTTATTACCCTCAGGTTGTAGTTTAGTATTGTCTTTATTAATTTAATCCTGAAATTGAGGTTTTTGTGGTCTGGCCCCAAGGCTATCTCGACCGATACTGGAATATGTTTCCGCTATTATTTTAGGTAGTTCCCGCTCCTGCTCTTGTTGCGGAACGTCACGAAGACGCATACGCACTGCAAGTGCAACTGCTTCCCTTTAAGATTACTCAGGATAATTGAAGAAACTGTGGCAAAGTTGCCCATCAGTTGCATACCTAAATCTAACCCCGGGGCAGCCCCATATTCATCTTGAATTTGTTTAAGCACTTCCGGTAGGTTGGCTAGTGTCGGCGTACCGTGTGCCGTTGTATAGAGCACAGCAAATACTGTGCCCCATGTTTTACAGTGTTCAACTGTTGGAATCATCCCAAAGAGCAAGCACGTGGTTAATATTCTATGTTTATCCTGAGGTCCCGTATGGGGAAATACCGCCTCCAGCGTATTAATTTTTTGTGCCAGCCAAAACAGAGTCTCCTCTCGTTTTGCTGGGACTTTACCCATAATAGAGTGTACAGTCACCAGATTTATACCTGGTGTTACTGCATGTGGTTGTGCTGGAGCAACACGCGCTGGGTTTGTATTTAGTGTCTGCATCACAAATTGTACAAAGCGTCTATATATGGCTGTTAATTCAGTATAAAAGCGTCGAACCTCGGCCACCGCCATATTCGCAACCGCAGGATGAGGTGTATAGGTGGCCAATAAAGGCCAGGTCGGACCATCATTACTTAGTGGACCTAACCTTACTGGTAATATTGTGTGGGGTAGGGCGCCATCAAGCCAATTATTATGTTCTTGATAAGATAAAGGTATCTCTAAGTATGCGTACGCCCTGTACTGCCCAGGTGCGTTCGCAACTGTATATGTATGAAACGTATTTGTATTCCCATCTACTGCTGGAAATGTGACCCAAGAGTAAAACAGCTCTGTTCTATAGGCTGCGTGAGCGTCCACCAAAAATGTGACTGGACCTCCCTGTTCTGTAAGTCCATGTGCTAGTAAATGTGTCGTAAGTGGTTGTCTCATGTTAAGAGCTATTTGTACAGCCTGGGGATTTGCCATTATAATAGCAGAAAGGGTTCAGAGAAGGCACACCAAGACAGGTTTTTTTTCCTTTTAAGGTTCAAGCTTGAACAGCCACCCGCTGTAAAATAGGGTTACCTATACGGCGGTGGTGGAAATCCTCAGTACCACGGACGTCTCCGTATACGGAACCGAGGGGTCATTATATTAAATGAGAACGACATATACCAGTGGACCCGGAAATTAGAGCCTGACCAAACGTTGGCGACACCTTGTCGCGTAGGCTCTCATTTTCCTAATGAGACTACTGGATTTTGAGCGGCAAGATCGTTCGCAGTGTGGGGGACTAAGTCTAACCCACGGTGAAGGACCCTTGTCACTCTAAATCCGGGTTTTGCTCCGGCTAACTAGCAGTGCATCGTCTCTCCCAAGTGGAGGAGACAATTGGGCAGCCGAGCGCATGACATCTTACCCCTTCCCAGGGAAGCCGTGGTCACTCAGGTCACAACCGGTTCTCTCATACACAGTACAGTCTCATATATAAATGACAGAGGCAGTTTAAGTTTTCAAGATTTAATAAAACGACTGCATTTTAGATAGCAAAGCGTGAGCTGCAATAACCAGAACTACACAACACAGTAGGATTAAAATGGTAATGATGAGAGTGAAGCACAAGAACAAAGCTATCATAGTGCAGCTAGATTATTTTCTCTCTAAGTTATATTTCGAGCACAGCCTGTGAAGCTCTAAGCCTGCCTTTCGGGTTCCCCCGGGAGGACATCAACCCTCATACCTGAGCAAAGGCCTGTAATCTGCATCAGCATCAGCAACGAGGCAGTCAGAATCTAGTTGTAGGTTCCTGGCCGGAATCTCCCTCTGCCTGTACTAGGACTAGGAAGTGTTTTTATAACTAACACGGAGCTGTTCAAAGAAAATGTCCCTACGTAAGGATGTGTATTTTCTACGAATACTGGAGACTAAACTTCTACCACGTTTACCGGCAATGTACCAGACTGTAGCCTTGACTGAAGCACAGGGCGATCAAGAATGCATTATTTGAGAGCACAGTGCTGAACTAAGCTAAACACTGTGATAGAAGGAAATAAAAACAAGACCGTAAAACTGGTTATTGTAAACTAACAGTGCGAGGCTGAATAAAATGTATCTAGGGCAAAGTGCACTGCGACCTAGTATGTTAATCTAACGTGCATGAAGCTATATTAAAAATGGCTACACTACAACGACTTCCGCCGGCGGAACGAGGTCACTTCCATCAGTCTGATGCATGCCAGACACATGGATGCCCTTTTAGTTTGTGACATTACTGTCCTGATTTTACACAGCGTAACTACCTGCCTGTCCACACAAATACATACTTCAGGTCTGACATGGTGAATATGGACACATGTAGTGCATGTCTAGTGAAATTCACAGACTTGGCACAACAATTGTCAGCATATTTGACCAGTAAGGTAAAACACAGGAAAAGTGTAGGTGTACATGTCCTGTATACGTCCATCCACACAGTAATCATGTGCCATCGTCTGGTTCGGTATGAAGGGTAGAGTAATGTGTACTGACAGGTAACTTGCATGACTATTACATAATGACTGTCGTGTGTCATACTGTATAGCCTACATTGTGACAGATATCCTGATTGGTATTTGTATCCCTACACAAATTTGGCCAGAAGGGAGTGAGAAGAAATGCACCAATTTTCCGGCCACTTGTTGATCTGGAAACCATGGAAGCCACATCATCCTGACCTATCGACTGAACCGTTTGTGCATCAGGGAACTGGTCGCCCAGTTGAAGGCAGAACTCCTGCCGGGTTTGAGGAATCCCCATGCCATCCCTCCAACATTCCAGGTGTTGTCAGTCCTGCATTTCCTGGTGAGTGGTTCATTTTAGAGCACAGTAGAACTGGCTGTGGGCTTTTCGCAGCCCAAGCTCTGGAAGGTGTTGCAGGATGTGCTGGATGCCCTACTCATGCAAGTGCACAGGTACATTAGGTTCCCACTACCTCAAGATTTTCCCACTGTGAAAGCAGCCTTCTACAACATCTCAAATGTCCCACATGTAATTGGGGCAATTGATGGGACTCACATTGCCCTGGTACCTCCGAGGATCAATGAGCAGGTTTATAGGAACAGGAAGAGTACATATTCACTCAGTGTACAAGTGGTGTGTCTTGCAGACCAATACATTACACATGTGAACGCTAAATTCCCTGGATCAGTACATGATTCCTACATCCTGAGGAACTGCAGTGTCCCTGCAATTATGTCACAACTACAGGGAGAAAGGGCATGGCTCATAGGTATGTGTACTGCTCTCCATGTAAGACGTCTTTACCCCTCATGACCCAGTCAGCACTCCGCCTGGCAATGTGACCCATGGCCATGTTTCCTTTCCCACACATGTGACTCCAGATACCCCAACCTGCCCTGGCTCCTGACACCTGTGAGACATCCAACTACATTAGGGGAGAACAGGTACAATGAGGCACATGGCCAGACGAGGCGTGTGATGAACGCACTTTCGGTCTCTTAAAAGCCAGATTTCGTTGTCTCCATGTGTCTGGTATTGCACTACAGTACAATCCAAGGAATGTCTGCAAGATCTTTGTTGCATGCTGCATGCTCCATAATCTGGCCCTCGGAAGTCTGATCCCAGTGTTGGAGGAGGGGAACATTAATGCTGGAGGTGTGTTTGTGGCCGGTAACTCCGATGCTGAGGGGGAGGCCGACGAGGATGAGGCACATGACAACAGGACAGAAATGATTTGTCACTACTTTCCTTGATGTACAGGAATGTCTGCATTACATATCATCTGCGCATGGGAGATGTTTTGTTGAAGGCAATCTGTAGGCAGAATTTGCATGCATCAATGTATTTGTGGGGACTGGAGCCTTACATATTTGTTAATGACCTTTAAGGGTAGGTGACTCATCATGAGAGGTAGTGGAAATGCAAAGCTGCTAAGTTCATTTGTGGTATGCTGGTGCTATTGCGGTACAGCCTTCAAGTTTTTGTGAAGGTTTAGGGTCCTCAGGCTGCCTATTTAGGGTTATGTTAGGGGAACTTCTCCCTCTTGTCCTGCTGCGTAGGCATAATATGCTTTGACATCTGCTGGGTGTCAGGTACCTGTTCATGACTACTCAGGGAGTTGTGCAATTGAGGATGTTACCTATGTATCATCTTTCCTGTACCACACGTGTGTGAATGCCAATGCAGTCCCTTATTTCTGGTGCAACATAGATGCTGGGACACTCATCCTGTGCTTGTGGTCAACTACTATTGATGTGTGACTGTAGATTGCATTCCTTACCACCTTCTACCTCATTCCATTTATTTATCCCTCTTCAGGTGACATTTCTGTTTGCAGTCTGCTTGCTGATTTGCCTGTTGGTGTAGTTGACAGTGGATGTTAAAACACAATGGGTGTACTTACACACCTGCTGGAGTATCACAATACATATGTACCTTGGACATCTGTGTTTTGTAGACCTGTGTATTAGTTTGTTGTTCTTCAAAATATTTTGCAATACTAACTATAAATAGACATGCACCAGGACTTGTGCTTATAGGTGTTTATTTATTGTAGCCTTTCACAGTCCAGAGGAGTGGGTTAGTGGTCTAGGTGATGAACAGAGTGGGTGGTCCAGCTGTTAGGTTCATAGGTCCTGTGACCATTAGCCTCAGAATTATGTGAACTTGGTGTTGGACAGCCAACAGGGTGTTACAGTGGCACACAAGGGTTACATTTCAGAAGAGGGATCACTTCCTGGTGGGGGATTGGTCTTGGCCTGGGTTCCTGCATGATGTCTGGATGGGCGACCTCTTTTACGGGGGGTTCCTCAGCTGCAGGGGTAGGGTTGCTGTTGTCCTGTGGGTCTTCCTGCTGTGCCTCCATTCCAGTAGCAGGTGCTGATGTTGAGGGCAGTGGTGTTGACTGACTACTGGATGGGGCCTGCTGTTGGCTGGAAAATGTTCGCAGGATGAAGCTGAGTTCCTTGAAATCCCCTAACATGGAGGCCATAGTGGCATTGTGTGCCTGCCACTGCTGCCTGGCCTCCTGGTGGCATTCCTCCTGCTGCCTTTGTGTGTCTTGCAAGGTCGTGAGTATCTGGCCCAACTGGTCCTGGGTTTGCTAGTAGGCTCCCAGGACCCTGGAGACAGCCTCCTGGCCAGTCGTGTCCTAGACTTGCCTCGTCCCTTGTCCAATGATTGTCTTCCCACTGGCCCTTGCCCCCTGTGCCTATGCCCCTGGTGCAGTGTGCCCCCTCCGACTGACACCAGGACCGTAATTGTCTTGGGTTTGCACTGTTTATTCCTGTCCCTGTCCTGTGGGGCACACTGATGATTGATGTGACCTTGGGACACAGGTATGGGAAGGTGGGCTCTGCTGTGCACTGGCTGCCACAGGGGAGGTGGTTTGAGTAGGCAGGGTGAGGCTGGTGGTGGTGGACCCATGGGCCAGGTTCATTGTCTGAATCCAGACTTGCATGTGGATCCTCCCCTATTGGTGCTGCATCCAGGCCTGGGCTTCCTGTCACTCGGCTCCTCTGTTGTGTGTCAGTACTTGGGAGACCTGTGAGATGAGAGGTATTGTGTCAGATGATGTTATTTTTGCGGTGACTCGCATGGTTGTAGGCCGTCATTTACTGTATTTGCAGGGCAGTAATGGCATTGACAGTTTCCAGTCTGCTGCTTGTGTTTCCATTAGTGGAAGGTTGCAACGGTCCTAATTTAAAAGTACAGTTTACATTTGTCTTGCTACTGTAATTGCCATGTATTGATGTGCATTCCTACCACATATTGGTGATGGGGAGTGACATGGTTTAACGTGCAATTGCCGAGATGTGATATGAACGTAGCAGTCAGGCAAGGGTAGGGAGTGTTGCATTGTGGTAGTTGTGGTACTTTCTGCTGTGTGAGGCATACACGCACTAAGTTGTGCTGTGAGGGAATGGCATCAGTGGGGAGATGTGGCATGCAAATGTGGTTATAGGGCCAATGATGGGATTATGCACGTTCGGGTGGTTTGAGGGGGTGAAAAAGTGGTGGGTGTACATGCTGTGCACAGGGACATGGTGGCCAGTGAGTACAGTGGACATACCAGTGTCCAGTCCAGTAGCAATTCCCGTGAGCCCTCCCGGATGTAGTATGGCCAGGACCATCTCCTCCCACTGTGCCATTTCTGTGGGAGGTGGTAATTATAATTTTATGTTCAAATCCCTTAAGTAAGCCTATTTGATCCATGAACACTTCAGGAAACTAATTTGCTAATCGAATGTCTTCCCCAATGAAAGCTACCATCCTGACTTGGTTGGGAGCATTATGGTTCAGTATAATCCCTAAATGTCTCTGATGCCTCCGCCCTAACAAATTGTCTCCTCTCTTAGCCACATAGATTTTCCCAACAGTATCTCTTCCCTTGAAGTTTATTGTCATAACAATGTAACCCACAAGGTTTATTTTTACACCTTCACATCCTTCTGGACTAATGTCTGGTGGAAGTAATGTGATAGGACTTTTTCCATACACATCTTCTCAAATCTTGTCTCTCACCATGGTGAACAGAGACCCAGAATCTGCTAAGACAGTGAGAGTTTTACCTCCTATTTCTATTTCTGTTTCACACTCTAGCAAGACCACACAACCACTGTCTACAGTGTTGTTGACTTGTTTGACTTCATATGATGGTACTACTTGTCGAATAACATGACTTTCTGACTTTCTTCAGACAAATCCATTTACGTCTTGCACTTTTATACTTTTGCACACATGCGCAAAATGCCATTTCTTTTCACAGTTGTGACACACCACGTTCCTGGCATTACATTTTGGACTGTTAGACAAATTATATGAACTTCCATATTTAAATCATTTAAACTTAGTGGTAGATTTAGGAGCCCCTAGTGCCTCCTTGCGCCACATTAGTGTAATTTTTTAGTGCAAATGTGCCCCAACGAGGCCAAAATCGCAGCGCCAAATTTACAAAGTGGCGCAATGCATGCACTGCGCCACTTTGTAACCCTTTGGTCACATTATACCTGCACAATGCATAATGTTTCCCCATCAGGGGGGGCAGAAAATGGTGCAAAGAATTCAAAGAGATTTCTTTGCGTCATTTATTTTGGTACTTTTAACACCTGCTCAGAGCAGGAATTAAAAGGAGGCACACTATTGTTTACAATGGGCCTTAATGGGCTTTCCAGGATTAGCATCAACATGTTTTACCCTAATCCTGCAAAGCTCCAAACTAGCATCAAACATTTTGACACTAGTTTCCTGACTACTGCCATGCTGCACCATATCATAGATACGGCGCACACATTGTGGCATTAGGGGGAGCTACGGGGCGCAAGAAAAGTGGCACTGCACCAGGTGCAGCACCACTTTTCTTAAATCAGGCCTTAGTGTCTTTCTTTTCCCAATTTGCATTACTGGATCCTTGACTTTCTCCACCTATGTTTTCTGAAGAACATTCTGTTGAAAGCTACTAAGGTGTTTTTCCGATGTTACCCTGTCTGCGGTCACTTTATCAATTGTGGCCCCTTTGTCCATAGCACAAGAAATATTTCCATGCATTTCTTTAATCCAACCAGAAGCCTTTTCCAAGCTGTCTACTATTTCAATTGCTTGTGGGAGAGAAGGGTTCTTAGCCAACAATTTTTCCTGAACCCTTTGATGATTCCTGCACCTTACTAATTGGTCTCTGATAAGAGAATCTGATAGAGCGCCAGTTTCATAAGTACATGGAAAGTTTCTTTTAGACGCTACATAGTTGTCCACTCGTTCATCTTTCACTTAAACTCTTAAAAAGAACATACTCCTTTCCATAATCACATTGATTCATGGCCCAAAATGTCTTTCCACCATACAAAGTGACATTTTCATATTTTAACTATCTCTTGGTTCACCTTCATCATTACTAGTTTCAGTTCCATACAAACACTCAGAAATATTGTGTCCTTCTGTGCCCAAATTGTGTAGAAGTAAAGTTTGTTTCCTTGCTGCAGTAAATTTCTCTCCTCCAATTGCTGCTAAATATAAGTGAAAAGCTGTTTCCATCTTTTCCACAGAAAAATCAGTTCTCCTGACTCAGATAAAATTTGAGAGGGTTGCTAAGGATATCTTGAAACACCTGTAAATGCAATCTAGTACAATCAGATAAAATATTTAACAAAATAAAATAAACACAAACAACAGGCCAAAAGAACAATCCAGTATAACAAATTAAAATAATAACTTCACTGTTGTGAGGTACAGTGTGTCTCTCATTCACAAAGGTTGAAGTCCGTCACCAGATCCTTAACCTCAGCAATTGTAAATAAATTTTAAAATGAGAAGCTTCTATGACTGATTCCTTCCCATTAGAGACCACAAAAGCCAAATTGCAAGAGATTCACCTAAACTTACGGAAACCTCAGTAGTGTGCAGTTGGCAGAAACTACCTTGTTTGCCACACCACGCCGTTTCCCTTGAACTGGCTTTGCCCCTTCTAGTGGCAGCATACATACTCTAAGTGCTGATAATCAGTAAACAACGCAGACATTTACAAGTATTCCGTCTTCCTGTAGATGCAAACGTGTACCAGCTGCCAGTTTCCCCAGAATTCCACACGTATGACAACTGTGCGCATGCGAGGATGTTGGACTCGTGCTGAAGATGCAAGTTCTTATTCAGTGAAAGCGAGTATTATGCACAGTTAGTGAATCATGAGCAGGAGCTATTTGAAAGCTGCCACTCATGTAATCCAAAGCGCTGGTGAAACAATGCCGCCGTGGTAAAATTTACTTGCTCTCGTTCAGGCAATTCCTATTTACAAATTCAGCCACAGTTCAACACATGGTTGCAGTTTTAGTCATAGTTCAATACGCTATAGCAGTTTTAATTACAGTTCCCTAATTATCCCATCCTTGTCACCAATGTTGAGGGACCACAGTACACATTTGTGGTTTAAGGGTTTTATTTCACAACCCTCCAACCTCTTCATCCAGTAACTGTCTCACTGGTCTCTCTCACATTCTCCTTGTTACTATGACATTGGAACACGTCTGTGATGTTCTGAGGCAAGCCACAGCACTTACATGTGCAAAGCATTTCTCTTTCGATCGCGCTGGAAGCTGAGTTACCAGCGCGATGGGAGGAGGCCCTCTGTGATTGTCAGCGCGCGATGCATGCTGACGTCACGGGGGGGGTGGGGGAGGTCAGGGTGGAAGGGGAAGGGCTTCCCCTTCCATCCCTGCCTTGGGGGGGTGGGGAGCACATGGGGGGAGCGCTAGCTCCCCCAGTTCCCGGGTGCAGGACGTGGTGATCTCGTCCAAGGCACCCGGGAACCAGTGCCTTGGACGAGATCACCTCGTCCAAGGCACCCTAGTGGTTAATGTATTTACCTTATTGACAAAATGGCATTTGAATTGCTTGTGTATGGCTTTTCTGTTTAGGCAACACACCCTGTTTATCTTTATTGCAAGCTAAGGCTAAACACTAGGCACCTCTGCAAGGTCATTTGATGTACTTTGCTATAATACCAACTGTTGGATGTACAGCTTTTTTCAGAAAGTAAAACATGCACCCTCCTAAACTTTCTTACATCTGTGCCAAAAATATAGACCAATTATCAAAAGTATCTAATATGCCATATGTTACTGCTTTTTTAGTTTTTTTCAGGGAATTATCTAGTTAGACAAGAAAGTGTCTGAGTTCATTTCTTATTAATTTGATTGCTGGCTGCATTTTATAGAAATGCAAAAATCAGTCTGGTCTGGTCCATGTTACTTATCTCTCTTTAGTACTCAAGTGGTCCTTACAAAAACAGTTACTCGCATGTTTCTGTGATGGTTTTATTAGTGTCTTTAGATAAACTATTTAATAAATTAATACTAGCACTTACCTATTTAGGTGATTACCTGAAAACCTATCTTCTCTTGTAAAAGGGTGAAGAACATTGGGACATATTTGTGAAAACATAGTCACGTGTAGAAGCTGAGTGCACAAATTGGGAAATTGCAGTGCATGCCCTTTTACCTCAAACACCAAGCAATTTCAACATGGTAACCTCCTATTCTTCCTTAAAAAAAACACAAAATACTGTACAATTTTCAAAATGAAAGCTATGCACTCTGGTGTTCATGTGATAAAATCTATACTGGGCAAACTACTCAAAAATTCAAAACACATATTCGTCGGCACAGAAGGCACAGCAAATGCACACCTGCATGATCATTCAAATAAAAGATGTTCTTGTCTGACTACAACAGTGGCAAGTAATTGAACAAGTGACCCCCAATCCCCATAGTAGAGTATGACAATAACACATATGTTGCAAGAGTGCACGTGGAGAAACTATAGTAAATCATAGGAACATGGACTGAAAGAATATCAGGAGTGTTGTTAATTATCTCCTTTGCACAACTAAAGATGTCTGACCCTTGTCCACCCCAAATCTTCAATAACATTCTTTCAACTACCTCTGCTGCCACATCAATCAGCACAATCATCAATAATTCTTTAATAGCAAGAGTCTTTCCAGAAGACTTAAAAAGGCATAACATACTATTATTAAAGAAACCAAACCTGGTCCCGCATGACCCAAATAACTAAAGATCAATTACAAATGGACCTTTCTTGGGCAAACTAATAGAAAGAGCAGCATTCACCCAGATGTCGCAAATCACTGAAATTAACTCCATACTTTCCGGCTTTCAAACAGGATTCTGTCCAGGAAGAGGCACAGAATCTTCCCTCATTGCCATCTGGGATGACCTTAAAAACAAAGTAGACCAGAACGGGGTCACTGCACTATCTCTTTTGGACCTTTCGGCTGCTTTCAACACAGTTTATCATGGCATTCTAATCCACAGTCTCCACAAAGCCAGCATAGAGGGACTGCTCTCAACTGCATCACAGCCTACCTTCTAAAAACAACAAATGTCATCCATACTTTCCCTTTCTCATTCAAACCGTACCTCACAAAAGAAGGGGTCCCTCAAAGCTCTATCATCTCACCCATTCTTTTCAACATCTAGGTAAAGTCATTATTAGCAATGACCAATGAATTTCAGCTCACATGATATAACTATGCAAATGACACACAAATATGTCTTAAACTGGAAAGTCACAAAGACATTGGAAACTAACAAATCTTCAGTTGTTCCTGAGCCATTGATTAGAGGATGAGATGAAGCCATCTCAAATTGAATGTATCCAAAATTGAAATATTTACATATGAAACATTATGACTCACTTTTCTCCTGCTAGATGATGTGGGACCACCTCCTAAAGTGTCAACGGAAGTAAAAACCCTTGGAATTATCATGGACTCCAAGCTATCGATGAATGCCCAAGTGGATAAGTTAGCAAGGTTAAGCTTCATAACTATGAAATTCTGCAACACATATTTCCCCACTTAGGATTTCCACATAAGGTTCAAGCTACTATATTTCTCATACTGTCTAAATTTGATTTCACCAATGGCCTCTACAATGGATCATCTTTATCAACTACAAAAATACTACAACAAATTCAGAACTCTGCTGCTTGACTACTCCTACATGTAAATGCCACAAGCCCACATCTACCCTGCCTTGAGGGCCCTATATCGATTACTAGTTGCCCGAAGATCCTCCTTCAGGCTCCTTTTTATCACCCACAAAGCAATATATGGAGTAGGACCATTTTTCATCAGGAATAAAATCAACAAATGCATACAAAAAGGAAATCTATGTTCCAGATTTGCACCCGCCTCAAAACCACAGCATACAAGAAAAGAAATGGGTGGTACATCTTTCTCAGTTCAAGCACTCAAACTATTGAATTCATTATCACCAGACATAAGATCTATGGATAACTATCTTATCTTCAGAAGACTACTCAAGAGTTGGCTCTTTTCTTCATGACCACCATACTCAAACCACAAATGTTCAACACATACATTTATGTATAAACATGTATAATTTGATTACATTTATGTATTTAGATATGTGCATTTCTGTGTAAAAATCTATCTATATAATATTATATTATAGGTTTGCTTAACAAATGTGTATGTATTACTTATGCTTATAATATATATATATATATATTTAGACATATATATATATATATATATATATATATATATATATATATTATTTTATACATGTGTATAGGGCACTGCATAGTTTACATATAAATTATTTAATCATATGCTTATGGGCATCTGTTTTTATTTTATTTATCTATTAAAATGAGTGTTTAGTTATATGAGTTAGTTGATTCTATGCGTATGGGTTCCCATTATATTTATTTTATCTATCATACTGTGTAAATATGATCATAACAACTGTTTTTATAAGTGTTTCACTATTGAAATATTGGGAAATATAAAATAAAAATAAGTATACATTACATTTAAAATACATAAATGTACCAACAAAAAACAAAAAAAAAAAAAAAATTTTTTTTTATGAATTAGGTTTATGAATAGCAAAACTTGAAAGTCCAAGTTTCTAAATATCTATCAATACATATACATATGAGACATATTTATAACACAACTTTATATCTCTTTATTATTTTCCATATTCCTTTATATGTACTTATTTGTCTATATATTTATCGCTTTACTCCCACTGTAAAACATTTTTTAAAAACCCTTAACTATTTCCAACACATTATTCTAAGTCTCATCCTATATCTCTTTCAATATATACTCTACCTCCACTCTCTGACTCATCCCAAACCTCTTTTTAGTACCATTATCTCCCAAATAACACTTTTTAGACTCTTCCCTCTTTATTCTATTCAGTACAACTAAGAGACTCACATGCCCACCTCTCCAATTAACAACTGATATTTCCCATACTATTCCACTACTAATCCACTTTGGGTTCCAGAGTAATGAGCTACTTGCCGAAAAGCACTTCAGCGCCTCATTAGGGATAGTAAGTGCTATATCAAATACAATTACAATAACAATATAGCAACTTTTTTCTTATTCCTATTTGTTTGAAGGATGTATGTTAGATCTATCACACTTGAGTTTTGTTGTCAAATTGTTTTATTGTATTATGATTCATTGAATGCATTATCTATCTATTGATCTATCTATCTATCTATCTATCTATCTATCTATCTATCTATCTATCTATCTATCTATCTATCTATCTGTATATGTATGTATACATATGTATATCTATATGTGTGTATATATATATATATATATTTAGATATACACACACACTCATATATATATATATATATATATATATATATATATATATATATATATATATATATGAATATATATATATATATATCTGTATATATATATATATATATATATATATATATATATATATATTTATATATACTTGCCCTATATACACTTGCCCTAGATCTTGAATGAATCTTGGAGACTACATTCATGATGCAAGGAGTCTGAAAGACTGTTCCATAGTGTATAGGACATATCATATTCCATTATTCTATTATATTGCATAATATATGGTATTTGAAAATATATTCTGGAGAAAAAAACATATATATATATATATATATATATCAAACCAAAACCCTTTCAGGGATAGAGTGACGCATAAATTATGCAAAAAAACAAAGGAGAACTCTGGGAAGTTCTCAATTTTAGGTGGAGAGCTGCTCTAGTAAGGAGCACCCTGCAACGCCAGCGACACTCTAGATTTGCTCACCTCAAATGTCTGCTTATCTAGCAAAGTTTTTAAGCATAGGATTAGCACAGTGCTATCCTCGCCGAGCTAGATAATGACAAAGTATTTTGCCATTTGTACAGCAAAATCTTTAAGCATAGGATTGACATAGTGTCATCCTTGCCGAGCTGTAAAATGACAAACGCCATTTACCACTGCAGGAACAGTATTACAGCTTTGGACTGGTCAAATACCGTCCAAGCCAACCTGGAATGAGTAAAGCAACCCCTGACACGTGTTTCACTCTCATTAGAGCTCTTCAGAGGGGTATAGCTTTGTCCAGACACAAGGGAGCACCCAGTATAAGTCAAACCAAAACCCTTTCAGGGATAGAGTGACGCATAAATTATGCAAAATCTAGCAAATCTAGAGTGTCGCTGGTGTTGCAGGGTGCTCCTTACTAGAGCAGCTCTCCACCTAAAATTGAGAACTTCCCAGAGTTCTCCTTTGTTTTTTTTATATATATATATATATATATATATATATATATATATATATATATATATATATATATATTTTTTTTTATTTCAACTGCTCCTGCTGTTCTTCCAACGCTAGCCTAAAGGAGCTGGTGCACCATTATGGGCGCAGGACCCACATTTAAATGTCTCAAGATGAATTGTAGAAAATGGCATAATGACTTTGGCTGTTGACAAAGACCGTTATGGTTGAAACACGTCCAGGCTTGGCAAGCCTTGTAGAATGGCTTTGTAAATAAATCTTGTCATTATTCAGCAATTTTGGGAGTGCCGTTTTCTACAATTGATCTTGAGACATATATATATATATATATATATATATATATATATATATGACTACAAAAATACTCAAAGTATGATCTCAATCAGCCCAAAGGGGTGGTGCGAGAACCGGCACGAGCAAGCCGGTAATTAGTTAAGCAAAGAAAAGATAAATATAATACTCGCACACTCGGATTTCAGGAACAAAAAAAGATCAGTTTAATCTACACAACGCGTTTCGACTGACACAGCAGCCTTGGTCACGTGACCAAGGCTGCTGTGTCAGTCGAAACGCGTTGTGTAGATTAAACTGATCTTTTTTTGTTCCTGAAATCCGAGTGTGCGAGTATTATATTTATCTTTTCTTTGCATATATATATATATATATTTTTATATATATATATGTATATATATATATATAATAATAATACAAAAATACTTGTTTTCGGAAAAGGAACAAAGCACAAACTCCAAGGTCCAGGAAAATGTTCACTTTGTTGTACTGGCTTCACAATTGCATTTCGGCGGGAGCCTTGATCACGGTTAGTGGTCCCTGGATGTACAAACTTTTTAAATGCTTCCATAGTAAAATCAACAAAGGACTAATACATAACATGCAACAATGGGCACCATCTTAGAGTGTATATCGGAAACATAACAATTCATTGTGTTATATGAATCCTAAAAGTCATGACATCAATCCTCAAATATAATTCTACCAATAATTCATATGGCGATATTTGCAACTAATTGTGTGCTCATGTAGAAATCTCCCCGAATTTAACAAACCACATACTAAAAAATATATATAGCGGACTACGGTAGAATACTTGATCATGGTTAATGGTCCCTTACAAGCTTTTTATTTTTTTAAATCTTCCATAGTGAAATCAATGAAGGGCTAATACATAACATGCAACAGTGGGCGCCATCTTGGCACGGACCGCTGCGTTAGTGGCCCCTCCCTTTGCTGGCATCAGCGGATTAATGGAATATATATATATATACATACATATATATATATTTTCTCCTGAATACATTTTCAAATACCATATATTTTGTAATATTATGGAATTTGACGTCGTCATATACACTATGGAACAGGCTTCCAGATTTCTTGCATTATGAATGTAGCCTCCTTCATTTTAACTGTGAAACCTTTTGTTGTAAGTTGTGACATTCAAGATCTAGGGCAAGTGTTGCTAAGAATTTGATCTTTTCAGATGTTTACCACCTGCTGAGGTGGACTACTGTAACTGGAAAAAGCAGAGGTTTCACAAAAAACGTCTGTAGGAGGCTGGACTGGCTTGTAGTGGGTACCAAGCGGTACTTACACCTTGCACCAGGCCCAGGTATCCCTTATTAGTGTAGAGGGGTGTCTAGCAGCTTAGGCTGATAGAAAAGGTAGCTTAGCAGAGCAGCTTAGGCTGAACTAGGAGACGAGTGAAGCTCCTACAGTACCACTAGTGTCATATGCACAATATCATAAGAAAAAACAATACACAGATATAAAATAAAGGTACTTTATTTTTATGACAATATGCCAAAAGTATCTCAGTGAGTACCCTCAGTATGAGGATAGCAAAAATACACAAGATATATGTACACAATACCAAAATATGCAGTAATAGCAATAGAAAACAGTGCAAACAATGTATAGTCACAATAGAATGGAATGGGGGCACATAGGGAGAGGGGCAACACAAACCATATACTCTAGAAGTGGAATGCGAACCACGAATGGACCCCAAACCTATGTGACCTTGTAGAGGGTCGCTGGGACTGTAAGAAAACAGTGAGGGTTAGAAAAATAGCCCACCCCAAGACCCTGAAAAGTGGGTGCAAAGTGCACCTAAGTTCCCCAAAGAGCACAGAAGTCGTGATAGGGGAATTCTGCAAGGAAGACCAACACCAGCAATGCAACAACGATGGATTTCCTGATGAGAGTACCTGTGGAACAAGGGGACCAAGTCCAAAAGTCACGATCGAGTCGGGAGTGGGCAGATGCCCAGGAAATGCCAGCTGTGGGTGCAAAGAAGCTGCCACTGGATGGTAGAAGCTGTGGATTCTGCAAGAACGACAAGGGCTAGAAACTTCCCCTTTGGAGGATGGATGTCCCACGTCGTGAAGAGTTGTGCAGAGGTGTTTCCGTGCAGAAATACCGCAAGCAAGCCTTGCTAGCTGCAAGGGTCGTGGTTAGGGTTTTTGGATGCTGCTGTGGCCCAGGAGGGACCAGGATGTCGCCAATTGGGTGAGGGGACAGAGGGGGTGCCCAGCAAGACAAGGAGCCCTCTCAGAAGCAAGCAGCACCCTCAGAAGTGCCAGAACAGGCACTACAAAGTGGAGTGAACTGGAGCTCACCCAAAGTCACAAAAGAGGGTCCCACGACGCCGGAGGACAACTCAGGAGGTCGTGCACTGCAGGTTAGAGTGCCGGGGACCCAGGCTTGGCTGTGCACAAAGGAAATCCTGGAAGAGTGCACAGGAGCCGGAGTAGCTGCAAAACACGCGGTTCCCAGCAATGCAGTCTAGCGTGAGGAGGCAAGGACTTACCTCCACCAAACTTGGACTGAAGAGTCACTGGACTGTGGGAGTCACTTGGACAGAGTTGCTGAGTTCAAGGGACCTCGCTTGTTGTGCTGAGAGGAGACCCAGAGGACCGGTGATGCAGTTCTTTGGTGCCTGCGGTTGCAGGGGGAAGATTCCGTCGACCCACGGGAGATTTCTTCGGAGCTTCTAGTGCAGAGAGGAGGCAGACTACCCCCACAGCATGCACCACCAGGAAAACAGTCGAGAAGGTGGCAGGATCAGCGTTACAAGGTCGCAGTAGTCGTCTTTGCTACTTTGTTGCAGTTTTGCAGGCTTCCAGCGCGGTCAGCAGTCGATTCCTTGGCAGAAGGTGAAGAGAGAGATGCAGAGGAACTCTGATGAGCTCTTGCATTCGTTATCTAAGGAATTCCCCAAAGCAGAGACCCTAAATAGCCAGAAAAGGAGGTTTGGCTACTTAGGAGAGAGGATAGGCTAGCAACACCAGAAGGAGCCTATCAGAAGGAGTCTCTGACGTCACCTGCTGGCACTGGCCACTCAGAGCAGTCCAGTGTGCCAGCAGCACCTCTGTTTCCAAGATGGCAGAGTTCTGGAGCACACTGGAGGAGCTCTGGGCACCTCCCAGGGGAGGTGCAGGTCAGGGGAGTGGTCACTCCCCTTTCCTTTGTCCAGTTTCGCACCAGAGCAGGGCTGAGGGATCCCTGAACCGGTGCAGACTGGCTTATGCAGAGATGGGCACCATCTGTGCCCATCAAAGCATTTCCAGAGGCTGAGGGAGGCTACTCCTCCCCAGCCCTGACAACTTTTTCCAAAGGGAGAGGGTGTAACACCCTCTCTCTGAGGAAGTCCTTTGTTCTGCCTTCCTGGGCCAAGCCTGGCTGGACCCCAGGAGGGCAGAAACCTGTCTGAGGGGTTGGCAGCAGTAGCAGCTGCAGTGAAACCCCGGGAAAGGTAGTTTGGCAGTACCTGGGTCTGAGCTAGAGACTCAGGGGATCATGGAATTGTCTCCCCAATGCTAACGGCATTGGGGTGACAATTCCATGATCCTAGACATGTTACATGGCCATGTTCGGAGTTACCATTGTGACGCTATACATATGTCGTGACATATGTATAGTGCACGCGTGTAATGGTGTCCCCGCACTCACAAAGTCCGGGGAATTTGCCCTGAACAATGTGGGAGCACCTTGGCTAGTGCCAGGGTGCCCACACACTAAGTAACTTAGCACCCAACCTTTACCAGGTAAAGGTTAGACATATAGGTGACTTATAATTTACTTAAGTGCAGTGGTAAATGGCTGTGAAATAACGTGGACGTTATTTCACTCAGGCTGCACTGGCAGGCCTGTGTAAGAATTGTCAGATCTCCCTATGGGTGGCACAAGAAATGCTGCAGCCCATAGGGATCTCCTGGAACCCCAATACCCTGGGTACTTCAGTACCATATACTAGGGAATTATAAGGGTGTTCCAGTATGCCAATGTAAATTGGTGAAATTGGTCACTAGCCTGTTAGTGACAATTTGGAAAGAAAATGAGAGAGCATAACCACTGAGGTTCTGGATAGCAGAGCCTCAGTGAGACAGTTAGTCATAACACAGGTAACACATACAGGGCACACTTATGAGCACTGGGGCCCTGGCTGGCAGGGTCCCAGTGACACATACAACTAAAACAACATATATACAGTGAAATATGGGGGTAACATGCCAGGCAAGATGGTACTTTCCTACAACGTCTGAGCCGGTAAGTCTTGCAAAACTTGCAATGTATCTTTGCAGACTCAAGTGAGTTTATCGAAATCTGTGTAACCTGAAGAATAGCGATGCTGCCTGACTGTAAATCCTGTAAGATTTGATTTATGAAATAGTTCTGCCTTGTGAGGTCTCAGCTTATAGGTTTCATAAAGTGTGATGACCTCTCCCATATCCTGCATCAACCCTGGTCTCTAATGAGACTTCGCCTGGATTCCCTGAGTGGGATGTGCTTTAAATCTGAATCCAGCAGGTTGACTAACGAGTAAATTTAGCTGTTGCAAAGGTCTTACTAGAGTATAAGTCAGCACCTTACAATAATGTGGCACCCCCTCTCCCGAGTGGATCCTAATTTTCTTAATTTATGCATACCCAGGTTCCTGGGGCTACAGGGATGTCCTGTAATTACCTACAGTAATGTGCAGCACAGTAGACATAGCTTCTCAAATGAAGACATACACTCTCAGGGTTCAAAGTATCCAGATCATGTTTAATGTGAGTGTCACTGACTATAAAGCAAGTAGTAAAGCACTTTTATCTGTGTCCAAACAGTATCTTTATATACACGTGAAGGACAACCCTTTAGCACTCTACAACCTTCTTTAATGCGTGTCTTTATTTCCAGGCCATGTGAAACAAAAACTGCAATCCCAATAGGAAGTACAGCAAATCTGCAAAGGCTGCTGGAGTGTTTCCATGAATTCCATAATGACATCATGTCTGAGAGGCACTGCTGCATTTGCTCTCTATTCAGACAGAAGTATGTGTTCCAGTCGACTTTGTGTTCTAGTCAGATTTATGGCTTAAGGTTGGGGAGGGAGGGTGAGTATATTTACAAACTGACAGGATATTGACTAATTACAGCTGACAATTGATCTGATGACCTTTTTACTGTCTGGATAACCAAGAACGGATTTCTTTGAGCTACTGCTCAGGCATAGGTACTTCGTGTGAATTTACAGTTACTGCAGGTGACTGTCAGAACACACCTACTAACTACAGGGAAAATATAAAATAAATTATAAACATGGGGTTGCCAACTGGCTTTTTTGTAGGGTACACTTATGTGTGGCTTTTATATACGATCCAGTCCATTTTAAGTCTACATCCACGTGGTCCCATTTTTATATTTATAACAATCACCATTATAATGTGCTATTTCTTTCGCAACCTGACATTTTCATTATCATAACACAGCTTTTTGGATTGGCTCACACGAGTACCCAGTGAATGCCTTCAGTAGCTGTTGTTGGTTTTTATTCTCAGTGTTGAGTTCCTGGAGCCCCGAACCCCCTCCCAAAGCATTGCCACTCACCTGTATTTCATCTATGTTCTCCAATCACTATTGCAAGTCCTCTCTGAATGCAAAGTTATGTTTTCTTGCCTTTCCTTTGCTGCTGATCTGGCTTTTTCCAAAGCATGTACATTGTCAGCCCAGTTCTCCTATAGCACATTAACGAAGACATCTGCCTTATTTTTTGGTGGCAATATTCGGCCGATTTCAACCTTCCAGAGGTCTGCGCGAATCACTTCACTGTGGGAACATGGGTCTAGAATGTTGAGCTTTTGGGCGGTTATCGAGATGTCTGACCATAATGTATTTTTCTTCTTCCCCTCTCATATGGGACCTGTTAGAGTTGCTGCAATCAGTCAGCCGCCTGCTGTATACACAGGTGGATCAGGGTTAATATTTCATAATTGCCCATCATTTATCAGTGCGGCCTGGTGATGCATCGACTGCAACAAGGTGAAGCCATTAGTTATGGCATCACTACTGCTCGACGGAATCCTCCTATCCTCTGCACTAACCCATGTTGTCACGAGATGAAGGGTCACCGGGCAGTTTTCCCTGTTCATTTTTGCTACTCCACTCCTTTGGGCAGTGTCTGTGCAGGCTGTGCTTTGTTGTAAACATATATTTATTGTCTAATGTTTCCTCAGTAGCATTCACAGTTAACTGTATTTGACCTACGTGGTGAAGACCTCTGATAGTACTATGAGCTTTTTACACTTAGCTGAACTGAACCCTCTTGGACAAAAAGAACGTCTGAACATTCCACCCCTCCTTTGCACATGTATGGATCACAGTAAAAGAACAGTCCTTTCCTACAAATGAACATGCCAAACATTCCTGTTTCCCTTTCCCCTGATTCATTAGGCTGGTTTAAAAATTAGTAACAGTAGAAGGATATATAGAATATACAACATCATTATGTAATACAACACTTTCCTGATATGTTGGTGGTTTTGTGGTATGGCCTATGGCTGTGTCATGTTATTATGATGTGACTTATATCTGTAGGATGCTCTGCTTGTGCTTTTGCTTGATTGTTTGGCCTGATACTTGCGTTTATTGTGATTACCGCATAATGCATGTTTTATCTGATTTCCCACCATTTCTACTTTATCTTCTTATAATGTTGGGGTGTATTTCCAGCATGTCTTAGTGTAATAGGCGTTTTATTTTAATATCCCAGTCCTGGGCTGTGTACCTAATATACTATGGGTGGATAACACTTTTAACTGTCCAAGGACTTTCCAAGGCCACTGCTGAGAAAGGGGATGTAAAGGTATCATGCTATGCACTTATCAAAGTCTACTTATCTAAGTGATACTTCATTATAGTCTTGTGATGTTCATTTACTGTGCCATTTGCAGATGTATCTCCTGTATTATCTTACTTCCATTCCAGAAGAAAGTAATCTAAGGCAGGCTCATATTCCTTTTCCACAGTGGTTTGGGGTGGAATAAAACTTGGAACTTGTCAAGTGTCTAATACTGCAGAAGCAAACTGAATAATTGCAAGTTTGTCTTACATTCGTTTTGATATTGTTACTGCCACCTTATCCGGTGTGGAAACTGGAAGACCAACAAAGGAGATAAATATTGTCCCCACACACTGGACGGAAACTCCATGAATGTCAGGGACATCAATTCATATATTTTGAAAGCAGACCCTCATTTTGGAGAGGAGTCTGTTTTAAGTAACAGAAAAAATGCTGACAGGACTGCCATTCCACCAGAGATGTTGAATGCTGCAGAATTTAGTAATGCTGACAAATCACTGTGCTCAGTTCCCCACAACCATGCATTCTTCACTCACACGCTTATTTCACACATAGGCTCTCCATAGGAGGACCATGCAGTTCCCGATTTGGCCGGTAACTGTTTCTGATATGTGAGATGTTGACATGTGATGTGAGAAAACTGCAATGGTCGGTAATTCCCGCATTTTAAGCGATGGTTGTTCTACCACCTTCTTGAACTGAGTTTGAAGTCATTAAATATTCCCTGTTAGTAATTTCCACTTGCATACATGGCATCAGATTGATAAGTTTTGATGAGGGCTCCAGTCACCCAGTCCTGTATATTATTTAACTTGCTGTACTGTCAATTTTGTGTTATTCGTTAAAAAAGAATTACAAATGCCTGAAAATGCAGGCGATATCATACATTTGACTCAGGATAACTTGCATTGGATGGCAAATCATAGTTATTGGACACAAATGACAATATAGCAGCCATGTTGTTTACAATCCTTTTTGTTATGTTTAAGAGATATACTCAAGTGGCTGCTGCAGTTAGCCTTTATCTGAAGCATGCTTATATAAGATGTGAATAAAATCGTGCACTCCTTTGAAATAGGTGAACACAGTTTATTGTGCACATGACAAACAAGCATTCACAATGTGTCAAGTGAATCAGAGAACTTCTATAACAAATACAAGTGTACAACTGTATTTATGATTTATTCTGAAGCAATAATACATGGGTTAATCAAGTGAGGAAAAGGAGAAGATTGTATTTTGAATGCAGATATTTATATCCTAGGGCTAATGCGTCACTTGTCCTACGCGGGCCTATATCAAAAACTTCCGCTGAGGTCTTTTTCTACCAACAAAGCAGTTACAATGTACAGTTTAACTACCTCAAACAAAGACTCAAGATAAGCACCCGCTCAGCACCGTGAAAAGTGTCTGCTAGGTTCAGAGTTCAGGTTAAAGCATATTGTTGAAGGCAGTGGTGCAATAGCACTATGAACATAAAGTGTACTGAGAAAAGCTTCAAAGAGAGTGTGGACACTACAGTCATTTTCACTTGAAGAGGATGAAAAGCCCTACCGCCTGCCCTGCTTTTGGTGATGGTCAACTGGTGAACACTTTTGCACCCTTTGTGTGGCACAGTGAGGTGAGAGGCAGCAGTTCTACACCAAGCAAGAAGGTCATCATTTTTTGTAGGACCCAGGACATGACAATTTAGTGGGATTCCTGCCCTAATTATCTACTTTACAATCAGATCTTGTTGGACATGGCTCTGCTGAGGGAATTTTCCTGAAAACTTTTGTTTTTTTTTCTCCCATTCTTTGCTGACTCTCTATGCATGACCTTGGGACTCTGGGCACTTCTCCACTGTCTGGCAGTGGGAAAGTGGGCTTGCCTATCCTACCTATGGTAGGAAGGGATGAGTAGAGACTTGGTTGAGGTGCTGTACCCAGGAGGGCCCTGTGAAACAGGTATACCACATGCCCAGGGTGGGTACCTCCTTGCCTACTAGTGGGACGTGCACTGGGTGTGCCTTCCACTAGATGACCCTGTTAACCACGTCCTAGACCTATGGAAGAGGCCTTCAGGGGTGGTAGCGCGCCTGCAGTCAGGGTGACAGTCCCTATGCGGGGGCAACCTATGAGTTGCCTTATGCCTTCCCCAGAGGGCTCTAACAGTGGGGCTGGTGGTAGGCACAGAGCAGGGTGAGGATACAAAGGTGTACTCTGTCTGTGTGGGGAAGCACCCCCATGTTGGTGTCCCCTACCTGAAAGTGGGGTTGGACGTGTCCCTAAGGATGGTTGTGGGCCATGGGTAGTGTCCCCTTGTATGGATAGGAGGGAAGGTGACACTGACCATCAAGTTTGGGCCCTGCCATGGCAGGGCCCAGGAGTGCACGGAGGGAATGGTGCCTTCAGAGGTACTGAGCCTGGCATACCAGGCCAGTGGATGCATATTTACACAATGGAGATCTTCCTCTATGTTGCGCCTAGCCCAGCTTGCCAATAGGGGCACCCAGGTCAAGGGTGCCAGAGCAGGTAGTGAGCCAGGCCCAGGTGGCCTCTCCCTGGCCATGTGCATGCAGGAGCCCAGGCATATGGGAAGCTTGGCATAGCTGGCCTCTAGGTGCCTACTTGCATCAGGGCGACATACGCTTAAATGAGACTGGCACAACTTGCCATTGTGTGCCTACCTGCACACAAGTGTTGCCATGTGTGAGTTGTGACTAGTAAGTAACACTCACCTGGGTGTATAACTTCCACCCTGGTGGTTTTCCTATATAGGTACTTGAGCTGGCATCACTTGCCAGGGTGTGCATATTTGCGCACGGGTATTCAACTACAGGAACTGAGCCTGACAGAGCAGGCCAGTATTGGTGCACTTGCACCTTTGTGATGGCTTTAAGGAAAGTGTCCCACATGCCCAGCAGGCATGGGTGTGTGCCAGGGCATACATGCCCCAAGGGAGTGCTGAAAACCCTCGCGTGTTTGCACTACCTATAAGAGCTGCTCTGCCCATAAAGTAACATGGGAGAATGAGTCTTATTAAGTCTGCCTGCAATAGTGGTTTGGAGCGGAGCAGCCTCATGATGTTTAGTATAGTTGGATTCAGAATGACAGACCCCTTCAGATGATGAAGGTGGTTTGTCATCAATGCCCTAGAACTGGTACTTTTAGGAAATGGGCATTCCTAGGTTCTGAAATGATTCTGGTGTCCTGTATGTTAGGCTTCACTCCACTGGTCATGGGGGAAGAACATGTCTATTCATTCCCCAAGTGTCCACTATAATACTCGGGCATCCAGAACAACAGATCCCTGCCATTTGTGGCCTGTATAGATACATTTGGCGTTGGGGTGGGGGGTTTGACACTTGGCCCCTTGAAGCCAGAGCATGACCCCACTAAAGATAAAGATTTACATTCTAGAGCCTCACGGCGGACAAGGTGGAAATTTAGGGGAGACATCTGTGGTTCAAGGAGAACCCTTTGAACCATCCCCAACTTCAAAGGAAGCATGTAGTATAACTAGGAGTACTCAACATCTGCAAGGAAGAGTGACCTTTACAGTGATGTGGAACCGGTGCTGCAGGACTGCATGAGCACACTTCCAGCGGAATCTGTTGTGCTCAGGAGGATAACTGTCCATGGAGGGAAATTACACTCCCCTTCCTGTTTAGAGACTGGCCTGGGGCCGATTGCCTGCTGTTGTGCAGCATCCCCAAGGGTAACTCTCCAAGGGCACGTTGGCTTGCCATCTGTTCTTGGAGGATGTCTCAGGGACATCAAAGACCTCCCAGGAGGGACTTACACTGAAGACCAGTAGTATCTGGAGAGCGGTGCCCTCTGCTGCGTTTACATCGTATGCCGGATTTCACCTGGCAGCAGTGGCATTAGCGTGGACTAAGTATTGTGTTGGGATACTGGACTTGCCTGGTGCAGAGCTTGCCAAGGATTGCCTGCACTTCAGGCGAGCGGCCCTTCATCATGGGGACCACAGCATGCCAAAACATCTTGTTGGAAAGAACAGGCTCACCTGGTGCGGGACCCGTAGGGGTCTGCTATTGTTGAGTGTCTCACATTTCTCTTGTGTGAGCCTCAGCTGCATGCTCATTGTGTGTGGTGCCCTTTTCATTGGCTGCGACCCTCGGAGGTGAGGGTGCAACCTGAATTGTGCTGCACTTGGCCTTGTATGACACAGCTAAACTTGCATCAAAGTGTGTGCCCGGGGAGTCTGGTACGTCTAAAGTCATTGCTCACTAGACAGTGTACCTCATTCCAGAGGGATAGGGAAACCAAGTTCCGAGTGTGACCAGAGGAACTACTAGTATGACTCAAGCATTTGTGTGCTAGATGTTGTGCTTTCCAGAGGGGTGAGGGATTTACATCCTTTGTGGGAGAGTCCGGGATTGTCTGGTGTGGTTCAAGTCATCACGCACCAGACTAGTGCCTCTTTCCGAGGAGGTACCACATTGGGAATTGGCTTATGAGTGAATGTACGGTCAAGGTGACTCAGATCATTGGACCCCTGGTGTTGCGCCTCCTTTTTGCGAGGGACAGAACTCAGCACTCTTCACATGGATTCATAACTGGCTGGGGACACTTGAGTCTTTGTGTCCCAGACGCAACATCTCCTGGTAGAGAAGGTGTGGGCCTAGTAACTAGTTGTGAGCAACCAGAAGGGTCGAGGGCAACTCACGTCAACAAGCCCCCCGATAGTGCCTCTCCGTTCCGGAGGTGCTGAAATTGGCAACTATTTGGTAACATTGAACTGTCTGGCTGGGCCACTCTGTGTCTAACGGAGGCCCCTGTGGCCCTCCACCTGTGTTTTGCAGACCTCTGAGTGAAACCTCCTGTGGGGAGCTCGAACATCTCCTCCTTAATTGTTTATCGGCTGTTGTTTTTCCTTTCCCCTACCTTGACCCTGGAACCCTGAGGCTGGTGACCAGCCATGAACAGCCCAGTACCCAGGGAAAGGTTGATGCAATCTTTGGTTCATGGAGGGGTGGGATAATTGAAGCTGGTTGGTGGGTGAAAGGTGGTGTGGGACCCAGGGTACACGCAGACACAGTGGCCTCTTCTATCCGTGCATCAGGGCACCACATTAGGGTGCCAGGAGTGAGTGCGTATGAGTGAGTATGTGCATGCACCAGCTGATACCCACGGGACTGCACGGGGGGCAGAGTGGATGTGAGTGTGAGGGTGGGAGAATACAAAGGCAGTACCCTGGTGCTGCTGGACACATTTATCCTGTCAGGGAGTTCTTACAGTTGCATTACATATTACAAGTGCAGCTTTGGTTGCATTGCTATGCAAAAGTGTTGTGACCCTTGTATGTACATTTTGCTGCCAACGTTGGGAACCGGGGTGTACCCTAAATTCATGTGTTACACTCAATGTGGGGACTGCTAGGGTAGGTCTTGTGCTGACCTTTGGTACCTTATGTGGGTGCGGTGAGGGAATGTACCATTTCCATCATGTGTACATACAGTAGTGTTTAACACATGGGCCTCATCTAGTGGCTTTCATTGCAAATTGGGGCATAGGCCCAGAGTTACATTATAACCGTACTGTGTTGACAAGGTGTGTGTTGAATACAATCATTTTATACATACACTGCATGTGAAGTCTCCTTTGTGCTGCGCAGTGTGGTTGTGGCGGGGAAGTGCTTTGTCTTTGCTTTACACATTGCTTCTGTGATAAGACTGACGTCTCTGTGCCAAGCTCCCCAAGGGTGAGCAGAGGTTATTCAGTAAGTGTACTCACCCACCCTTGATGGGAGTGGCAGGTTCTGTCTGGCTAGGGCCCTGCCTCAGCCATCTAGAATGCGCAGCCTCCAAAAGGTCTCTATCACCGTCTTCCATATTCTCTTTGTTTCTGTAAATTCCTTACCACTAGTTATCATCTCTTCTCCTGTAGTTACTTTTGTTCATTTCCATACTCTGCATTCTTCATTGCACCTGTTACATACTTCACCCTTCGAGTTGAATCTACTTTAATGAGAACAGTAATTATGTTCCTTTCATCACACAATAGAAATCTACATGAAACAGAAGGGAATCCAGTTCAAAGATGCCGAAGTGGATGTGCACACATCCTCGTTGGGTAATTTTGAATAGGATTTATTAAAATAATTTAGAGATGTGTAGTGTCATGCAAGTGTGAATTACAGAACCCATTTCACTCCTAAAAGACTCCATAGAATGATGATGTGAGCATTAGAATGTTGTGAAGTGAACACAGACGAATAAAGACATGTAATACATAGCTCCATGCGTAGCGTACTCTTTGGTGGGTACCCCAGGCTGGGGAAGACACTACAACTGGCGATGAGATAGGGGAGAAGTAACCCGAATATCAAAAGTGCTCTCCCAGAGAGTTTGTGGTGGTCAAAGCAAACTGCTTGTGCATGCCACATGTGCTGTCATCGAAATGCAGAATTAACATTTGCTATAGGTGGAGTGAAAGCGCAACTTCAGTCAGTGTGAATTGTTTGAAGATAATGAAAGCTTCAATGATAAGTCATTAAGCAAAGAAACTGCCATACTGAAAGGTGTGGCGGTACTATGCAGTATAAACCTATGCAGTGCATGGAGTGAAAAAGCTGAAGGCAGCCACAGGTACAGAAAGAGCGCTAGCGGACAGAACAGTTGATAACAAAGCACACTGTTGTTACACTTACCTGAGACTCGAGAAGAAGTGGTCTATGACCCCAGTGGTGGGCGAGGAGGCCCAAGAAGAAACACACCAAAGTTGCCGGTGGTAGCTCAGCACAAATCCAAAAGTCTCCAGAAAGTGAAGGCCTCCAATGGAGACCAAGAAAGAGGTCACAGTTTCACAGACTGTCCAAGATGACTCAGAGACAGGCAAGACACAAAGCCTCTGAGGTGGTGAGCATGATCAAATTCACAGAGACCGCCAGATAGAGTGAGAGAGAGCCCCAGTCGAAGTGTCAGCCGATTCCATGACCATCTATAATGCTGCCTTCCTGAAACCACCATCACCATTCGATCCCGCATTGAGCGAAATATTGGTGATTGATAGACTGCTTGAATAGAGATATTTGATGATTTCATTGATGTGCTTGAAAAAACAGATAACAAAAAGATGATCAAGTACCTGAAGAATCTTGCTGGTAGTGGTTTAAAAGTAGTCATAAAGAAAATTCAGCGAGCTATCGATATTACATAATGTCAAATTAAAGAATCCTTGAATCTCAAATTCAATCCAATGCTGAATGTAGATTACGAAAGGTACATTTTCAGTCAAGAATAACAAAGTGTTGGTGAAACCATTGACCAATTTGTTGAGTGACTGGATATGCTCATCAAACAATGACATATTCGTTTTCGGAGTTACACAGAAGGAGCACGATAAAGCTTTAAGGCAAGGGTGTCTGTAAGCGTCTGGGTTCCCTGGATGCAGACTGGAAGTATCCCGGGGTCACGGTCGAGTCCGCCGGATCCGACCATGAAGGACTGAATGCAGCTTAAATCTTCCCAATCGAAACGCGGGAGTGAGATGGGTTTTAAAACCCGAGTGCACGGCGAGGCAGGAGGATGGTTCGTTGGAAGGGGAAGGCGGAGTCGTGGAGGAGAGGCAGACGAGCCGACAGAACCCAACGCTGGAGGATGGACGACGCCACGGAGAACCTACAAACAACCTAGAAAACCAGTCGGAGGAGGGCGACTGGGAGCAGGGACGAGGCGAGCAGTCCGACCATGCTCTGGGAAGAGCGTGGCCCAGGCAGGTCCGGGGTGACCCTCAGGTGGGAAACGAGGAAAACCAGAGGTCTTAACTAAAGCAGAAAGAGGAGAGGAAAAGCATTAAAAAATGAAAGGGGGAAGAAACAGAGTTAATTTTGACCTGGGCACATTGTGTTTTTCGAGGTTTTGTTTATATGTTTTGGTTTCTGCTATAACCTGCATTGATTTTTACGGGCTTGGGCAAGAAATGTAAAGAGAAAAATTAAAAGGGCAACGAGGACCAAGAAAGTCCGTATAGGCATACTTAAATAACAATACAGGAAACGGGGAGACTTGACAGCGACAATAGTATAAGGAAGAGAGAGGGAGAGCCAGAAAGGTACTGATAAGCTGCAGCATGAAGAAAAGAAAGCAAGAAAAACTAAAACACCAAGAATAGCGAAAAGGCAGAAAACAGAAAGAAAAGAATATTTACAACAGACAGAACAAAGAGACAGATCACTTCAAGATAAAGAAATCGGTGGATTGAAGGAAACAAAAAGAAAGAACGAAAAGGGACAGAAAGGAGAGAGAGAAAGTGACAATAAAGAACCTACCTCCTAAAACAGTCCTTCTATGTTCTTCTTTCGTCCTATGTGCTGCCTGAGCCTCCACCTGGAAAAGCAGACAGAATAAACTGAAGAAGTGGACGAGCAAGCGAGTGAGTAGAAAGAAGAAAGAAGGAGAAGAAAGAAGGAGAAACAAGAAAGTGAAAATAAAACACTGTCAGAACAAAATACTGTATTTTAACTATACCAAAGGAAATAAAAATCAGAAATCATTATAACGTTTTCCGCCTCCATTTCTCTGACCCTGTCACAGTGTCGTTTGCTCATTGATATAGGTTTAACGCTAAATGCTGAGAAGTTTGAATTCAATCATCTTTTCTGATGGGGTTATGACATCAGATCCACCTAAAGTACAAGTGCTGTCAACTGCCAGTCCCCAACCAGATGTTTCCATGTTACACTCATTTCTTGGCGTGACCAGTTATTTATCTAGATACATACAAGACTTTGCCTCTGTGAGGGCTCCATTGATAGAGCTAACAAAAAAAATGTTTCATTTCACTGGTCACATGAATGAGAGCAAAGTTTTAAGAGAAACAAACAAACTATTGAAAATGCTACACAAATGGCAAATTTTGATCCAAAGATACACACAGAAGTTGTGTGGGCTTGTGAACATTTCCACATGTTCCTATATGGAAATCCTTTCATGCTTGTGACAGATCATCAAGCATTGCTGACCATCTTTGGCAATACAAAGATTAAGATGCCTCAGTGCATTGAACGTTGGGGGCTATGATTACAAGAGTACAACTACACAATTGTGCATAGTCCAGGTAAAGATAAAAACTATTTCACCAGAATTCCTCTACAGTGTCAAGGTACCTCATCTAAGACAGCTGAGGCCTACATAAACTTCATTGTGAAATAAAACACACCAGCTGCCATTTTGTTGAAACAAATTGGCACAGCCATGAGTCAAGATAGTGACATGTTAAAACTGAAAGACATTGTTACATATCAGTCATGTAACCAACATACTTGACCTCTTGCCAGTGACAGTGAATACCAGAAGTTTAAAAATGTCAAAAATGAACAGTCGGTGACACAATAATTATCCTTAGAGATTCGAGAATTGTCATTTCGGAGAGTCTGCGTCAATAGATAATTGAAGTAGCCTATGAAGGACATTGTGGAATCTTTGCCACAAAATGAGTTCTCTCAGATCGAGTCTGGTTTCCTCATGACTAAGAGTTGAAAGGGAGTTGAATGCCTATTATTTATGCAACTGCCTGCCATTGAAAACTACTCAACACCCCTTAAATATGTCAGAATTGCCAAAGCATAAATGGGAAAGAATTGCTGTTGACTTTTTCGGTCCACTTGACAATGGACATCACCTGATGGTAATTGTGGATGAATACTCTTGCTTTCCATTAAGAGAAGAGCTCTCCTGTATCACTAAGGAAAGAATCACTGAGAGATTAAAATGCATATTTGTGACAAGTGGCACTCCTGCAATTTTAAAATCTGACAATGGCCCACCTTTCAACAGTTGAGAATTCAGAGACTTTCTCAATCTGCCTAATGTGATGCATCAGAAGGGCATACCTCTTTGGCTACAGGCTAATGGCCTTGATGAATGTTTCATGAGTACACTAAAGAAAGCTAGTCAGTGTGCTGCATTAGAAAAGCTTAATCTCAAGATAGTCTTGAATTCTACCCTACAAATTTACCTTTATACTCCGCATTCGACCACAGGCAAAAGCCCTGCAAAGCTGATGTTTGGGAGAGCAATGGCGACCAAGTTACCTCAGTGGCCCAACACAAGATTAAGAATGGAGGATGAGACCCGTACAAAAGACTTGGATCGTAAAAAGAAAATGAAGGCATATGTTGACAACAGACAACATGCACAAGACATTATTTTCACAAGAGAAGATGGAGTGCTCATCCATCAGCCAAGAAAATGTAAATCTGATGCTCCATAGGATGCAGAGCCATTCCATGTTGTAACCAGCAAAGAACACATGGTGACTGCCCAACGTCCTGGAAAATCCATTTCGTGAGATTCCTCACATTTTAGATATATGACCCAGCACTCATCAGAAACTGATGTCAACGTAGAGATTGGTCCAGAAAAGACAATTGGAAATCCACAAACCGCTGTTGCTCCTGCATCACCAATGAAGATTATGGACAGTTCTGTTGCTGATTCCCAGTTTCCAAAGACACGACTGGGATGAGTCATCAAAATGGCAAGAAGGCATATTGAAGAGTTATGATTGTGCATATGTTTATAAACAAATGTTATTATTTTATTTAACAGAGGGGGAGATGTAGTGTCATGTGAGTGTGAATGACAAAACCCTGACCTGACTGTTAGAACGTGGTGAAGTGAATGCAGGTTTAGAATGTTCAGTTCGCAGTTACACACAGATGAAAAAGATGTGTAACACATAGATCCGTGTGTGGCATATTCAATGGTGGGTACCCAAGCTGGGGAGGACACTACAGTGTACGCAGCCATGTACATGCACACAGTGAGGCAACCATCTCAAAAAAGTTAAAAAACATGTTCAGATGGCCACCCACTGAGCGACTAAAATCATAAACAAGCATTTGCATTGCATTGCAATAGGTCTTGCGTTTGCTCGAGCCTTGTAGATTCCTAACTGGACTTTTCTTGCCACCTAAATGTGAACAGAAAGGGAATTTCCCCCTTCTGGCCAAAGACAGTGTTTATATGTTAACAGAATGAAAAGTCTTGCAAGCATTTTTGGCTCACATTTCAACAAAGCTCTAATGAAGTTAGCAGAGCAGCCTGAGAAGATTTATGGCCCCAATAAAGGAGATAAGCAATGACCTGTGTGCGATGTTATGAGTTCTGACAGGGAGGGGCCCTAGAGAGAGAGAGAGACTCTCTGTGATGCGCTGTGAGGGCATATGGTGTTTGTTCAGTAAAATAAGCTTATTTTAGGAGACGGGTAAAGGAGGACAGCACTGGTATAAATCCAAAACAATTGTCAGCGACGTGGGAGGAACGGAATGCTTCAATAAAACGCAGGCAGCTACCAGCCTAAAACACACACAGTGAAAGGGGACCACCAAAGAAATGTAAAAAAATAGTCTGTCACAGCAACAGATAAAGAAACCAAAGTGGAACAATACAGTAGTTGGTCCCTGCTCTGAAACAGAAAAAAGGAAGGAAAAAAAGTCAGAACTGGCAACTAGCGAGCAAGTGTTTTTATAGGACACTTCAACCAACAAATCAAGTTGCTATAACCCACAGTATGAGTATACTTAAGTATAGACCAGGTCCATAGCTTACGCTCAATGTAAAACTGGATAGGGGACCTCGACTGGGGTAAAAGGACTCACTTGTGGGGGTGGGGAACGAACAGAGGATGGAGATATCTTACCCCATTAGAACACCACAGACCCAATGCTCTTGGGAGTTACAAAACCAAGAACAGGGAGGACATTAATCAAATCAACAGCAGAGAAGTTAGGTAGACAGCACAAATATCCAATTGTGAGCAGGAGAATGGCCAAAAGGCCACTCTTACTATATTTAATGTATTAGAAAGAATAGGGCTGGCCAACAGATAGCTAAAGCTGTAGTAGCTGAGACCTAAAAATGACCAATGCAGAGAAGGGATCCTTGTGGGTTTGATTTTGTCACCTAGGGTTCTGGTCTACTCCTGGGCAGTGTATTGTTTTGAGCTGGGGTGCATGGACCTCTGTACCTGTTGCTCTCATCCTGCTTCTTCTTTCCTCCCTAGAGTCAAACTGCTTCTGGTTAATGAACTTTCAGGACTGTGGTTAGCTTCTGTGGCGATCTGAGTATATCTTAACTATACTAGTGCTGTCATGTGCGTGTGCCCTGGGTGCACACAGGAGCTATCCTTGAGCAGGGACTAATGGACAGTGTTGAAGCTCACTGTAAGCACTTTGTGAATAATTGTGGGTTTCTGGGCCAAGTTGATATTGCATTCTTCACCGTGACCTTTGGGCTTTGTGTTGGCAGGCAGCTCTGGTTTGGCGGTCTGCTGAATGCCAGGCTGCCTCATGAACTTCTCTTTCCCAATTCTTCCATCGCTATTCCCTGAATTATTTTAGGGAATGATTGCACTCATTGTTAATCCAACTTATTTTTGACAGCTGTTGACAAGTGTGTGGGAGGAAGAAGGGAATGTGGAGGGCATGAACATGGTTAATTGAAGTTCACTGTTGTACTGACCTGCACTCCTTTTCTCAGTGCACAATGTGTTGGAGCATGGTACAGGCCATTCTGAAATGGCAGGTGTGTGTCCTGTTGAAACAGCTGTAGTGACCTGCCTATTCTTTAAGTGGTACATGTTTTGTCATTTGAGCCCTGTTGGAATCCTCCACCTCACCCGAATGCTGGGGGTAGCCATGAATATTGTTTTTTGGCACCTGCTATCATGCTTGTACCTTTTGGCACACTGGATGTTTATGTTGTGCTTGCAGAGAATATTGTTTAGGAAGGTGTCTGCCTGTCTGAGCCTTCCTGGGATTCATAAACATAAACGTCTGTTTGTCACAGGATCAGTACAGAGCCATCCTATAGATGTGATTCCTCTGAACAAGTGCCTCATCTGTCCTGCCTTTAGTTGAACTGAAGGTAGCATTCTTGTCCTCGCAGGAGGTGGAGGTTGGTTGCTGTGCTTGCTCTGTTGGTGATAGTAGCTTTTCCTGCAGTGCGTTCTTCTACTGTAGATCTATGACCTTTACTCACATTAGGAGAGTGCTGCACATATTTTCTGGGCTTACCAATCCTTTCTAAATTCACTTTTTTAACATAGCTTATATGGTCATTTCTTTCATTGCCTCGCTGTTGAAAATTCCATCTGACTTTTGCTATTTCTCACCTTCCACACCACTGCATTGACCTGCTAGAGGGCTTGTGTACCAGTCAGAGACATATTAGGGTTGTATATCCTGTTCTTGGATCTTCCCATTCAGTTCCACAATTTGTAAAGTAATGGGTGCTGGTGCCCAAAGCTCTGCTCGGACATCCGCAGCTGGTCCAATAATGTTAGCACCCCAATACCAAGACTGCATATTGAATATTTTACCCACTACCAGACACTGTTTGCCCATTTATCTCACTTTGTAAGTTCCTGGCTTTTCTCTTTATGACGATTATTCAGTCTTTCTTGTCCTCCGTTTTTCCACTTTGTTTAGTTTTTCTCTCTCTTGCTCTCAGTGAATATCTAATGCAAACAAATAAGTGTTGGCCTCCAAAATGGAGTGCCAGTGACCCCCACTGGCTCAAATTACCTACTGACCCCGTTCCCAGAATCTACAACTTATTGCCTTTTTTCTGCACAACCTCTCATTTCAGTCTACAATGAATACTGCCCTCGACTGACAAATAATGCTTGGGTACCATACTAGCAGCAGTTTACCGTTTAGATATTCTTGGTACAGCCATTGCCAATTTAACTCCTACAAGAATGGATTCTATCTGGCAGTCCCAGATCTCTTCCATTCCTCTTTCTGAGGCTCTGTTGTTTGTTTAGTTCTTCAACTATGTGGCTGATAGTCCCTCTAGGTATTTTACTACAGCTGATGTTTATCTTTGGCCTTGCTGTGGCTAGAAGTGTTTTGTGTTCCCCTAGTCCTCTCTGGGGCTAATATTCACTTGCTTGGCTCAGGCGTCTATCTCCCCCATGCGTACCTCTTTCAGCATCTTCCCTCTTCAAGCTGATCTGTCTGGTTTTGGTCTAAGGGGTCAGAAGATGACATACAGGGGTATGGAGAATCAAAGTCGCTAGATGGATCAAGGGCGTCAAGGGCGGGATGTCAAACATTTGAAGTCTCTTCTTATGCCTGCCAAACAAGGACAACACCATTTTCCTGAAAAGGTGGGTGTGGTTCGGTTTATATCCACACCTAGCCAAGATGGTCATTAATCCAGTTTGCGTTGCAAGAACTTCCATGTCCAAGATGATGCCCAAACATTGTCTTGTGATGTAATTTCTTGCATAACTCATATGTAAGAAGGCTTTGGTCTGAGAAGGGCATGTTGAAGGGCTTTTGAATCCCTTGTTTTTCATTGTCCTCATCACCCACCCCTAATCACTTTGTCCCAGATTTTTTTCTTTTTTGCAGCTGTTTTCCATATTGAATTCTCCTGCCAGGATGACTCTTTCTCTACTCTGTCTCATCGTGGTTATTGTTCTTGATTTCCTAAACACTTCATCTTGAAACAAAAATTACCAAAATTCCTAAGAAGGTTTTTTTCTGTGTTTTGTGGCTTTTCTTTCTAATTGCGACTCCATTAATGAGATATCAGGCACTTTTCACATGTATTTAAGTGCAAGGTGGCACAGTACCTACTGTCATGGGGTCCCCTTTCTTCAGGCAATCAAGAAGGGAGTAAAAGAGATCTTCACTACATCCAGCCCTTAACAGGTACTCTCCTAGCAACTATTGTGCTTGTTTTTCTTGGTTCTTTAGTATACTGAAACTGCCAAGCCATGCTGCATCAGTGAAGAATTATACATATTTCACATATCATCTCCTGTACTCTCATACACAAAAAATCCAGTGGGCATCCTTTGTACAAGGTATGTTGAAAAAAGTGCCAGTGCAAAGTACCGAAAATATAGTGCAAAAATGTGCATGGGGTGGGGAAATAAAATAATTAAAAAAAGGAGTGAACTGGTGGGCTCTCAGAGTATACCCCCCCCAAAAAAAGGAAAGAGTAGAATCTCAAAAAAGTGAAACATGGCCCAGTGACAGGATATAGGAAGAGTGAGAAGAGTAGGGCACAAAGCAGATGAGAATCTATGCAATCCATGTTGAAAATCCAACAGAAATGTCATATATACCTTAAACAATACACACATATGGCATTTAAAAAACAAATAAACATTCTACTAAATGGTAAATGCCAGTTATCCTAAAAGGTTTGTACACATAGTTAATATGAAAAGGTTTTTCAGAACCAATATTCTATGAATTATTTTGTCTACAAGATCATGTATAACCCACTTCGAAGAATCTATATCTATACATATACATTTATATGTCTAGCTTTGTTTTAGTAAGTATATGTGAGACAAGACAGAGGAAGAATTCTATAACCCCAATTTCTAATATTATACACACATATTCCCCTCTTAGAGTAAGATTACAGACCAGGATCAAGATGCAGAAGCTCTGATAGCTTATCATGTAAAAGGTCTAGAATCCCAAATGCTGGAGAGAAAAGAGAAAGGAGGTACTTGAATATTTGAACATACAGATGAGGGACGTAACAGCAGAGGGATAAGATAGGGTGGCTAGTCCAGTGGAAGCAGTCATGGCCAAAGTCAACAGCACAACTGTTGCATCGTTGAGATGAAGAGTAAGATAGTGCAAGAACAGCTTTAATCTGTGATTACATTTTGACACTGTGGTGGGCATGGCACATATAGGATCTACTAGATCTACTCTCCTAATTTTGTCATTTTGTGGGAAAGAATGCTTACAAAATGGTCTAAATTCAATGAAATGACAGACACATTAAAATCACTCTAAAGCAAAGTAATAATATTGATAGTGTCAACTGTGAACCACCCTCCCTACACCACAGAACCCTGTTTGATGCTATAGTGAAGATAGACACCAACATAGCTTTTTTCTCCTGGAAGCTTATGACAGGCCTCACAGTTAATCACTGGTTGCAGTAGGCATGTTTCTTCGGTAGAGCATAAAGTTCTGTCTTCACCTCTGATGCTAGTGCTTAGTATCATTGATGGGTAAGCAAATAATTCCATGCAAATGTATTGTTATCGCCGTAGTACGTCCAATCAAGATGACTGCATGCCCCCTTTTCCTTGAAGGTTTTTTGTGGTTAGAAAGGTTCCAAATTTAAAAGCGGAAAGAAATTACATATAGCACATGATAGAACTTCCCTTTTGGTTTTCAAAGGTCATCCACTGGATCCTCTGTGTCTTTCATGTTCATCAAACTTGAGGATGTTCGGTGGCCGCTCAAATAAAAACCTCACATGGGTTCTTTAATGGGTGTCTCAGAAATATTGATGAAAACCTGAAAGACGAAGCTTTAACAGTGAAGAGGAAAGCTCTGTTCAACAAACATTTGATTATACTCCTGCACCCCTGTTGAAGCAGAGATTTGTAATAAATAATTGATTAATCTGTCACATTTAAAAGCTCCACTTAGTACTAGACCCTAGGAAATGAACCTTCGAGGTAAGTGAGTAGGGAAAAGAACTGCCAATGACAATCATTAAATATTCTCAAATCCTCAATGACATTTTCTTTTAAGTGTAGTTGATGAGAGTTTTGGATTCTATTTTAGGTCTTTTTCTTGAATCAGGATTCTGTCAAAATCTTTATTAGCAAAATCAATTAGGATCAGTACAATTGCAGAACAATACGTATAGCATGTCCCATAATGATCTAATCCCTATTCTAATCTATTTCAGGAAAGAAAATGATAATTCAGTAGAACCTTTAAGGAGTTCTTGTCTCAGATGTGAAAGCATATAATTTGCTAATCAAGTATCTCATTGAGATTTACAGTAGAATCTCTCATTAATAGGATCAAAGAAGATAGAGCCTGTCTCAGAATGAATCCAAGATATCAGCAAAGGGAAGAGAGCAAAAAGTGTCAAATTCAGAAGGCTCTCAGAGAGTCTCTGGGAAGCGTATGCATCTAAGAAGAGGAAGCCTGCAAGAGAAGTCTGTCCAGTTGCGTTTCCAAAACTATCCTAAGCTAGGAACACACGTTTATAACATTTTACAAGGAGACAAGTTGCAAGGTATTTGTAGATAATTTTCTGTTTTAGCCAATAATCTCTTGGAGTCTTCATGTGAACAGGACAGCTTCCATCTGTATTGCAAGTGTTAACAAAGAACATTCTAGATATTCAATACATTTAACTATTTTCTAATCAACAATGAAACACCTGTGTTTCTTCCTATGGATGAGTGTCTATGGGATAAAGTTTAGTAGGCACAATACGCTTTTCAGGTGACTTCATTTCCATTCTCACACATCTTTGTAGCAAAGCCTCATTCATAAGAACACTGTTTTAAGGTTTATCTAACATTGCAAAAATTATTTTCATGGATGTCATGGTAACAATACAAAGCAATAATATTCCCTCTATTCACTTGTTTGTTACTATAGGACATCTACGCCATGAAATGTTATACTTATGGTCATGACATGACACAGGTCAAAACTAACAAAGACGAAAGAACAAGTAAAAAAGAAAGACATATGAATTTGTCCTTGCTAGTGACTCAGCCAAGTATGTGTACTTGTTCCAGCGTCTTGTGCAAAATCCGCATTTGGTTAAGAGCTTACAAAATCCTTTAATGCAGGTTAATTAATGTTATGTTTTTGGTATTAGAAAACTCTCTGTCACACCTCTTAATTTTTCCAATTTCTCTTCTTGATTACATGAAACAAACGCAGGGATAAGGCAGAGTGGGTTAATATTTTACATATAAAATATTCACATTTTTGTTGTAAAAAACATTAAATTACCTGAAAGTTTGTGAATTTCTCCAATGTCATCCAGTAATTACATTTTTGCCCAGGCCTGGGTAAACCATTTATTTGAATCCCCAGCCATTTCAGGCTGCTTGTAAGTTGTCCTGTTGCTTCTCAAGGACAGAGACATTGTCAGTGATGCCCTGTGTCAACTACAGTAGGAAATAGGTTTCATGGTTTAACCCTCTGACAAATACAGTCGGGCAGGTTTTGCATTATGAACATTCTCACAAATAAAATGGCAAAGGATTTTAGGTTATGAACTCTGCACTCACAGAAGGATGGAGTCTTTCACTGTGACCTCTAGCTCTCCGACAAAGATAATAGGAAGGGGATTATTTTGAGCTCTATTAAAGAAAAAGTAGTGGCAAAGTGTTTTCCATTTTCTCTTGTTTGACACTGAAATACATTCCTACAGGGATCTCTGGTTCAGACGGTGTCAGAGGTCTGGTTGTCCCTGTGTATATCAGTATTTTCACATTTTATATTTATTAATGTCTGAATTAAAGTACTTTAAAAAAAATTAGCTGGACATTGGAGAATTAGGAGATATTGTGTGCTTTATTGAGGTCTGAGTTTCTAAAACACAACACCTCGCTGAGTAAACCATTGACTACTTTGACTCTCTGCCCTGGTTATCCTTTTGATACTGATAATAATGTGATCTACAAAGACGTAATAGGTAAAATACTTCTACATTCATAAATTCGGCCCAGTAACCCTGATTTCCCTGACACCCATCAAACGAGTTCCCACATTGCAATTATTCTAAAGAAACCAGCTATGTTTCGAAATTGCCCTCCTTGTATCCTCTGCTGTAGCAATGTACACTCCAGCAGCTGCTTTGCAAGTCTCTTCTAAAACAAAAGGCGCATCATACTGCGTGTGACAGCAGCAGAAGGGCTGGTACAGCACAGCATGAAGTGCTGTAGATTTCATAATCCTAAAATGGCCATCTAATCGATATGAGACTGCAGCTTGTAGAGTGGACGGATGAGGAATACTTATTGCAGAAGAGCTGATGTAATGTGCTTCTTGCCTCTCCCCTAGTGGTGATCATGGTATGTATTATTTTGACTGCTGCTGGGGCACCTCTCCATTTCACTAGGCGAAAACCCCAGTGTTTGGGGTGGTGATGCACTATGCTGGTTTATCACTGTCATGGGTAAGATGTGAGCACATGAAATTTGACACTTATGCTGTATAGTAATCCTGCCTGATGGTGAAAAAACTGCTCATGTCAAGCTTCATATGCCACATATGTGCCATGTGCACAAACCACACTTTGTTGCACTCTCACATTACATAGGGGCACATGTGGGGGCCTGGAGTAGTTTTGGTTTGTTGCACTAGCATCAGCCATGAAGAGCAGCTGATAGAAAACTGCTGCAGAACTATTTCCATGAGCCCAGATGGAGCATGCCAGAGAAAAGGTGGAGTATCAACACTAAGAAGAACAGTGGGGGTGGCTGGGACCTTGTTCACTGGTGTGACTGTGCTTCAGGATGCCTGATAACACAAACGGTTGTGCACATAATATGGTAGTCAGCAGTCGGTTTGGAGAGGGTTGGGCAGCATCACTAAATAAAACATACCATCAAGGTTCACAAGCAATGAAAGAAAACCTGGCATAGGAATGTTTGGAGAGCATTGTTTTAAGAGGAAGACTCATCCACAAGTAAATAGGTAACAAGTTTACCTTCAGTCCGAGCCACAACAAAAAATGAGTTTAACAGTTAAAGACTTTTTGGTGTTGCTGTAGTGTGTAGAGATCTAAATTTTATGAAATACTCTGCACTTCTTGGCTTTCAGAGGGAATCTTGGGAGTGGGTATAGGGATAAGTAAGCTACAATCATTTATTGAATCACTTATTAATAAAAAAAATACAGACTTTACCCCAAGTTGGAGTCAGTAATGAAAGTTGATTTTTTGTTTTAAAGTTTTACTTTTTCTCATCAAGTTCTCAAGCTTTATTAGTCAATGAACAATACAGAACATTGAGTGAGGCAAGTCACAGATCTATCCCTGTTCCAATATTCTAAATTAATATGAAAGAATAAGCATTCTAGAGAGCAGTTTAGTCAGTAAAGTTATCAGTGCTTATGAAGAATACTGTATTAGAAATAGTCTAGGCAGAAAGTAATTGAATGCATCAAGACCTCAATTCATCTGAGTCTGAGAGAAAGAAAAAGTGCAAGTCTATAGCCTGTTGTGTCTATCTGTCTGAATGACTGCCATTCCTGCACTTTCCCTGGCTTTTTGGTGTCTCCTCGATTACGAGTTAGGACTGAGGGAGTGCAGCCATCCCTCTCACTGTAGAATAGTATGAAATCTTTGGTGTAATCTGGCATTCCCAGTGCCGGGGCACAACAGAGATTTTCTCTCAGCTCTAGGAATGCTTTCATGTATTTGTTGTCCCATGCAATCAGATCTTGTACATCTTTGTGTGTCTGTTTTAACAAGGGTCTTGTCACCAAAGAAAAGTTGTGTATCCACTGTCTGCAGTAGCCAACCATTCCCAAAACATCCTGACTTCTCTCTGTGTTTTAGGGGGACTCATTTTCAAGATTGTTTCAACTCTCTCTTGATACTTTTCACATGCCTTTCTCAATAATATGTCCCAAATACTGGACTTCTTTTTGACAATATTGCAATTTATTTGGTTCAGTAATGCAATGGTGTCAACTTTGCAAGATTCTTATGTCTTTGATGCAATCAACAGGTAACCAATGTGTTGGACCAAAACTGAACTTCATGATAAACTCGATAATCCAAATTGGAGGAACTCTCAGTGTACCCCTATGGGACACAACAGCATGCCAATACTTTCTCTCGGAACATGAAAGAGAACAGATACTGACTGTCTTCATGCACCTGAATCGAGAAGCAAGCTTGACAGAGGTCAATCACTGAAACCCATTCAGCTGTACATGGAATCTGATAAGGTCCAGTGACTGGATTTAGTACCACAGGATAACATAAGATTGTGATGTCATTCACCTTCCTCAAATCTTGGACTATCCTAAATTTCCCATTGGGTTTTTGCAATCCCATAATTGGTGAGTTGCATGAACTCCCAATTATTTCCCTCAAGATGCCTTTCTCTGTCATATCATTGATTAAAGGTGCTGTTCCCTCTAACACTTCTGGTGTCATGTGATGAGGTGGTCGTCTGGGAAAAACTGCATCTGGTCTTACATTTATTTTTACAGGTTCAACTCCTTTTGTCAATCTAATATCTTTTCCAGTGAGATCCCATACTTCTGGGTTCACTTTCTCAATTAAATAAGCAGAGACATTTTTTGTTGTCAGCAATGGGTAGATCCCTTCGGTCTCTGGCTGAACAAATTTAAAATCGGCATCTTCATCATGAGTTTGGAATTCAACTCCATGCAGTGTGCAATAGATGGTGCAATTTAACTTACACAATAAATCTCTCCCTAACAGATTGACAGGGCTTGAATCCCATACCACAAACTGATAATTTTCCTCAAAGAATCCTATTTTTACAGGAACGCCTTTTGAAATCAGGTTTTCCATCCGTCTATTTGTGACTTCTGCAACTTGTATCTGTTTTACAGAGATGGCTAGGTCCGGTATTTCCAATGTTTTTACAGTAGCTCCTGTGTCAATAAAAAAAAGCATTTGGTGGCAATTTTCCTCACTTTCTACAAATGATCCACTCTGGTCTACCTCTCAGACTGCCCCAAGCACACAATCTGCCTCCCTTCTCAGGCACTGTCATTGTGAGGTGCCTTAATTTAACATTTTGAGTTCATCAAACAAAGGGGATTGCTGGACTGCATCCTAATTTTCAACCTGCATTATATTTTGATTTATCTTAGGCAGCTGATTCTTATTTAATCTAGCATTGCTTACATTTGGCTGTACCGTGGGTGCTTATGGAACCGGGAACATTTGAGCTTGATTTTGCATTACCATCTGTACTTGTCTTATTGCTGCATTTGGCATTTGCATCGGATTCACTCTCTGTATTTGATTATTGGCATCTGGAGTCAGCCTACCCTTGCACTCCCATTGCCCCACCTTATTGCACACATGACAAGGTGTCATCTTCTTCAGCACTGCAACATCGACCCCTGTACTGGGATTAATCGGAAAACCTCTTCCCCTACCTTGAGTGAACATGAATTCCTCCTTGCATCCCTGCTTGAAAACCACCTGTGTGCATCCCATTCATCATTTGAGCTGTACCACCATTTCCAACACACAACTGATGTGAAAAACCACATTGTTCAAACTTAGTCTGTGCTAGCATAAACTTCTCCTTAAGCTTACACTGTTTCATCTCCTGTTCATCACTACAGTAGTGTGCATATTTCAAAATCTCATCCAAAGACTTCATCTGCCAGCAAATCAGTTTCTTCTGTATGTTCTGACTCTCAAGTCTCAAACCAAGCACAAACTGTATAATCAAAACCCCATACCTGTTGGGTCAAGATGTGTCTTTCCTGTTTTCTGCTGAAATGGCTTCATCAACCTTACATAATACTCATGAACTGTCTCCTTCACTACCTGCTGCATTTGATTCACCTTCAAATATTTCAAATTATTAGGTGAGATTCTACCTTTCAGAAATTAAATCACCTCATTATATTTAGTCATTACTATAGACAATGGTGTATTTGTAACAGGATCTCTTGCTGTCTCTGTCTCTGGCCAATGAACAGAAATCATATATGCTGTGCACGAGTCACTTAAACCATAATATTAAAGAACATATTTAAATCTTCCCATAATACCTTTGAAATCTCTTAACTTGTGTATACCCCTGCACTGGACTTTCTCTCAACTTTGGAAAATTATTCATGAATGCTGCAAGATCTCTACTCCGGCAGACATGAACATATCCTCCACTTAGTATTTCCCTTAAAGGGTAGGCTGCTGATGCCTCTTTCCTTTCTGAATAAGCTGCTTGATTTTTTCTCTTCAGCCTCTTTAGCCTGTTTCTTTTTCTTTTCATATTGTTTGTGATCATTTGATTTCGATTCTGTCTTACTCACTCAATTTGTGCACACATTTGATCAATTCTATAAAGGGAATGTGCAGTTTTGAAGGGCATATGCTTTCAATTGCCACATCATTTGATTGTACTCAAAACCTCTTTGTAATGGTACACTTTTTGAAATATCACCCTCATATACATTACTCAATTCAGTTAATCTATCATGAATTGTTGCAGCTTTCCCTTGAATTGCTTTACAGAAATATATCAACTCTTTTTCTTGATACTGATCTATATGATCAAGATCTAAACACCTCAAATGATTTCTTCCAATGTAACTATCAGGAGCTGGCTTCATTTCTGGACTTTAACAAGTACTTTGTCTTTCTGCAGCTTCAACGTTAATACAATTTCTGGCAGCCTCTTCAAACCAAAGGTGAAATAAACAACCTTCCTAATTGTATTCACCTTGCACTGTTTAGGTTGTTAAAACAAATCACCTTCCCTCTCCTAATGCTTGAAAAATCTGGGGTAGTGTCCATACCACAATTTTTTAATTCCGTGAGGTTGGGATAAATCCATTTACTGGAGTATACCCAGTTGGTTGCTGAAGCACTGTAGTTGGAATTATGTGCAGTCATTGCCTGTGGTGTTACCAATTCAGTAACTTGTGCTGTTGTAACCACAGCACGTGCAATGCAATTAATTGTGTTTGACCAATGACTTTGTGTTTCACCACTGCACATATTAGTTGCTCAATGTTCACCAGTAGCACATTACATGTTGTATTTAGGTTAGCTGCCTATTGGCTTTAACATGGCATTAGACATTACATTTGGTATTTAGGTTAGCTGCCTATTGGCTTTAACGTGGAGTTAGACATTGCAGTTGAGACATTGCAGATGAGCTGTGTTTTTCCCAGCTGTGTTTTTCCACATGATAGACCAAGCTGTGTTTTTCACACCAAAGTCTAGTTGATGAGAGAGCGTACATTTGGTGTTTTCCTTTCTGCTCAGCCTTGGGAAGAGGAGGGGTCTAGGAGATCTGGCCAGTCTCCAAAGGCTTGCCTTCCTTTCCCGAGTCTGAGAGGAGGGGGCAAGTTTTTGGAACAATGGTTCTGGGCAGCAGCGAGGGAGAAATATCTTGACTTCAGACAGGAACGGACGTCAGTTGCCTGTCCCTGTTTGGGTAGAAATCTCTTTCTCGCAGTTGAACCGGAGTCATCAACTTGCAGGTCCCAGAAAGATGAAGCAGTGATAGGCCCTACGGTGATGCAATTTTGACTTTTATGCTTTGCTTTAAAGTTATGCTATAATATAATCACATGTATTTGCTGTGTACATTGCAACTGAGAAGTACTTTTATATATTTTGCTTTCATTGCTGCGACTACTTTTAAACGTGTGCTTCCAACCTACTAATTTCGTCTTCCAGGAACCTCGTGGTGAAGTGATACTAACAATAAATGTCTTCTTTAAACTAAGAAGTGCATTCCAGAGAGGTTTTGTAAGCTCGGTCATAAGATAAGAGAAGGAAAGCTGAAGAGCAAGTGGAGCATCTGCTTGAGTTATCATTTGAGCTGTACTCATTTGTGCTAGAGCACTGGCAGCTGCTTGCTGTCATACAGGCTGTGTGATAACAGGCTATTCAATAATCGGTGGAGTTATTAGTGGCTGTGGCACAACTGGCTAGGTCTATACAGGTTGTACATTTACTGGCTGTATTTCTTGCATCTGATTAGTAACATGTGAAATACCTGGATCTGTTGGAGCTGTCGCTAAAGTCTCATTATTTGTTAATTGAACTTCATACTTTTGCATAGGATCCACATATGGTGGCGGATGAGTGGCAAACATTTCTTCTAATAAATCATCACCGAATCAGAATCTGAAGTATTTTTGGCTTCAGCTTTTGCCTCAATATTTCTTTTATGATTTTTCCTTACATGCTTTTCAGAATCTTTAGTTTTTGATTTTTCTGCTTTTATAAATACAGGATATAATCTAATTCCTTCCACTATACTTTTCCTCCTCACTTGTGCTCTTTCACCCCGTACTGCACCCACATACTTTATCATTACCCTTTCAATTAGTCTTTGAAATGTTTCTGTGTCTTTCTTTCGTGGTACTTTCTCCCATCCACTAAACTCCTCAAATTATGTAGGTCTAGGAGGCGGCCTCATTCCATGTAATGCTTCTCATAATCTGCCTATTATCCCTAAATTAAATGTTCCATCTAGGAAAACTCAATGACCTTTCTTTTTCAGTGGTATTGCACCACTGATTAAGCCAAACACATATATGTAAGCCTTCTTCAATCATCATTTGATATGCAGGCCTATCTTCAGTAGGTGTTTATTCACCCTCTGTGACCAGTACATCACCTCCTATTAGATCCTGTATAGTCTTGAAAATCTTCAATATTTCAGATTTAATTTGCCAATTTCTAAATCGAAATCACAGTGTCTTAGATGTTTTGAATATTTTTCATACATATCAAGACACAGAACACTTTTGTCAAATCACAGTGAAGTTTAAAAATACATTCATCCAACAACTTCATGTCTCTTGCTGAAATGTAACCAATTACAGTGCGGCTTCATACCAACCGACCAATACCAGTGCTGCACAATATGCCATCATAACTCGCTCCTTGCAGCGGTTCACCCTCCTTTACAATTTTCTTTTTGCGACAAACAAAAGACAAATCTATTAACTAAACAATACAAAAGACATTGATGTTTGTCAGCTTCTTCTAAGAAGATTCAATAGTACAATTCTATACCCAGAATAAGGTTTTACCATTTCCAATCGCAACCAAAAATAAATTACCTTTCACATTGATGAGTTCTTGACTTGCGAGAAATCACCTAATCAGTGCTGTATCACCTTTGTACATCAGGGTTCATAACACAAATTAATATTTGTAGAATCACAACAATTTTATCATGACCCGATCTTTGTGTAAAGTCAACAACATCTCATAACTCACACTTCCCCCAAAAGACAAGAATACCTTAATTACTCTATCTATTTCCAAGGATCTTAGACTACTGTTTAGTCCAATAACCTCTTTATTTCTTCAACAAAGCACATGTAACATAAACATAGTGTAGGAAGTTGGCTCTGTATATACTATTTCAAAGTAAGAAATAGTGTGCACAGAGTCCAAGGGTTCCCCTTGGAGGTAAGATAGTGGCAAAAGTAGATACTTTAATGCTCTATTTTGTGGTAGTGTGGTTGAGTTGTAGGCTTATCAGAGGGTAGTGTTAAGACTTTGTTGTACACACACAGGCAATAAATGAGGAACACACACTCAAAGACATACTCCAGGCCACTAGGTTTTTATATTAAAAATAAAATATATTTTCTTAGTTTATTTTTGAAGAACCACAGGTTCAAGATTTACAGTTAATACTTTAAATGTAAGGTACTTCACTGAGATACTTTAGGAACTTTGAACAAAAGCAATATCACATCCAGTCTTTGTAAAAATGGCAATAAGCTATTTTCAAAGTGGACACAGTGCGAAAATCAACAGTTCCTGGGGGAGGTAAGTAAAGGTTAGATGAGGAGGTAAGTAAACACTGACAAGTCTTAGTTCTGGGGCATAGGCAGCCCACCATTGGGGGTTCAAGGCAACCCCAAAGTTACCACACCAGAAGCTCAGGGCCGGTCAGGTGCAGAGGTCAAAGAGGTGCCCAAAACACATTGGCGCCTATAGAGAACAGGGGTGCTCCGGTTCCAGTCTGCCAGCAGTTAAGTACCTGTGTCCTCGGGGGCAGACCAGGGGGGTTTTGTAGAGCACTGGGGGGTACACAAGTAGGCACACAAAACACACCCTCAGCGCACAGGGGCGGCCGGGTGCAGTGTGCAAAGCAGGCGTCGGGTTTTGTATAGGTTTCAATGGAGGGACCCGTGGGTCACTCTAGCGGTGCAGGCAGGCACAGGGGGGGCTTCCCGGGACAGCCACCACCTGGGCTAGGTAGAGGGTCGCCTGGGGGTCACTCCTGCATCGAAGTTTGGTTCCTTCAGATCCTGGGGGCTGCGGGTGCAGTGTTGGTTCCAGGCGCCGGGTCCCTTGTTTCAGGCAGTCGCTGTCAGGGGGAGCCTCTGGATTCTCTCTGCAGGCGTCGCTGTGGGGGCTCAGGGGGGTCGTCTCTGGTGACTCACAGGCTCGCAGTCACCGGGGAGTCCTCCCTGAGGTGTTAGTTTTCTGCAGGTCGAGACGGGGGCGTCGGGTAAAGAGTGTAGAGTCTCACGCTTCCAGCGGGAAACGTGAAGTCTTTGGAAGTTGCTTCTTTGTTGCAAAGAAGTAGCTGGTTTTGAACAGGGCCGCAGTTCACTGGAGTTTCTTGGTCCTGTAGTCTAGGGCAGTCCTCTGAGGCATCGTTGGTCCCTGTCAGATGCGTCGCAGGAGCAGGTTTTCAAAGGTTGGGACAGGCCGGTAGGGCTGGGGCCAAATCAGTTGTCGTCTTCCTCCTTCTCTGCAGGCTTGTAGGTCAGCAGTCCTTCTTTCTTCAGGTTGCAGGAATCTGATTTCCTGGGATCTGGGGAGCCCCTAAATACTGAATCTAGGGGTGTGGTTAGGTCTGGGAGGGCAGTAGCCAATGGTTACTGTCCTTGAGGGTGGCTACACCCTCTTTGTGCCTCCTCCCTGTGCGGAGGGGGGCACATACCTAATCCTATTGGGGGAATCTTCCAAACTCAAGATGGAGGATTTCTCAAGGCAGGGGTCACCTCAGCTCAGGACACCTTAGGGGCTGTCCTGACGGTGGGTGACTCCTCCTTGTTTTTCTCATTATCTCCTCCAGCCTTGCCGCCAAAAGTAGGGGCAGTGGCCAGACGGGCGGGCATCGCCACTAGCTGGGATGCCCTGGGGTGCTGTAACAAAAGGGGTGAGCCTTTGAGGCTCACCACCAGGTGTTACAGTTCCTGCAGGGGGAGGTGAGAAGCATCTCCACCCAGTACAGGCTTTGTTCCTGGCCACAGAGTGACAAAGGCACTCTCCCCATGTGGCCAGCAACATGTCTGGTGTGTGGCAGGCTGGCAGAAACTGGTCAGCTTCCACTAGAAGTCGGGTAGGTATTCAGGGGGCATCTCTAAGATGCCCTCTGGGTGTATGTTACAATAAATTGCACACTGGCATCAGTGTGCATTTATTGTGCTGAGAAGTTTGATACCAAACTTCCCAGTTTTCAGTGTAGCCATTATGGAACTATGGAGTTCGTGTTTGACAAATTCCCAGACCATATACTCTTATGGCTACCCTGCACTTACAATGTCTAAGGTTTTGCTTAGACACTGTAGGGGCATAGTGCTCATGCACATATGCCCTCACCTGTAGTATAGTGCACCTTGCCTTAGGGCTGTAAGGCCTGCTAGAGGGGTGACTTACCTATGCCACAGGCATTGTGAGTTTGGCATGGCACTCTGAGGGGAGTGCCATGTCGACTTAGTCATTTTCTCCCCACCAGCACACACAAGCTGTGAAGCAGTGTGCATGTGCTGAGTGAGGGGTCCCTAGGGTGGCATACGACATGCTGCAGCCCTTAGAGACCTTCCCTGGCATCAGGGCCCTTGGTACCAGGCGTACCAGTTACAAGGGACTTACCTGAGTGCCAGGGTTGTGCCAATTGTGGAGACAAAGGTACAGTTTAACGAAAGAACACTGGTGCTGGGGCCTGGTTAGCAGAGGTCCCAGCACACTTTCAAATCATACCTTAGCATCAGCAAAAGCAAAAGGTTAGGGGGTAACCATGCCAAGGAGGCATTTCCTCACACAACCCCCCCCAAACGAAAGAGGATGAGACTAACCTTTCCCAAGAGAGTCTTCATTTTCTAAGTGGAAGAACCTGGAAAGGCCATCTGCATTGGCATGGGCAGTCCCAGGTCTGTGTTCCACTATAAAGTCCATTCCCTGTAGGGATATGGACCACCTCAACAGTTTATGGTTTTCTCCTTTCATTTGCATGAGCCACCTGAGAGGTCTGTGGTCAGTTTGAACTATGAAGTGAGTACCAAAAAGGTATGGTCTCAGCTTCTTCTGGGACCAGACCACAACAAAGGCCTCCCTCTCAATGGCACTCCAGCGCTGCTCTCTGGGGAGTAACCTCCTGCTAATAAAAGCAACAGGCTAGTCAAGGCCATCATCATTTGTCTGGGACAGGACTGCTCCTATCCCATGTTCAGAGGCATATTTCTGCACAATGAACTGCTTAGAGTAATCTGGTGCTGTGCACAATGCTTGCTTCAGGGTGTCAAAGGCCTTTTGACAGTCCAAGGTCCAGTTAAGTTTCTTAGGCATTTTCCTGGAGGTAAGCTCTGTGAGGGGGGTCACTATGGATCCATAATCCTTCACAAACCTCCCATAGTAACCAGTCAAGCCAAGGAATGCCCTGACTTGAGACTGGGTTTTTTGGAGCTACCCAGTCCAGAATAGTCTGGATCTTGGGTTGTAGTGCTGAACTTGGCCTCCACCTACAAGGTGTCCCAAGTAAACCACAGTACCCTGCCCTATCTGACATTTAGATGCCTTGATAGAGAGGCTGCTGCTTGCAGGGCCTGCAAAACCTTCTTCAGGTGGACCAGGTGATCCTGCCAGCTGGAGCTAAAGACAGCAATATCAACAAGATAAGCTGCACTAAAGGACTCCAAGCCAGCAAGGACTTGATTCACCAACCTTGGGAAGGTGGCAGGGGCATTCTTTAAGCCAAAGGGCATCACAGTAAACTGGTAGTGCCCATCAGGTGTAGAGAATGCTGTTTTCTCTTTTGCTCCAGGTGCCATTCTTATTTGCCAGTACCCTGCTGTCATATCAAAGGTACTCAGGTATTTGGCAGCACCCAATTTATCAAGCAGCTCATCTGCCCTTCGAATGGGGTGAGCATCTGTCTTGGTGACAGAATTAAGCCCTCTGTAGTCCACACAGAACATCATCTCTCTCTTGCCATCTTTGGTGTGAGGTTTGGGGACCAAGACCACTGGGCTAGCCCAGGGACTGTCAGAGTGCTCAATCACCCCCAACTCTAGCATAGCATCTTGTGGACTTGCACTTTGATGCTTTCCTTAACTTGGTCAGACTGTCTGAATATTTTGTTTTTGACAGGCAGGCTGTGTCCTGTGTCCACATCATGGGTACACAGGTGTGTCTAACCAGGGGTTGGGGAAAATAGCTCAGTAAACTGCTGGAGGACTTGCCCGCAGTCAGCTTGCTGTTGGCCAGAGAGGGTGTCTGAATAGATCACTCCATCTACGGTGCCATCTTTAGGGTCAGTGGAGAGGAGATCAGGGAGAGGTTTACTCTATGCTTACTGGTCCTCATCTGTAACCATTAACATGTTCACATCTGCCCTGTCATGGAAGAGCTTTAGGCGGTTAACATGGATCACCCTCTTGGGGGTCCTGCGAATGCCTAGGTCCACCAGGTAGGTGACCTGACTCTTTTTCTCTAGCACTGGCTAAGGGCCACTCCATTTGTCCTGAAGTGCCCTGGGAGTCACAGTCTCCAGAACCCAGATTTTCTGCCCTGGCTGAAACTCAACCATAGCAGCCTTTTGATCATACCACATCTTCTGGAGTTGTTGGCTGGCCTCAAGGTTTTTACTTGCCTTTTCCATGTACTCTGCCACCCTTGAACATAGGCCTAGTCCATAGTCCACTATATCCTGTTGAGGCTCATGGAGAGGTCTCTCCCAGCCTTCTTTCACAAGAGCTAGTGGTCCCCTAACAGGATGGCCAAACAGAAGTTCAAAGGGGGAAAACCCTATTCCCTTCTGAGGGAGGCGAAAAGCAGGCATGGCAAGAGGACATCCCATCTCCTTTTGAGTTTTTCTGGTAGCCCCATGATCATGCCCTTCAATGTCTTGTTAAATCTCTCAACAAGACCATTGGTTTGTGGATGGTATGGTGTGGTGAAATTGTAAGTCACCCCACACTAATTCCACATATGTTTCAGGTAAGCTGATATGAAGTTGGTACCTTTGTCAGAAACCACCTCCTTAGGAAATCCCACTCTGGTAAAAATACCTATGAGTGCTTTGGCTACTGCAGGGGCAGTAGTGGACCTAAGGGGAATTGCTTCAGGGTACCAAGTAGCATGATCCACTACTACTAGGATATACTGATTCCCTGATGCTGTGGGAGGTTCAGGTGGACCCACTATATCCACTCCCACTCTTTCAAAGTGGACCCCCACCACTGGAAGTGGAATGAGGGGGGCCTTTGGGTGGCCACCTGTCTTACCACTGGCTTGACAGGTGGCACAGGAGGCACAAAACCCCTTTACCTTCTGGGACATATTGGGCCAATAGAAATGATTGACTAACCTCTCCCATGTCTTGGTTTGTCCTAAATGCCCAGCAAGGGGAATGTCATGGGCTAAGGTCAGAATGAACTCCCTAAACTCCTGAGGCACTACCACTCTCCTTGTGGCACCAGGTTTGGGATCTCTTGCCTCAGTGTAAAGGAGTCCATCTTCCCAATAGACCCTGTGTGTTCCACTGACAATTCCTTTTCCTTGTTCAGCAGCTTGCTGCCTTAGGCCTTCAAGAGAAGGACAAGTTTATTGCCCCTTGCACAGCTGTTCCCTTGAGGGTCCCCCTGGGCCCAAGAGCTCAACCTGGTAAGGTTCTAGCTCCATAGTCTCAGTTCCCTCAGGGGATAGAACTTCTTCCTGAGAAGAGAGGTTCTGTTTCTTTTTCTGTGCTGAAGCTGGTTCCCCAGTCTTCTTTCCTTTTCTCTTGGAGGGTTGGGCCATTATTCCAGACTCCAACACCTCTTTTTCACCCTGAGCTCTGCCCTGTGCCCTAATCTTGACACACACCCGTTCAGGGATACCCAGCATGGCTGCATGGGTTTTGAGTTCTACCTCAGCCCATGCTGAGGACTCCAGATCATTTCCAAGCAGACATTCTACTGGTATAGCAGAAGAGACTACCACCTGTTTCAGGCCAGTGACCCCCTCCCCATTCTAAAGTTACCATAGCAATGGGATGTACTTTAATCTGATTGTCAGCATTGGTGACTGGATAAGTTTGTCCAGTCAGGTATTGTCCTGGGGAAACCAGTTTGTCTGTCACCATAATGACACTGGCACCTGTATCCCTCAGGGCCTCTACTCTAGTCCTATTGAGCTGCTGCCTGTATTTTTGCATATTAGGCGGCCAGGCAGCTAGTGTGGCTAAGTCCACCCCACCCTCAGAGACTAATGTATCTTCAGTGTGGACCCTGAGTTGCTCTGGGCACACTGTTGATCCCACTTGGAGACTGGCTATTCCAGTGCTAACTGGAGTAGTAGTTGAAGTGGAACCTTTCTTGGGACAGGCCTTGTCTCCAGTTTGGTGTCCATGCTGACTACAGCTGCAACACCAGGCCTTTTTGGGATCAAAGTTTTTACCCTTGTACCAAAATGAGGATTGTGAAGAGGCTTAGAACCCACCCTCTTGTGCAGGTTTTTGGGGCCCTGTAGAAGACTCTTTACTTTTTCCCTTGGCTGTCTCAACACTCTTCCCCTGGGGAGGCTTTGTGACCCCTTTCTTTTGGTCACCCCCTGTGGAAGTCTTGGTCACCCTTGTCTTGACCCAGTGGTCTGCCTTCTTTCCCAATTCTTGGAGAGAAATCGGACCTAAGTCTACCAGATGCTGATGCAGTTTATCATTGAAGCAATTACTTAAAAGGCGTTCCTTCATAAGCACATTATACAGCCCTTCATAATCGTTTACACCACTGCCATTAATCCAACCATCTAGTGTTTTGACTGAGAAGTCAACAAAATCAACCCAGGTCTGGCTTGAGGATTTTTGAGCCCCCTGAAGCTAATCCTGTACTCCTCAAGTTGAGAATCCAAAGCCCTCAATCAGGGTAGCCTTCATGAGGTCATAGGATTCTGCATCTTTACCAGAGAGTGTGAGGAGTCTATCCCTTCACTTTCCAGTGACCATTCCCCAAAGGAGAGCACCCCAGTGAGATCTGTTTACTTTTCTGGTTGCACAAGCCCTCTCAAAAGCTGTGAACCACTTGGTGATGTCATTACCATCTTCATATTTTGTTACAATCCCTTTGTGGGTTTTTAACATGTCAGTATTCTCTCTGACCCTATTTAAGTTCCTGCCACCATTGATGGGAGCTAAACCCATCTCTTGTCTTTCCCTCTCTATGGCTAGGAGCTGTCTCTTCAACGCCAGTCTTTTGGCCATCCTGGCTAGCAGGAGGTCATCTTCATTGAGGTTGCCCTCAATGCTTCTAGAGTTGCTGGACTCCCCTGTCGGAGAACCAGCATCTCTGTCTCTCACTTGTGGAGTCAGGGTTTGAGGGACCCTGGTCTCCCTAACTAGGACAGGAGGGAGGGAATTATCCTCCAGGTCACTAGTTTCCCCCTCTGTAAGGTTATCTTCAGAGAGGTGGTCTCTTGCAAACTCTGCCAAAAGCCCCTGGAGCTATACTTTGGTAGGGTTTGATCCTGTTTTTATATTTTTTATCTTACAGAGAGTCCTTAACTCTGACATCCTTAGATGCAGGTAAGGGGTGAGGTTGAGTTCCACCACCATCTCTTCTGTGCTAGACATTATTTTTCTAAAAGTTGGGATACTTTTTAAGAATCCAAAACTATTTCTAAGAACTTAATCCAAACTTTTATAAAACTTTAAGCTCTAAAAGAAATGCTAACACAAGGCCCTAGCAGGACTTTTAAAAATTTAGAAAAATAGCTCAAATTTCAAAAATTCGTTTCTAATGACAATTTTTGGAATTTAGTCGTGTGATCAGGTATTGGCTGAGTAGTCCAGCAAATGCAAAGTTTTAGACCCCACCGTTGATCCACCAATGTAGGAAGTTGGCTCTGTATATACTATTTCAAAGTAAGAAATAGTGTGCACAGAGTCCAAGAGTTCCCCTTAGAGGTAAGATAGTGGCAAAAGTAGATAATTCTAATGCTCTATTTTGTGGTAGTGTGGTCACGCAGTAGGCTTATCAGACGGTAGTGTTAAGCATTTGTTGTACACACACAGGCACTAAATGAGGAACACACACTCAAAGACTTACTCCAGGCCAATAGGTTTTTATATTGAAAAATATATTTCCTTAGTTTATTTTAAGAACCACAGGTTCAAGATTTACAGTTAATACTTTAAATGTAAGGTACTTCACTTGAATAAAAGCAATTTCACATACAGTCTTGGGAAAATGACAATAAACTTTTTTGAAAGTGGACACTGCGAAAATCAACAGTTCCTGGGGTAGGTAAGTAATGGTTAGATTAGGAGGTAAGTAAAACACTTACAATTCTCAGTTCTGAGGCGTAGGCAGCCCACCTTGGGGGTTCAAGGCAACCCCAAAGTTACCACACCAGCAGCTCAGGGCCGATCAGGTGCAGAGGTCAAAGAGGTGCCCAAAACACATAGGCGCCTATGGAGAACAGGGGTGCTCCGGTTCCAGTCTGCCAGCAGGTAAGTACCTGCGTCCTCTGGGGCAGACCAGCGGGCTTTTGTAGAGCACTGGGGGGGACACAAGTAGGCACGCAAAACACAACCTCAGCAGCACAGGGGCGGCTGGGTACAGTGTGCAAAGCAGGCGTCGGGTTTTGTATAGCTTTCAATGGAGGGACCCGGGGTCACTCTAGCGGTACAGGCAGGCACAGGGGGGTTTCTCGGGACAGCCACAACCTGGGCTAGGCAGAGGGTCACCTGGGGGTCAGTCCTGCGTTGAAGTTCGGTTCCTTCAGGTCCTGGGTGCTGCGAGTGTTGTTACAGGCAGTCGGATTCTCTCTGCAGGCGTCGCTGTGGGGGCTCAGGGGGGTCGTCTCTGGTTACTCACGGGCTCGCAGTCGCCGGGGAGTCCTCCCTGAGGTATTGGTTTTCTGCAGGTCAAGCCTGGGGCGTAGGGTGCAGAGTGTAGAG